>NW_027509097.1:16777500-17220000 GCF_051911475.1 Siphateles boraxobius
AATAATACAAGCACTACTGTTAAGAAAGTTTGAGGTTGGTACGTTTTTTTAATGCTTTTGAAAGAAGTCTCTTATGCTCATCAAGGCTGGATTTATTTAATAAAAAATGCAGTACAACAGGAATAATGTGAAATATTAATACAATTTTAAAATGACTGTTTTCTATTTTAATATATTTTAAAATTTCATTTCATATTAGAATGATTTCTGAAGGATCATGTGACACTGAATACTGGAGTAATGGCTGCTAAAATGTTTTGAATTTTCAGCATCTATTACTCCATCTTCTATGATTTGATCCCCAAGAAACATTTATTATTATCAATGTTGAAAACAGTTGTTTTTTTGTTTTTTGTTTTTTTGTGGAAACTGTGATTAAGTTTTATCAGGATTTCGATGAATGCAATGTTTAACAGAACAGCATTTATTTGAAATATGATTTTTTTTATAACATTATAAATGTCTTCACTGTTACTTTTGATAAATTGAATACACCCTGCTGAAAAAAGTATTAATTTCTTTTTAAAAAAAAGCTTACTAACTCCAAACATTTGAACGTTAGTGTATAGTAACTAAAAGTACAATAAATATGTATTAATAATAATAATTAATACAAATTTAAAAGGTAATATGACTTTTCCATTATACAAAATTTTATTCATTTGGTTAATGTCTTTGTGTAAATATGCATCTTATTCATTAAGTGTGGCGGAATTCAGATTATTTTGAACAGTTTATATGGTGATAAATTTGGTAATCCAAAAATTACTTCATTTCTGTATTGAGCTAATATTTTTAGAGCTAATAACTTGGGTGTAACTAATGGGTGTATTTTGGTAGGTGGCAGAGCTGAAACTGGAATTAAAGTTACGTGGTCTTCCAGTGTCGGGAACAAAAACGGACCTCATTGAACGACTTAAGCCTTTCCAAGAAAACCCTGTCACTACTTCACCCAACAACTGCAAAAGACCTAACACTCAGCCCTGCAGCACACCTATGGAGGTGTCCAGCACCACTACAAGCCTATCCCCCATCCAGCAGCCCCTTGAAAATACGAGCTCCACTCCGCCTGTGTCTCCTGGTTCTTCAGAGCTTCGTCGCGGAGAAGACGCATCCATGCAGGGACAGGCAGAGGCCCAAAAACATAGTTTAGTAAAGGCAGCTCCTGTTCCCGAGGAGCAGGACCGGAGACTACACGAAAAGGAGCGACAGATCAAGGAACTGCTGCGTAAACTGGAGCAGGAGCAGAAGCTGGTGGAGAAACTGAAGATGCAGCTAGAGGTGGAGAAAAGGAGTGGACAAGTCATTCCACCTGCAAAAAATGTTTCCAGTCCAACCACAATGTTGGCATCTGTCAAAACAGAAAACACTGTCCCTCCCAACTGTACACGTTCACACACTACACCAACTCTGGTGAAGCTTGAGGAAGCCCACCCCAGCCAGGTGACAGCTACCCCTCTCCGTCAGTTCATTATCAGCCACCAAGGGGTGCCACAGGTCATTGGGCAGCCTCAGACACTGCTAACCACTCCACATGGGGGCACTCAGATCCTTCTTCCAATGCCCCTGGCAAATAATACCACTACCATCCAGCTGCCCAACACTAATGTCAAACTACAGGTAACAAAATACATACAGACTGCTTTCTATATGTTATATACTTTATAAACTTATGTCAATGCTAAATATAATTTCCATGTTTTTTTTTTTGTAGCCAGTCTTGCAGGCTGTTTCTCCATCAGGCACAGGTCTAATTCAGACCCCCCAGCGACAGCCCACCAAAGCAGAGAGTCCTACATCACAACAGATGCTCAGTCACAACCACTCAGTTCAGGTCAGTCTCATGATTGAACGAAAAATGTTCCTTCAGAATATATAATGTAACACATATAAGATCATTATTATTATTATCTAATATTATACATTTATTATTATCTAATATTATACATTTTTTCAATTATATAATTTGTAAATTCAAAGTGTATCACAGTTTCCACAAAAAATATTAAGCATCACAACTTTTCCATTAGAAGAATAAATTACATTTCACCATTTACATTACATTACACCTCAAACATTTAAACGTTTGTGACATTTAAAAGTGTATATGTAATTTTTATATTTTATTTGATTCCCTTTCTAAGTAATTTTTATTATATTATATTATATTATATTATATTATATTATATTATATTATATTATATTATATTATATTATATTATATTATATTATATTATATTATATTATATTGGTAACACTTTACAATAAGGTTCATTAGTTAACATCAGTCAACTACCTTAGTTAGCATGAACTAAGAATGAACAAGAACTTCTACAGCATTTATTAATTTCAACATTTACTAATATTATTAATTATTAAAATCGAAGGTTGTATTGGTTAACGTTAGTTGATGCACTGTGAACTAACATGAGCAAACAATGAACAACTATTTTTATTAACTAACATTTACAAATATTACTAAATACTGTAACAATTGTTTTGTTAATTGTTAGTTCATGTTAGTTAATACATTACCTAATGTTAACTAATGAACCTTATTGTAAAGGGTTATTATTATATTATATATTGTTAATATATGTCATATGAACAAAATGTAATGTGGTTGAATCTTCTCTATTTACTCAGTATAATTGAGCAGATATATCTATATAATGAAATAAAATATAAAAAAAAAATTGTCAAACCACTTACCATAAAAAAAAAGTAGCAGACACTGTTGCCAGTGATGTTGATCTCAAAATTACCAAATGTCAGCCAATTAATCAGCTTGGCTAATATATCACAACTTTTATCCACACTACAGAGTTTGTTTTTTAACAGAGTATTGAATGACTGTGGAACCTGAGTGAGAACAGGATCAGTGCCAGCAGGAGCAATCAGAACAAGTGAACATTATCTGTGAGCTCTGGGATCATCTAGTTTTTGTCTGTCCCGCAGAGTCATTCATCAGCGAGATGGATGGGAGTCACTGCTCTCATTTCTTTCTAGGCTTTCACTCTACTGTAATTGGCCTGTCCTGGCAACAGTGCACCATGCTAAGGTTTCCCAGCTAGATGCCCATTCCTTTGGCATAGTGCGTGAACCTGGCATGATTCCTGGATGACCAGAGTAACTAGAGCTCATTGGTTGTGATGAGCTGATAACATTTTTACTGACAGCTGTGCAGTACGGAGACATGCCAACGTGACCTGAGATGGCTTGTTCTTGTACCGAGCAGCCTCTTGATTCAGGGCAGACAGAAGATTATAACATAAACCAAGCATATGCTCTCTATGATGCTAGTGGGTGTTTCCGAACGCTCATGGCCTATTGGTTTACTCTTCACACAGACTCTGCCTGTGAGCACCGCCGAGAGGTCAGGTTTCCAGCACGGTACCAGTGAGAACCCAGCAGTCCTGGAGATACCTCAGTGCTTCCTCAGCAGTTCCCCAGAGAACAGGATCTCGCCTCAGTCGTCCCCCATCCCATCAGCCCTTATCAATGGGCCACTAAGCAAGGTAGCACATCCTACTCTTATTGAGATTTTGAGTGTGTTGCTGTTCTGTTCTGCCTTAAATGTTCATTCACTTTTTTTATTCCCAGACCTACATCCAGCAGTCCCCAGTTTTCAACCAGACGCCCAAGAACAGAGAGCCGCCCCGCTATGAGGAGGCTGTCAAACAGACCCGCAGCCTACAGAATCACGCTGTCTCAGAGGTGATGTTTTCTACACATCTTAGCATTCTCGTACACATACTGTGTTGATTACTTGGTTGTTTCAGCAGGCAGTCTTATACCTCAGCCAAAGATTAACTCATGTTGTTCCAATCCTGTATTATTTTCTTGAGTTCTTAAGCGAATGTCTGATCCTCTGTTTTTCATACATGGTTTGGGGATGGTGGCACTTTCAAGCTCCAAAACATTCAAAAAAAGCACTCTTTGTGTACAGTAGGCCATGTGACTCATGCGCAAAAGGGTCGGTTCATCTCAAAGGGTTCCAATGGAGGTTGCTTGACCATTTTTAACCCTTCCATTCGGAAATTTTAAATATTCTGGCTGAGCCCCCTGCGTGAGTATTTTAAGATGATCATTTTCACATTAATTTTAAGGCTGGTAATCTTTATGCACCTCACAATCTGATTCAGAATCAAGATCCGATTCTGAAACAATTATTGTTTCATTTTACCGAATGGTTTAGTGGTTATGGTTATGGAGTGGTTATTTGAATATCAACTGTATGGATTTTATTACATTACTTATATAATTACAAGTACTTTTTAAAATAACTACAAATGAATAATAAATCAAAACAATTGAATTTCAATAATTATTTTAAAGCAAATATGAAGTAATAAAGAGGAACAAAGAAACGCATTATAAGCAATAAACAAAAAGTTCCTTTCAATATCAAATATTGCTTTAAGTATCTGAAAGTTTTCCAGATGAGGGTGATGAAGGATTTCCCAGCAATATTTGTGTTTAATTTTTATTGATGACATCATAAACAGTCTAATAGGCTGCATTCATACGAATGCATAGATCTGTTTTAAAACATCAGTTTTGTTCTGTCTTTAAGACATGACTAAAGTTTTGACACATTGCAGCTACAATAGCTTTGTATGACTGATTTATCAGTTTTATTAATTTTTTTCATTTTTATTCAAAATATTCACACACTTGTTGACTAGATTGTGAAAGATCTGATATTACGATTCTCAAATATTTGTAAATAAATGTATTTTTTCTTTTAAACACATTTATAATGATCATTTTAGTTGATCAGGACCATCATGTTAATTTACACTTCAACGAATAGAAGCAGTCTGTCGGATTTACAACAGGTAAATTCACTCACTCCTCCCAAAAGACATGCAAATAATTGGCCTTCACAATAAGTTTCTGACAAAACACAACGTCAAACGTTTGCAAGGTTCCCCCCCCCCCCCCCCCCCCCCAATTATTTACTGTAGAATTTATGCTTCCATTGACATCAGTGTGTATTTTACAAAGTATACTTAATTTTCTTTTCTTTTTTTTTGCTAGTACTTGTATGTATTCAAATGTCTGAAACCTAAAATTAACATTATGTGGTTGAAAATATTGAACAGTGACATATTCCAAGCGCTAGGTGAGTCTCTCTCTGGCTCAATACCAGTCAAAGTGTGAAAGCAGGTTTGAATTTAGCAGTTCTAATCAGACTGGTGCTGTCTTGCGCTCTCATTTCTCTCATTTTCTGTTACTTGGAAGAAAGGAAATAATAAGTGGTCAGAATGAAATGAGAATGAGTTAAGGTCTTGTTTAACCATTAATATTATATAGGAGGATAGGAATAAATGACAGAGGAAAGATACTTAAGATAAAGAGATAAATGAAAAAATATGTATGAAAATGTTTCAAAGTATAAGGATCTGACATGCTCAATGTATTTTATTTGAATATTCTTTTAGTTCTGTTTCATTTTCATATTTAGTTTTTTCTTGTGCACTACCATATTATTGTATGACGTTATGGTTTCTGTAAAGAATTCTGTTAATGCCGGTAAGGGTAATACTATTAATTTAATGAGAACTGTCCCTTTAAGACAGTTTAAGCAGTTAACCAGACGCACTACTGTACTTGTCGATTGTTTACTGCTGTAATTTAGTTAATCATTTGTTTGCCCTTTCTTCTGTGCTGTCCTTGAATTGGAAAGTCATTTTATTTTTTTGTCGGTCCACAGATTCCCACAGCGACAAGTCAACAGATGGATGATCTCTTTGACATTTTAATAGAAAGTGGAGGTGAGTTTGTCATATTGTTGCAGACTACTTCCATTTCTCCACAACTCTCACTATAAATCCAGATTCAGATTATTTTACGATTGATTATCGTGCGTATGAAGAATGAGAAGGTCAGACTCATCTTGGCAGTCCAGGCAGCTACATTTCCCAGAAGCCCCCTTATCAGCGCCGTAACAGCCTGAAGTCTCCAAGATTCAGTGCCAAATAGACTACCATTAAAAAGTTTGAATAATATTTTTTTGGGAAGGAATTCAGATTTGTTATTCAGTGACATTAAAGGATGCGTTAAAAGTCACATTAAAGATATTTGTAAGGTTCAAAAGATTTTTATTAAAAAAAATGCTGTTCTTTTGAACTTTCCATTCATCAAAGAATCCTGGAAAAAAATGGAACACAATTTCCACAAAAATATTATTCAGCACAACTGTTTTCTACATGGATAATTAATAAGAAATATTTCTTGAGCACCAAATAATTTTAAAGGATCATGTGTCACTGAAGGCTGGAGTAATGGCTTCTTAAAAATTCAGCTTTGCCATCACTGCCAAAAACTATATTAAAATAGAAAACAGATATTTTAAACTAGATATTTTAAAGAACTACCGTTTTCTTGTATTTTTGGTCAAATAAATGCAGCTTGGGCAAAAAGAATTGACTCCTTTTAAAAAACGATGGTTACACTTTACAATAAGGTTCATTGGTTAATATTAGTTAACTACCTTAGTTACATGAACGAAGAATGAACAATGATTTGTTAACATTAGTTAATGCACTGTGAACTAACATGAACAAACAATTAACAGCTGTATTTTTAACAAAGGTGAATAAATACTGTAACAGATGTATTGCTCATTGTTAGTAAATACATTAACTAATGTTAACCAATGAACCTTATTGTAAAGTGTTACCAAAACGTTTTGAAATCTTACTGAACTTAAACTTTTGAATGGTTTGATGGAGATGATCTATTAAATATTTATAAAAAATTAAAAAAAATTAAAATGTCAACATTCTTGTTCCACCCCATTTTGTTTTCTGCAGAGATTACCCCCTTTAGTCAACATGACCCATCTGTGCCTAAGATGATGCCCGTCACGGCCAGCATCACCACCCTGCCTATCAACACCGCCCTGTCCCGACCGCCCGCCCAGGTGCAGATGGCACCCCCTCCGGCGCTCATGGTGGAACCCCTGCCCAGCCTCGCCTCCCTGGACTCCGACAACCAGTTGGAGGCTTTGCTGGAGGGCACGCTGGTTGGGGACACAGAGCCGGAGCAGAGGACTTTGGGCCTGTTAGAGGAGCTGCAAAACCAGATGCTGGAGCAGCCAAACTCCCCAATGGACACGTGTGAGCTGAGTTTCCCCGACCCGCCTCCGCCTTCCTCCTCCGCCCTGTCCTTTAGTCTCCAAGACACCTGCCTGGACAACATGGAGTGGCTGGACATCACTATGCCCGGGCCCATAGGTGGACTCAACCCACTGGGCATCACCTCTGAATTCCTGGACACTCATGATCTGCAGCTGCACTGGGACTGAGAGGAATCGCTCCGAACACGATTATGTTTTCACTCGCACAACAAGCCGTTAGTCTTTGGGCGTACAGTGGGGGAAGTAGGGATCATCTTTGTGGCAGTGGTTCACATCTGGCAGCTTCATGTGACTAGACTGCAGCTCAGTTGTACACTTCACTTATGCTGGTTCTATGTCCACCATCTGTTCTTGTTCCCGTTAATGCTCTTGTTTGATCAGAATAGACACAAGAGCCCTGTGGGTAATGCTGGCTAGGTCCTGAATGTGCTCTTTGCCGTGCCATACTGAGGCTTTCAGCCAGATTGAATTCTGCTGTATTGCTAATTCGTTTTGTTTTTTATTCATGTGCCATTGACATCAGATTGGTTGCGGTCAGTCTATTAATGTGGCTAGTTATAAGGAAGGGAAGGCTGTGGATTCCAGACAGTGGAATTACAGTAGACTTTGCTTTTCTTTGCACAAAATTGAAAATGACCTTGATCGACAATGCCATTATTATTAACAATGCCCCTTTTTAGTGCTGACTGCAAGATTTGGTGGCAGGTATACTGTACACTACCGTTCAAAAAAAAAAAAAGTTTCAGCAAGGATGCATTAAATTGATCAAAATTGACAAAGACATTTATAATATTCCAAGTAATTGCTATTTAAAAAAAAAAATGCTGTTCTTTGAACTTTCTATTCATAAAATAATCCTGAAAAAAAATGTATATATCACAATCCACAAATATTAAGCAGCATAATTGTTTTCAACATTGATGTTAATAAGGTATTAATAACAATAATACTAATATTAAGTTATTATGCATCAAGTCACCATATTAGAATAATATATGAAGTATGTGACAATGAAGACTGGAGTAATCACTGCTGAAAATTCAGCTAAATATAATAAATTACATTTTAAACTATATTACTAGAACTATAAACTATATTGACATGAAAAAAAATCACAATATTGCTTTTTTAATGTATTTTTGGTCAAATAAATGTAGCCTTGTTTTAAAACATCAAAAATTACCCTAAACGGTTTGAACGGTCGTGTAGAAGATCTATTTAAAATATATATATATATATATATATATATATATATATATATATATATATATATATATATATATACACACACACACATACATATATATATATATATATATGTGTGTGTGTGTATATATATATTTTTGGGGGATTTAATTTTAAAGACAATCACATTTTTTGAAGGATGATTGACTGCAGACCAGATAAATGACTTATTGGATGTGCAACACCTTATTTGTGGGTATGTGAATTGTGAAGTGTGTCTGTGTGTAATTGTTCGTCACTTCAGTGGAGTGTGTGTGTGTGTTCGACTCAATTGATTTTAGGTGCATCATACTGTAAGGAAGTTCCTGTTTTTTCCAACACTTTTCTCAGTTCAGTTCCCACAGTGGTCACTATATTTGGCGTTATTTGCTTATTCTTGATGCCATGGAACAAAGCTCCGTTAGAGAGACTGCTTTTAGAAATGTAAATGAAGCCATCAGAAGTGATAACTGACTCTAAATACAAAATACTGTTTATTCCTCCTGTACATGGAGTTTTGAAAACGCAAAGCTCTCTGGGGTTGTTTCAGAAGCGAACCAGACAATGTAAGACTGCATGTTAAATGTCACTGGCAGCTTAATAATTAGTTTGTTGAGGGAGTCTGAGAACAAAATGATCCAGATTTGTCTGCTTTCATTGTTCTGACATTTTTAGCAGGCTTGTTTTGTCAGGTTCTTGTAGTAAATATCTGTGTGTGGGTGCATGTGTTTGTATGCTCGAGTGTCTCTGTCTGTTTTACTGCTTGTTATACTGTTCGAAATAAGACCATCCAAATGAAATCTGTGTAAATGAACATTATGTATATATATATATATATATATATATATATTTGCAAATATCTTGGCAGCATGTGAATATTCAAATTGATTTGAAATCTTTCAGAGAAACCTCCTCTCGTTTTTCTTCTGTTTAGCCCTTTCTGTTTTTATCTATGCTTTTCTTTTTATGATGTTGTCAGCCACCTCATGGAAAATCCTCATGTTTTTATTCATATGAATATATCCTGCTCTGACGTGACTCCTTTCCATTCAGCAAGGCAATACGTGTCCACTGGCTTTGAACTCGCCTCTCTCAGATGTGAAGCGAGTTTTTTTTATCCAAAGGGGGTTTCAGTTATACATGTTATTTGTATATAAGCACTTCCCTGCTGCAGTGATGAACTGCTCATCACAGTTATATCAACCACACAGGTGAGCTCTTATAAAAGAAAAAAAGCTTCAGTTTTACGCGATTACGATTATCGATGCCCAACTGCTTTGTTTTTAAGGCTTTGTACTGTTTGCTCTGCATACTGTCCAAATTGTGGCCTCTCCAGGGACGAAAAAATGCCAAATACTAGTCTCAACTAGTATAATCATTCACTGCTCTGTGTAGCTATGAGGACAAATTTAATCCAAAAAGAAATAATGCATGTGTTTGACTGTTCAGAGGCGTTTTTGGCATTACTGACTGCTGTTATAATGCAGCCTAGTGCAATTTTTTTTATGTACCCTGTCATACTATTATTCTGAAAAGCAAGTGAAGGAGAAAGAATAGGATATACTGACCTTGCTAGGTTTCCATCATGTGATGCCTCTTGTGTTATATAGCTTTTTGTGGGATTAAAACTTGATGGATCGAATGACCAAAGAGGCCAAATATGCCATTTCATGTAGATGTAGACACTACCTTCATAAGTTTGGGGTCAGTTTTTTTTTTTATCAAGAGTTAAATTGATCACATTTACAATGTTACAAAAAATGTCAAATAAGTGCTGTTCTTTTGAACTTTCTGCTCATCGAAGAATCCTGAAACAATTTATCAAGGTTTCCTCAAAAATATTAATCAGCACACCTGTTTTTAACTTTGATAATTATACCAGATCAGCATATTAGAATGATTAGCATATTCTGAAGGATCGTTGACACTGAAGACTGGAGTAATGCTGCTGAAAATTCAGCTTTGCCATCACAGGTGATTTAAAATAGTAATATTTTGAAATATTATTACAGTAAAGGCTGTTTAAACAAATGAATGAGCAGAGGATACCTCTTTGAAAAATCTTACTGATCCCAAACTTTTTTACGTTATTGTAGGTGGTTTTCGATTTTTCTTGGAGAATTTTTTTGAATCTGTATTGAATTTAGTTGATTGTAAAAAGGTTAGATGAAGTCAATACAAGTGTCCCGTCTTCTGTTTAATAGTGCAGTTGGAGAGTAAAGCAATAACTTGCATTTTATATACAGTGCTGTATTGTATACAGTATATGCAGTAGATGAGATATCAGAGCATCTCTTCAGTTTTACATCATCTGTTTGCATTGACGCCTGTTGTGGCTGAGATCTAGAAACCCGTGGCTTGTGTTTTTGCGATTTAGGATGTCAAAGATCAGCTCCTGTCAAGCTTCATGTTGATTTAGGATTCCTACTTCCTCATTTTCAACAACGTCTGCTGGACTCATCTAGATGTCAAGCTCTTTATCAAATATTAAATGTATATTATGTATCAATGGAGATGACACTGGGCGATATTTCCCGCCGCCTTTAAACATCTTCCAAAGCGGGAGATCAATCATCATTTGTATGCCATACGTTTTGCACATTGTGTATATATTTTAATGGATGTAATACATATTTTTATACATGTCTGGCGCATCCATGAGCTATATTTTGTGAATAGTTTTAAAGATACGAGTATATACGCCATCACGTGTCAATGGAAATGTATGTATTGTGAAAATACTGTCATAAATGATGTTTTAGAGTCTCTTAAATATATCAGAGGAATGACATGCAGAAACTGTGTCTGTTATTGTTTATTTGCCATAAGATGTTTTTCTATTCTGAATATATAGGCTATGACACATCTTTTCAAATTGTAATAGGACTCTTAGGATATATTAGAAAGTTTCATGTACAATAATAGTGACTTTTAATACAATATATTTCCTATATATGTCCTTAAGGCTCATTTACCTGACTATACATGAATGAAAACTAGTGCTATATTAAGAGAATCACAAATGTCCCTCAAACCTGACCATTTCAATTTGAATATATTATGCTGTTAATAAAGACATTGGATTGATAAACATCTAATGTCTCAAGGGCTTGGATTGTTATCCAGATCATTGTTACTGTCCACATTGTTCATGCCTGTATATATTTCAAATATTGGTATTTTAATTTTGGGGAAACTTTTAATGCACTTCATTTAAAAAAGATTTAAATGAAGAAACAAAGACCTACTCAAAGGCATGATAGTGACGTTCAATTGGTTAATTAATCTTTTCAACTGGTTAAAGCTATAAGATTGAATCAGAGTTGTTTGCTATTATACAGTTGAATGGGTAAAACTTAGTGCGACTAAGTTTTACCCATTCAACTGTATAATAGCAAACAACTCTGATTCAATCTTTTAGGAGTGAGTCTTGCATGGTTAATAATAACCACTGATTTGGTCATATCCGACTCAAAATGAGCCAATATGCTACATGATTTGTGTATTTCCATAACTACTCATGGCTGACTATATCACCCAAAAAGCATGTCTATTGGAAGAGGTTAATACAAATGACTGGTGGCCATTAGCACAGTTATTAAATGCTTGACTACTGTTGAATTCATTTGTATATAGTTTCACCACATCTCAAAGCCTACATTGACTTCCCAAACCATTCTGTCGATAGAATAGAGATAACAATCCCTTTCTCTGAAAAACACGCTCAAACAGCCTTGATAGTGTCTTGTTCTCAGGCTCTTCTGATGTCTTCACAGATCAGGAACATTAGGCTCAAAACCTATTTACTGCACAGATGTCTTTGTGGCAGGACGGACAAATGTGGGCGACATCTTTGAAGCGATCCATACAGAAGGGGATCAGGCAACATCCTGCCAGACACCTGTACAAAAAACAAAAAAATGACAATGAAAATGTTCTTTACTGTCTGGCATTGTAGAAATAGATTTTGTTCATCTGTTTTATGTAGTTAAATTGCCTGCTTAGCAGATTCACTAGAGAGGAACTCATTGAATAATAAAGAACAGTTATTCAATAATGAACAAAACAACATGTACATGTGAGGAATAATAACAAGAGTACTGGTTCTTGAATCAGATTAACCCAGTTAGTGTTTCAAACTACTGGTTCGGAGCCAGATCAGTGTTAGGAGCTTGTATCAAACTGCAAAAGTCATCTGATTACAGTAAACAAGGCTTCAATAGCTTTAAAAAATGTACTGACATTTTATTTTGTATCACTCTGCTTGTCTATGTTTGCGTTACAGACCGACTGTCAGTCTGTCCATCATCAGTGATGGGGATTTTTCATGATTCTTTCTGCTGGTTACATTGATACATAAGTAAGTGGTGACAAATGAGTCTTTGAATCATTCGTCAAATCGATTTGTTAAAAAAAAAAACTGATTCATTCAGCAACAAATTAAAGGAATAGTGAAAAAAATGAAAATTATGGCATCATTTACTCACCCTCATGTCTTTATAAATCTCTTTGAATAACTTCATTCTGTGAAACATTATTTTAATAAATGTCTGTTTTAAAAAAAAAATGTTTATAGTTACACAGATTTTTTAAAAATGTTTTCTTTTGTGTTCCACAGGAGAAAGTAAGACAGAAGTGATGGCAGAATTTTCCTTTTTGGGTGAACTATTCCTTTAAGTGACAGTCTTTATTAATGAGTCGTTGAATCAACCACTCGATTTTGATAAAAACATTAATCCAGCCTGTTTGTGTTGCTCTGCGTCGGCGATGCACAACGTTTACTCCTGCTGTGTTTTCTTTCCCCCGTCTGACTATTTCCATTGACGGAGCAAAAATAGACAGCTACCTTTGTTATAACCTTCATTTATTTTTTATTGTACACTTACATTAAACCAATATTACATTCGCAATCGTGCTGTTAGTCTGAATATCAACACGACTGTTATTACTTGCTATATGCGGAACAACAGCGCTCTTGCTCGGTCAGTGACTGATTCTTCATTGTAGAGTACTCACCCAACCACAGACAAGAGACAGCAAAAGAGGAAGGCATTGCTGCCCACTTTATAGCGAATCTCAGTGGTGACAGTCTTATGGCAAGAGGGGCATTTCACTCTGGCAGGGGACATTGTGACTTCGTCAAGGTTTACTGCGGTCTCTGGGAAGGCGAAGCACCTTATTTATTCATCATATGCAAACAAATTCTATAGCCATCTCAATCCAAGACATCTGTCAAGAGGTATTTGCCCTGCAATGTGTCAGTTGTGAAGGTTGTGCAACATAAATGTGTTATCTTACCTGTGTTTTCTTCTTGCAGAGCATTGATAGAGGAAATGGTTCCTGTAGGTGAAATGGTAAGAATAGTTTGTGGATTGTGGAGCTTTTCCATCTGACAAAGGGAGTATATCATACATAATAATTCATGTTACATGTGCAACATATTATTTAACCTGTTTTTTCCTCTTGCAGAGCAATGACAGGATAAATAATTTCTGCTGGAGAAACAGGAAGAATGTAGAGTCCTTGGACTGGAGCTTGAATGGGATCTGTCACAGAGAGTATACCATACAAGATAACACAAGATAAATAACGTTACATTTGCATACTAATGACTGTAAATGTTCCATAAAAGAAATAGTATTACAAAACATAATGCTTTATGTGTTCTAGTGTACCTATTTTTTTTTCTTTTCATTAAAGCATATTGTTTAATTAAGATGTCCAATGTTCTGAATATGTATATGAATATGAGAAATCATGAGATTTTGCACAAGCATGTTTCTGCCTTTCTGTTTTTTACTTGATTTTTAATGATCTGAGACACATGCCTTTGTCTGTGAACTGTGTATTGAAACATTGGCTTTTTTTCTGAATAAGATCCTTCTCTTTTTGCTCCAGTAACTCCAACTCCTCCTCTATTTTGTCCAGTTCTGAAGGGCCCTCTTCGTTTGCAAGGTTTCCTAAAAGCAAAATAAATAAATAAATATGTAAAACAACCAAATTATTGTTTTTACTAACTAGTCAAATGTAAGCATGAAGATGAACGAAAAGAGTGAATTCATTGCAAATTGAATGCTCGTTGCCTGGCAAAGGTGCAGCTCCTTTAGTATTAAGAGAGAAAGAGTAATTGCACTCCATTGTTTGCATGTTTTATTGCGCAGAGGAAAAGCCACATGTTGCTGTTCCAATTTCTGAAGTCTTTGAGGCGACTGAGTGGTTTTACCTCCAGTAATGTTCCCATTGATCAAACTAATCAAGGTACAATTTATTGCAATTATTTAATGGTCAGTCATTTCTTCATCATCAACATTCCTTCTAAAGAGTTACCTTCTATTTTGGTGTTCCTTTTTTGGATCTCCTGTAGAAACTGAAGCCGGTTTTGGAGGTGTTGTCGTCTGAAGAGGATGTTCCACAGGTCTGTGGTTTCTTCATCCTGTTCAGAACCCTGTGGCAGCACTGCGGTCATAGTATTGCCTCCCTACAGGCCAAATTATATTGCTTTTACAGACTAATTTGTACATATTTACATTTTGACATAAGGGAAAAACCACAGAGTCCAACTGTTCTTCATTTGCAGCCGTTTGTGGACTTGCAGCCGCAATAATAGGTTAGCAAGCCAAGCCATTTAAAATGATCTGGATTTCTGCGTTGTTTACTCAAAAAAAATAATGTAGTCTGATTTTAATTTAAGTCACGCTTGTTGACAAACACAATCTGACTAAACTATTAACACAATTGTGAAGTAAGTGAACCCTTGAATTTAGTAACTTGTGGATCCTCCTTCAGCAGAAAATCCTCCACAAACTCTTTTTTTCACTAAAAAAAATGGTTGTGTATTTTTGTCAAAAAGTTCAGCTTTCATCTCAGCAGGTCAAAGATCATTTTCCCAGAAGAACTGTGGAATATCCAGGTGCCAAACTTGAGACACACCTGCTTTAGACTTCAATGGTATGTGTCCTGTGTGTTGTCCTTTCATAAACAGCATTTTTTAATTCAGTGTTTTTTCTGATGTTGGAGACATGAACAATGACTATAGCAGTTTGTAGAGGTCTTTTGCTGTTGTCCTTGGATTCTTTCTCACCTCTTTCAGGATTGTTCATTGTGTTCTTAGTGATCTTTTCAGGATTCCCAATCCTAGGTAGAGAAGCAATAGTCCAGAATTTTCCACATTTGTAGACAGGGATTTATGAAATCCCAGATCTTTAGAAACGCTTTTTTAGCTTTCTCTTTTAGGGTTCTGTGGGTAAGCACTAGCCAATCTTTCTTGAGAACAGATTTATTAGTAACCATTTTTTGTGCCTTTATTTAAATGGCAGGGCACCTGTGTGACCAACACTTGCAATCTCATCTCCTTAATTTACTCTAATTGACCTTTTGGAGGTTACTTTTGGTTCACTACTTTCTCCACACTGTACTGTGAATAATCACCCAATGTCTGTTTGTGTGTATTAGTAAGTCAGATTGTGTTTGATAATTGGATAATTGGAAAAGATAATTGGAAAAGCTCTATATGGAAAGAATTAATCATTCTAGAATGATTGAGGTGATTTTGTAGTGGAGTGCGTCTGTGTTAAAAATAAAAAGCAAAGTACAACCATTAGATAAATGCAATAGAGCAAAGATACAAATGAAATAAACATATTAACAGTCTTTTAAAGCTCCAGTAGGTAACTTTTGTAAACAAATATGTGTTAAAAAGTCATTATGTCGTGACAGTAGAATATGAGACAGATAATCTGTGAAAAAATCAAGCTCCTCTGGCTCCTCCCTGTGGTCCTATTGCCATTTGCAGAAATACACCGCTCCCGGTCAGAAACAACCAATCAGAGCCAGGAGGAATGTCTTAGAAGTGTCAATTACACTCGTGTACGCGCTGATCACCCCTCTCTTGCACAGCGCGAGCGCGTACCGTCTTTCGTGACTCTCCTGTTCGAACTCATGCATCCAAATGAACGAATCTTTTTTCGAGTCATTTCGTTCATTCAACGAACGAAATGACTCGAAAAAAGATTTGTTCATTTTGATGAACGAGTTCGAACAGGATCACAAACGTGCATCACAGAACAGAGCAAGGCGAGCATTTGTGCTTATAAAACTTAAAGTTTTTTATTTATTTTTGAAATGACCGATCGTTTCGCTAGATAAGACCCTTATTCATCGTCTGGTATCATATAAAGCCCTTTGAAGCTGCACTGAAACTGTCATTTGGTCCTTGAAACGCTTGTGTCCTATTGAAGTCCATTATATGGAGAAAAAGCCTGGAATGTTTTCATCAAAAACCTTAATTTCTTTTCGACTGAAGAAAGAGACATGGACATCTTGGATGACATGGGGGTGAGTAAATTATCAGCAAGATTTTTTTACAAGTGAACTAATCCTTTAACGTTATCTTACTAGCTATTTATAACTTATAGAAAGAGTGCAATGTTATAAAGTTACATGTATTGCAAAATACATAATGATTTGAGGACCAAGTTTGTAGTCAAAGTATGGGCAGGCCATAGTCAATGTAAAGCATATTGTTGATGTTTCGTCCCTATTAGTGAATGCTGCACAACTGTTTATAATCCGCCGTCATCGGTGGTCCTGCTTACCAGCCTGCGCGCTCACGGCAGGCTCCGCTGTGGGGGAGGAGCTGTGGAGGGAGGCCTGTAGCGTAGCAGAGAGCAAGGGGGTTGGACCTGTAAGTTGTGCTTGTTCAAATTTTCAGGCTAAGTCAACATTTTTTCAAAACTCCCTACTGCAGCTTTAACAGTCTAACAGTATTCATTGAATAATAAAATGTAAAATAACACTGCATAGTCTTCACTGTATTAAATAAATATTTGTTAAAGCAACAAAAGTGCTTTTCTCTTTGTATTTTGTTGTTTGATTAACATTAGTGACAGACAGCAGCAGGTTGATTAGGCTGCTATCACTTTAAGAGCTAAAGCTCTTAATCCAATATATTGATACGCATCCATTTCTTTCTCATTTGTTTACGTTTCTTGTAAGCCATATGTGACTGTGTTTACAAGGATACTTGCTGAGACAGGTATTTTAATATTATTTTGCGTGTATGTGTCCTTCAAGCAGAAATAGAAGCGGAAGAATACCGAATTCTGAGTTCCGAAATTAGTTTTCTTTCACGTCTTCTTGAGCTCCAATGGTTTTAAATTGCTTGAATGGACCTAAACCAGGAGCAAATGATAAACTTTCACACTATGATGGTTAAACTTGGAAATTAACCCAAGAATCACGTGCGTTTCGAACCATGGTGCCTTGTCCAGATCATAAGGAGATCCATCCCTAATGAAGAAATCCACACATTTTCACACACTTGTCTGAATTTATGATCTTAAAAATATTTGATCTGCTTAAATGTCGGAATTTTTTTGTATTTATATCAATATAAATTGTGCCGTACAGTAAATAAAAGCAGTCAACAAGTTCTCTAAACTCATTAAGGTGACAAGATCCCCCCCCCCTCCATTTTATTTATTTAAATAATACATAATTGTTTTGTGATAGACTTTAATATTAATATTAATACTAAAATGTCAAAAATATAACCTCTGGTTTGTTAAATATTACTGTCTCAGGTGTGATAGTGATAGTAAAATTAAATATATATTTAACTATTCACATACAGCTTACAAGATTTAGGAAACTAAAGTGATATTTTATTCAGTGAACATTTGCTTTTGCCAAACAAATATGCCACAAACATTTCCTGGCCAAACTCTATTGAATTTCTATTTGCAGCTGTGTGATATACATCCTTTTTTGAGGTATGCAACCCAGGCTCTTTCATCATTGTCCACCCAAATAAGCAAACTTCTCTGCTGCTCTAGAATGTACACAGTAAAGGCCAAAAATATGCAATCAACATTTTGATCTTGTGTGTAATACACTGTTGACATTTTTAGTCTATTGAGGTTCTGTTGATCACAATCATGCTTACCAGAAATGTCAATGTCCCATTAAACCTGCAGCTAGCAGACAGATTTAAAAAAAAAATCTTTTTAGATAAAATTAGAACATTTTGTGAGGAAATTGTCAAATAAACATTTTTACGAAATCTGTTACTTAAATAATATAAATGCACATTCTTAAATTGAAAAGTGAATATCTATATTGTTTACATGTTGCACTGAATTTTAAACAATCCAAAAGCATGGGGAAAAAACGATTAGATATTGATGTAGATTTTCAATTTTTTGTAAAGCAACAAGATGTTTAGGCATTTGTATGCGTCTTTACATTGTACAAACAGTATGTGTATATATTTCATGTTCAGTTTTCAGTGTATCAGGCACCGTTTATAATGGACATAAGCACATTTAAATAATAAATAAAAAACATTGATCATAAATTGAAAACGGTTTAATATATAAATGTTGGACACATCACATTACCTGTAGGCAATAGGATGTTGTGTTTGTTTGGCGAGTCACAGTCCAGCTCCAGTCCTGGAAATGTTGACAGTTTTGAAGAAGATTTCTCAATTTTTTTTATTCCTCTCGCAGTCCTTCTTCAGCAGTTCTCCTTATGCTGGAGTATTTTGCAGTCTTTGAATATTTCCCCATGACTCCTTATGCCTTCATTCTCATACTGGTGTGAATGTCGGTCATAATATCAGATGACATAAATAACAAAAATAAAATGAATAATCATAAAATATTGCAGAAAGCTTCACAGTAAATGACAATCCAATCGTTCAGATAATATTCACCTATCCTTCACCGTTTCTGTTGTGAGAGCTAAACAAGCCACAATATGATTTTCATAATGGTTTGAATGAATTTTCATAATCAAATTTGCAGTAAGGGGTGACGTTCTCACTGTAAACTGGTTTGTATGTGTATGGTTGTTAAATTGTAACATGAACATGCTCTTCCTTATACATGTACAGTATATGTTTGTTTGATTGTGTCTGGTTTAAAGCATTTTAATTGATGAGGAAACCCATGAAAAAGCATGAGCACATCATTTATTTTCAGGTCATAACATAAATTATTGTTTCATTTTTACATTTTATTTCAGGTGTTTTGTAAGTGACATTTTGTTACCTTTCATTAGGACACACTTCATTGAAAAGTGTTCCAGAAGAAGTTGACTAAAATAAAGACTTGATTCATTCTTTCCTGTCGGTCACCTGTAGAGGTCAGACTTTCACAGTGACAGAGTAAACGCTGTGGTGGGAGAGCTGTTCTGGACTGCTGATATCATTTGAATTTGCAAATTTGGTTTTGAATGTGAACTTGAAGAATTAGAATGAAAATAAGTGAAATCCATATACAAATACAATCTGCTTTAGTGGATATTGATTGTTTTGACAGATTCACTAGACCATCTTAGAGAAATGTGTCTAAAGCAGTGTTATTTTTGTCAAGTCATCTATATTTCTATAGCGCTTTTTACAATACACATGTTTACAGACAGTGATAACAGGAAAATAATGCAACAAAGTTTGTTTCGGCTGTACAGAAGCTCTAGAAGAAAACAGTGTAATTGTCCAGCGGATGTCAGTTGATGTTGATTCATTTCCATGTTAAAAATCATTAGTTAATAGTTTAGTTAATTCATCTATACATCAACACTGAAAAATACAATGCTGTCATCGTCCAGCTCAGTTCAGTTCAGTTCTCATACAATGGTGTCAATGCAGTCCTATTAATAATATTATATTAAGTGAATTTAATTATTATGATTAGTATTATTTATATACTAATAGTTTTTGTAAATATTTTGTATTTTTTTTAATGTTTTCGGTTTTCATTTTAGCTAAAATTTTACGTTAAGTTTTAGTTTTTATTTAGTTTTAGTTATTTTAGGCTTACTTCAACTTTAAACGTATAAGAAATGTTGTTTGTTTGCTTTCAGTAGCCTACATGTTTATTTGATTCAAAGTAATGAAAATGTGTTTGTTTGTGGGGGGGGGGGGTTTGTATGGTTTTAGTGGTAGTTTTAACAATAGTAACCCTGTTGAGGATATAAATTAAAATGTTGAGGATATTTCTAGTAGGCGAATCGATCTGAATTGAAAGGTAGTAAATTATTAAATTATGTATTCCCAATGTTGGAGTCATTGTTAAGTCCGTTGATGAGTGTGTGGGTGTGTGTGTGTGTGTGTGTGTGTGTGTGTGTGTGTGTGTGTGTGTGTGTGTGTGTGTGTGTGTGTGTGTGTGTGTGTGTGTGTGTGTGTGTGTGTGTGTGTGTGTGTGTCCAAACATGTGTCCATTGGTGCTGTCAATGGTGCTGTACATGTCTGCGAAACATCAATATCCACTTCTGGAGTTGAGCCGTGAGTGGTGATTGGGAATGAAAGGCCTGACACATGATACGGCACTGCAAACCCCTGTATAACCCTTCCTTCTCCCTCAGTCCAAACCTCCTCCCCACCTCCATTTCTCTTCATTTTGCTCTATTATCCTCTGATCTATCACATTATTTCAACTCTCTTTCTCTGTTCTATCTATAGAATTGCATAATATGTCACAGACAGACCTCTGCTGCAGGCACATGTGCTAAACGTGATCTAGGATGATGACATCACCAGGGGTGGGTATGGGGGGTGGTGCTTGAACAGGCAATGGGATGAAGTGGGGTGGGAGGGGCAAGGGGGACTAAAACAGTGAGCAAAGGAACAGAAAGAAATTATGCAAATATTGTTGCACTGCTCAAAGTTGTTGCAGCCTTTATTCTGTCTGGCTTCACAAACAGGATTTAGATTAAGGCAGGAGTAGGCCTTAGGTAAAATTAATCTTGAGACAAAACAATGGCACTGACGTGTTATAGTGTAAGCTGCATTTTATTTTGGGATTAGGCTTAAAGTGATTGTTCACTCAAAAATGAAAATTCTTTCGTTAATTACTCACCCTCAAGTCAATGCAAACCCGTAAGACTTTTGTTCATCTTTGGAACACAAATGAAGATCTTTGATGAAGTTTGAGAGCTTTCTGTCCCTACGTTGACAGCTAGGCAACTACCACTTTGATGCTTCGAAAATTCATAAAGAGATCGATTGTAAAACTAAACCATATGAATTGAGTGTTATAGTCCAAAATTTTCTGAAGAGACACGAATCGCTTTATATGATGAACAGACTGAATTTAGGAATTTACAAAATCAAGTCCCGCCCTATTTTTTCTTGTCCGAGAAGCCGTTTTACCCAATAATGCTGGTTCCTTCGCGCTTTTCCTTTGGAGTTTTATAAAGTTTTTATTTATTTATTTATGTGTAAAATAAAGCCTGTGGTAGACATAACTTGACTATACTTTAACGTTTTGTTCAACAATGTATATTACACACAGGACGACTTTTCCCTGAAGGCCGTATCCCCTTTATCAGTCTTTGCCCTAGTGAACAATAAGAGTAGATTTGAATTTTATAACATAACCAATGTGACAAGATAAATAAACAACTAAATAATTACGAAAGCACAATCAACTTCCTAAAACAATTACGTCCAATCAAACTATTCATTAACTTCGTTCTATTAAAAAATATGTGGATGGACGCTAGCATTTCATTCATCTGCAACGTGAGTAAGAAGTCTCAGACCTACATCAGAGTTACCAACCCCACGCTTATAGGCACTAGGCTATATTGCTTAAGTAATCAGTGGGGTAACACTGATAACAGAATGTAGTTCATTAAAGAGCAATCTGAATTTCAGCATACTGTGATTTCACTTTAGCCAGAGTAAAGTTTTTAGCACTTAGCCTTTATGGCATAACAGGTTGCAGCTAGCAGCATCGTCCTGTTCAAATTAAGCTACTGTATTACTATTGAATAGCTTACTTTTTCATTAGAGGAAGTTTACCAAATTACTCTTCCTATTTGTAAATGAGATGAACCTTAGCCACCACAATCCCAATGAGGTTGTCCCGGTAGACCTTATTCGCTAACATATCTCGCCACTTCTTTTTTAACAGCCAGGACTCGGGACTGCCGAATGCTATCTGGCATTGCTCGCTTCGGATCTGTTCCTCTTCAGGGTCGCCAAGTTGCAGGGCCGAAAGACTGAATTTCTTCGCCTCTTTCACCTGGTCCTCCATAACGGCGATCAAGGGCGAGACCACAACCACCAGTGGGTTTTCGCTAAGCCCCATACGCTCAGCTACCAGTGGAGCT
This sequence comes from Siphateles boraxobius, assembly GCF_051911475.1. Classification (NCBI taxonomy): domain Eukaryota; kingdom Metazoa; phylum Chordata; class Actinopteri; order Cypriniformes; family Leuciscidae; genus Siphateles; species Siphateles boraxobius. The sequence continues at coordinate 16,799,990 of NW_027509097.1, forward strand.
AACTGGTAGATTAGACTCTTGCCATATCCGGTCGGCAAAACAGCAAAAATATCCTTCTTGCAAAGGAACGATTCGAGCACCGTCTTCTGTTCCTCTTTTAGATAAAAAGCCAAGTCTAACTCGTTTATTGTAGCGGCCAAACAACTGGTGTTCATCCATAACCATCTTGCAATATTTACTAATGACTTCGACGTCGCAGCACTGTCGTCATCTGTTTAGCTCCCCTCTGGCAAAGAGTATAGAAGAACTTACTTCTATACTCTTTGCCTCTGGCCCGCCTATATCAGATACCTCGATGTGATTGGTGCAGCTCGGCTACAAGGGCATAGTTAATGAGGATCATTACTCAATGCCAGAGTGACCCGCTGAGCAAATTCAAATTGTGCTCTCGCGAGGACTCTAGATTTCCAGGGTAACTCGGCACGGCACAGCGCAGATTAATTAATGTTTTGAGGAGAATGTGCGGCTGTCAGTCAACGCGCCAGTGTGGATACTGTCATTCGGAATCACAGATTCTACGTTTTGGAACTATGACCAACATAAGAACTTTCAAAAAAGCATTGCAGTAAATCGCACTGATTAAATCTAACGATCGCTTATCATTTTACGTCAAACCATGCAAATTATACTTTGTTCTCAAATTGTTAATGTTAACAACATCAGCATTGTGTGACTACATTTAATATGTATTCGCAGCCGGATCTCACGGCAATTCGTACGAATTTTACGATGTGGATTTTTACTAAATCGTACATATTTTACGAGTTGCCCAATTCGTATGAATTTGTACAAATTACCTACCCCTGACCCCGCCCCTAAACCTACCCATCACGTGGGTTCAAACAAATCGTACAAATTCGTACGAGTGAGGTCGTACGAATTCATACGAATTAGCCACTTTTTAATCACTCGTACAAATTCGTATGAATTGGTCGTGAGATAGCGTTGGTATTGGGGTGTAGGCTACGCACCGAGACTTGTTTGAAGGGTAACTAAACACTAAAACAACTTTTTTTAGTTAATGATCTGTAAGAATGGAGCTTCATAAATGCTGTTCATTGATTCGAGTACATTTTTTGACATTTGGGTTTAAAGTGTTTTAATTCTACAATAGGTGTAAATGTAAAATGTGTAAATGGTGTAAAAACATCTGAGTGCTGCCCTCTTCAGGTTGAACGGTGGCTACTGCAGTTGAATTTTCCTATTGGAAGTTGTGATACCCTCTGACGTCAGAGGGTACCAGCTAACCACGCCCTTGCCTACAGAGAGATGCGTCTCAGGTGCACGCCAAGATATATATATATACCGTATATATATATGTACTTTTATAAAGTTTTATATATTAAGTTCAGTACAAATGTTACTGCCGCTCGTCACAACGGCTGTCACCAGTTGCTAGGAGACAAAACCAGACCGTCCCATTGTATTGAACTCCCGGGACACACCTAGCAACAATTTGTTAATGTGACAATAGATTTTGTTAGTTTCATTTTCCAAATAACCAGTGGTGGAATGTAATGACATAAATTTACTCTGGATTAAAGTATAAATTTGAAGTACTTTAGATTGTTATTCAACTCCACTTAATCTCAGAGGCAAATATTGTACTTTTTATGAAAAACTGACTTTTTACACATAGATATTAAATTTTGATATTAGATAATGTTTTAAAAAATATGATCTGTATATAATAAAAACACTAAAAAATATGTCTTATAGATCAGGGATAGGTAACGTCCGGTCCTGTAGGGCTTCTGTCCTGCAGAGTTCAGCTCATAGAGGGGTTTTGCATGTTAAAATATTATATGGTTTGATTTTTGAGTAAGTGAGTTAATTATTCTTAATTTTCTTCCCTCTTTCTGAGAGCATCTCAGTGACATGACAGCCCACTCCTGAGTCAGCCCTACAAACCTTTTGGTGGACAGTGGAAATATGCATTCATCCCAGATGATGTCCCACCGGCAGAGGCCTTACCAGGGTCTCGTGGACCTGGACCCACCAGGACCTCCTACTCAGCTCAATAAAAGTCTACAAAAAAAAAGTTTTCTTCCAATCTGTTTTATGTTTACTGTTAATTTAAACTTTTTTTTAAGTTTTTTTAAGACATGACAAAAAATAAACAATGCACAGATATTTTTTTGTTTCATTTACAAATTATAACTTACAAAAAAATAATGTATACGATTGTTTAATTTACAAATTTTGATTCACATAACCAAAAGTTTATTTCCTCGTTCTATCCTTCCCGGCCCGGTGAAAGAAGGACGGTAGGCAGGGTTGCCAGGTCTGTGCAACAAAAGTAGCCCAAAAATCCCAGCGGCTCTTCTCCATCGGGCGGCTGAATTATCCACTGGATTGCACGTCTGAGGGATGTTTTGGGGGTGTTGGAGCGTCGAAATCGCACTTACGGGGATGGAAATCAACCAGCGGAAAAAAGGTTTACCCGAGGCAACAACTTAAAAGTATCCCAATTCTGCGGGAAAACCTCGGACTTGGCAACACTAACAGTAGGCCGCATTAGAAGGATCCTAAGATTGGGAGGGCCAGCCTTCGTCGCGCCGCTGGGAAGCAATCGGCCTTCAATGCGGCCTTCGGAGGATGCAGCCCCTGAATTGGGACACAGCTGCAATATAGCCTACTAGCCGAGACACCTTCTTTATGTGTACAGATGTGACGTAATGACCTAAAGACTTGCTTGAATTTCGCACTGAAATCCACCAGTACCACTGGAATCAAAAACATTATTACAAGCTTACCGTTTTGAATCGAGCTACGGCAAGCAGATAGTTTTGAACACTGGCTGGTATGTACTTGCTCAAAAATTTATTTTGGATCAGGTTTAACCCACAAAAGTTACGTACTGCCGCTTTAACTTATTTTAGTTTCTGTCCTCCTTAAAAAAAGCATAATGCTCCAATTAATTGTGAACTCAGTCATTAAAATTTGCACATGACTACAAAACAGCTCATTGGAATGCAATTGATTGGAGTTGAATATTCTTTGCAGCCTGACGAATGGCCGACAGAAACACTGCAGACAGGGCTGTGAGCGTGTGCTGGTCAGGCAGCTGTGCTCATTTGTCTATGACGTTGTTCTAATCTGCTGCGAGTGAGTGAGTCGGCGCAGACCCTCAGAAGCCAGGAGGGAACGGACGTGTGCGTATGAACATGGGGGAGGAAGAGAGCGGACAAATCAGAGAGACAATAGATCATTACACCCGTCTGACCAAACAAAAATTCATTTGTAGCCTATACTCAGACGTAGGCTACCGTATACCGACTGTGTGTTAAGCAAGCAGAATGATGCTCTCTTGAGATTTCATATTATTTTTCCTGTGGCTAAAACAGAGCATGGTGCTAGCAAGGTCAAGGTCATGGGTTTGATTTGTGGAAATTGATGAATCACAGGAATACATTATGTTTTGAAATGAAAACAGCAAATTGTTACTTTAAGTTGTAAGAATATTTCACAATTTTACTGTTTTTATTGCATTTTGATTAAATAAATGCAGCCTTGGCACGTATAAAGAGACTTCTTTCAAAAGCATTTAAAAATCTCACCGACCCCAAACTTTTAAGCAGTATAGTGTAAATTATTTCCAAATTTTCTTTTAAAAATTCTTTCATAAATCAAATATTCTTGCAAATATATAGAATTGTATCATTATTTTGTGGTCTGCCATGTTTTATGCATAAATTGATTAAAAAACAATGTAGGCCTTGAATGCCATGTCAGTTGATTAGCATTAACACATTTTTTTGCATAAATGTCATGTAATACTAATTATTATCTGTTTTGCATAATGACAGCTTATACTGCAGATGTTCGTTCTCTTTTGGTTTTCTGTCTTTTTCAGCTCTGTCTGACTTTGAGTAGTTAGCATGATCCAGTTAGCCACATTAAACATATGTATTGTGACCAGGTTTATTAGTAAGGATGAGAAAGATCACTTTTTGTCAGAATTATTATTTTTGCCCACTTCTGTGTTTACAGTGTCATTGTTACATTTAGTTACTGTAGTAATTACATTACCAAAACAAACCTCAATCCTAACCCTGTAGACCTTATTCAGAGCAGCGCCATAACCGGTATGAAAGAAAGGCTGAGAGGGATAGACTAGTGTTTTCAACGGCATCCTCTGTAAAAAGCTGTATAAAGTTTCTAGATCACTTATAGTTTTCCACTGCTCGTGATGTCTGGAGTTTTATGTACTGAAGTTTCTTGGAAAAATATTTTTGTAGTGTTTCGTCAGCAGAATCTAAAAACAACCCTCTGAAGAGATTTATGTCTATCCCTAACAGCCTCACTTTCAAATCAAAGCTGGTGCTGCTATGGATAAGGTCGATAAGTATGTAGTTAATTATTATTACACAGTACCTAAATGCATAATTACACTGTTACACAGACACCTAAAAATAAAGTGTAAACATTTGTACTTTTATTGATCAAATGTTTGGGTGTATTTGCAACATTGGTGTGGCAAATTCAGCAATTTTTTAATCCTGTTAAATGTTATGATGTTATCTAGTTTGGCTAACACAGATGAAGTTTTGTTGAAACTGGCTTTATGTGCAGTACGTGTTGTCACAGTCACAGAATTCCAGCTCAGGAGTTTGGCTTAAAAACAAAAGTGCTCAGAACTGACAGCCGTGAGCAAAGATACCAACAGGAAGGTCATGGGAAGGAGACATGCTTCCAGTTTCCCGGTGGGCCACTGAGCTGAACGAGTGTTGTAGGTGTTAATGCAGCTATCAAATCTTTTACTCATAATATCCTGTGCTGACTCATGCCCACTCATTCATTCCAGCCTAAACTCCTGACAGGCTCCTGGTGTGGCAGTGTGAGTCATCTGATATCAACCTGTTCTGATTCATAAAAAGTCGCTTCTGCTCACCAAGACTGCATTTATTTGACCAAAATACTGTAAAAACAGTGTTATTTTGAAATATTATCATATTTTGATACATTTTTAAAATGTAGCCTAATTAATTCCTGTGATAGCGAAGCAGAATTTCCAGTCTTCAGTGTCACATGATCCTTCATAAATCTGATTTGGTGCTCAAAAGACATTTCTTATTATCAAAGCTGAAAACAGTTGTGGTGATTCAGATGTTTTTTTAAGCCTTGGTACATTTTTAGCAGGATTCTTTGATGAATAGAAAGTTCAAAATAACAGCATTTATAAAGAAATATATTGTAACATTATAAAATATTATTACTGTCACTTTTAATCGATTTAATTCATCCCTAGCATTAGGTAAAAATGAAGTAGTAGAAATTAAGTTATACATCTTTTTTCTGATTCTTTAACATGCGACCCCTCCCCTAGCTCATCGTAACCTTACCACAAACTCCTTTTCAAAATGCAGCACGATGTTCACACTTAGCAGGAAGACATCTGCGCTTTCCTTCTCCCCTGCTATGAAGAACATTGGGCTTTGAACTTCGAGCTGTGCCAGTGATAACATGGGAACAGAACACAGAATGGGCGACCATTTCAGACGCTAAAATAAAGAGTGCTTTAGTCAGTGTGATTGGACTTTACATTTGACTATCAAAATCAAGATGGCTGATGGCTCGAAGTTTGATGGCCTATGCCAAGGTTAATCTGGCAATGATGCTCGCTAACGCCGGTTTACTTGGCAAGTTAACGTTCTGGTTTCCAAGTCACGCCCTGAAAAACACAAACAGTAGCGCCGTGCTCTCTCTCTCTCTGATTCAGAGGTTAAACAAGTACATCCAACTTGAGAACCTGCTGACCTCTCCACAGCTCTCAAGTGGCCATGAGTCAATGAGTTGATATTGACGAAATACCTGCTGTAGCTTTATGCCTAGTATATCATGTATTTCCATGTAATCCAAATGGCCATATTAATTTTCGTAAACGGTAATTTTTGCTTTTCTTTTTAAAAATATAAATTTGTCAATTTAAACATTTTAAAAATAAGATATGTTTGCTTGTAATTTATTCCTATGATGGCAAAGCTGAATCATCAGCATCATTACAGTCTTCAGTGTCACATGATCCTTCAGAAATCATTATAATGCTGATTTATTGTTTCTAATCAATGTTGAAAATATTTTTGTGGAAATTGTGATACTATTACAGGATTTTTTGATGAATGGAAAGTTGAAAAGAACAGAATTCATTTCAAACAGAAATATTTATTTAATAAATTATAAGTTATAAGGGTCACTTTTGATCAATAATGCATCCTTGCTGGCATTAATTCGAAATTAAGTATTAGAAAAATAAGAAAACTGTTAAAAGATTTTTACTGGAAAAATGTAAAAGTGAATTTTGCACAATAGGTGCCCTTTAAGTAATATTTATATTAAGCATTCTTATAAACTGACCTGTACAATCAGAGTATCACAACAACAAACAATGCTCTGTAAAAAAAATTCTAACCTCCCAACTAAAAATTTTGAAGTGACTGGTCACATCTACATTTTTCAACTGGCCCAAGTGAAATTCTGCAGATTGATAAAATTAAATGTGCAGAATTTCACTTGGGGCAACTGAAAAATTTAGATGTGACCAGTCACTAGAAAATTTTGAATTGAGGAGGATAGAATTTTTTTACAGTGTGGACAATCAATCCAGGAACAGAAGTCACACCATAGCACATACAATATTTATTCAGGAACACAAACAATGATAAGTTAATTATCAGGTAGTCCACAAATATTGTGGGAATGGTATCAATACAGTCAAACAGGGGAAAACATACATTGAAAACAATTTGGGAACAAGTGACCCCAAAAGAAAAGTTTGATCAGAAATTGGTGCAAATGGAAAATAAAAGTTACTGACTGCTTCTGGAAATTATTGTTTTCATCCAATAAGAAATTAAACTTTATTTTAGATTGTATCATTTTTACATAAATAGAAATACAAAAGAAGATATGGCCAGGATTACAACTTGAATAGGAGATACTTTTTCTATAACTGTTAATGAGACAGAATTCCCGAAGTGTTCATGTAGAATTCCCCCAAAAAGCAAGAAACTACAAAATATGATATACATATGAATGCATCATGCAAAGTGGCAAGTCTGCTTACAAACATGTTGTATAGTAGTCTGTTTTAATGTAGCTTTAGCGGTATGGATTTACTCTCCCCAACTAAGAAACAACACACCTAAACCAGCTAACCAGCTTCCCCAAAAACAGATTTAAATAAAACTGAACCATGAGTATAAAATATCCAGATCTTTCAGAATAAAATTTCAGACCAATCTTTACAATCTTTGAGGACATCAATGAGTTACTGCATAATTGACAAAGCAAAGCATCATGGAATATCCGTTTCGAGTTCGAAAAAAGTGTGTTCAACTAGTGAGATTCCCTGATTGGTTGAGTAGAGTCAGGTGACCAGTGAGGTACGAAAAAAGTCCCATTATCCAATGGAGAAAGAGAAAATGTAAGTCCAATACACAATGTTTAAGTGTGTAAGTCTCACACACTGTACACATGAACGCTTGCATTACTAGTTAGTTAAAAACCGCAAAAACAGATCGCTAATCCACATGCAACGTCTTGCATAAAGAACATCAGATAAAAGGATAAAAAGTAAAACGTGAGAAAAGTTGCTGCCTCAGATGCTAGACGTCCATCTTTGTGAAAATACCAGAAATAATCCAAGGACGCAATGATCATAGTCCCATATATGTTAAACTACTTTTTGATTCTAGAAAAAAAATTCAGTTGCTCTCTTTCTTAGTAATACAATGTGCGCTTGTTTCTTTATTTCTCTTATTACCTTTGTGTTGGCTTTCGCTCCTCTTCTGTAAATGTCCATGTTGCTTGGTTATTCTTGGTTGCGCTCTCTCCCCCTCCGTGTTTGGTGAGTGAGAGAGAAAAACCAGTTCCACTGACCCTCGCTCCCCTCCCGTGGGCCGTGTAGTCCAGGCCCTCATCTCTCGGCCTCCATGGCGACGCTGGCCTTCTGTTCGGTTGCCGCTTGCTGGTTGACAGCCGAGGGCCAGCCTGGGGGCTGGTGGGCCTGTTGCGGGGACGGCCCCTGAGTCCATAAGCCCTGCTGGTTGGGCACGGGTGGGGTCATGCCCCAGCTGACCGGAGGTGGAGGGGGCGAGGTGGCCATGCTGGGACTGCTGCTGTTGTTGAAGCTTTCTGAGGCTTTGAGTCGCGAGAACATGGTGAGGGCGTCTGGGAAGTTTGGTGGCGTTGCGGGTGTGTTGGCAGGAGTACACATCTGAAAACAAACAGATGAAGAAAGAATCACAAATGTGTTCTTTGATAATGCACATAATTGCACAAAACTTCCACTATTGTTGTAAAGTTTGGGGTCTGCAAGATTGTACGGTAACATTTTATTTTGATGGTCCCTTTTACACATTCTGTTAACTAGAAGTAACGTTGCTCCTACATGTCTACTAACTCCTATTAGAGTGTTAGTAGAGTATTAGTAGACTGATAGTGTTAGGGTTAGAATAAGTTGACATGTACTTGCAAAGAAACTTATAGTCAGTAGAATGTCTGTTGGGGAACAATCGAAATAAACAGTTAGCAGATATTAAGCAGACAGTCTGTTAATACTCTAATGACTCTAGTTGACTCATAGGTGCAACGTTATTTATAATCAACAGAATGTTCAAAGGGGACCATCAAAATAAAGTGTTACCGATTGTACAGTAACAGTTTGAATACATTTTAAAAATGAAATTTATTCCTGTGATGCAAAGCTGAATTTTCAGCAACCATTAAGGCTGATTTATACTTCTGTGTCGGAGCCTCTACGCGTTGGTTTTTTCATTTATACTTCTGTGTCGTTGTCCGCGTTGACGCGCAATTACACATGCAGAGGGAGCATGTGAAACGCGAGGGAGGGGTTCTAGCAGACCAATCACAGCGCTTGCGTCCGCGTAGATTTGACGCGTTGTTACATTTTTGGAGAGGTGCACGTCAGGGTACACCGAAGGGTATGCGCGCTACGCACAGCCTACGACGTAGCTACGGCGTGAGTTCGACGCAGAAGTATAAATTGGGCTTTACTCCAGTCTTCAGTCACATTATTCTTCTGAAATCTGATTTGTTGCTCAAGATACATTTCTCATTATTATCAATGTTAAAAAACATTTTTGCTGCTTAACATTTTTGTGATACATTTTGGTATACAAATCTTTTTTCATAAATTTCCTTAATATCACTTCTGATATATCATGAATATAAAAAGTATTTATTCATCTTGCTGACCTCAAACTTTTGAACAGGTGTATATATATATGTTTTATTTAGGTCATACACTTTAATCAAATTAAATCAGTAAACTAGATCTTTCTCCACCGCTAAAATGACTTTCCTTTTTGGCTGATGTCATAAACCCATCATGTATATATTGATATCACAAAAAGACCGCTTTCCGTGATGTAATCAATTCCTTGATGGATAGGATTAGGTCCCATCTTTTACAGATTACAGAAGTAAATTAAGCTGGGAAAGCATTTCATGTTGAACACATTCTAAACTGTCTGACAAGCAGCTAAAATATTTTACAGTGCCAAAATTTAATTCTGCTAAGGTGTCCCAGAAGATCATCCCGACATTCCCTCCCTTCCTTCGCATTCTTTCTGCCTGTGCTGATTGGTGCTCTTCTAACAGTTCTACTTCCTGTTTCTCATCTATGCCCAGGCATCACCCGCTCTGCCTTCCTCTGTGCGATGTTCGGCTACTCCATTACCTCGGTGACCTTCCCATTGTCCTCTCTAAACTCGTTGTCCTCTGTCCACAGCCAAACTCACATTTACAGAGGTACACAATAGGCCTCATGAGAGCAGCCCCGCTATCCTGCAATGTTTTCGGGGGGAGAGCAACATCACCATAATAAATAACATTTCAAAGGCTGCCACAAATGCGCACATGAGCAGTCTGTGGGTTGAATTAGGACTAATATGTGGGGGGAAATCTAGAGATTTTTGTGAATGAAAGCTAAATGAATGGACAGCGTTTCATTGGGATACTTCCTAATGTGCCCTTGCACAGGTACTGTATGAGAAACATGCCCATATTGTCTTACTGCAGCGATCAAATCCGTATCTGTGTCCCATCCTGTCAGCAACCTTGAATCCTGCCGCCTGCAGTTTTTATTGACCCATCAGTAAGGATATCTCGCCAAAAACCACAATCACCCCATTGTGGCTGGTCAAAAGTCTCAAATGGACTTCAGTGTCCCTATATGGCTTTAATTCACAAAAGTGTTTACAACAGGAAGTCTGAGGGATTAAAAAAAAGAAGAAGCTATGAAGCTGTTAAACAGGATTCAAATGGCACTGAGGGGGCGTTTTTGAGAGTCGCACAAAATTGAATCTAAAAATGTATCAGCATTCAGGACAGCTGCTGCAGATGTGGAGAAGCTCAGTGGCTTAACACAGCCGTCAAACCGAGAGCAAATGCATCTGCAGATTCTCCATAATTCAGAAACATCGACATGAGATGCAGTGTACATAACAAACATGCTTTGGTCAACAGCTGGGTTGCTGTGGAAATATTTTGGTTGTGAGGAAAGATCTGTTGATGAGAAATGAGGTCAGAGTTGGCGTAGAAAAACAGAACCTGTGGTGCACGGTCCAGTCCACTTTGTTACACTGCATTTTTGTTTGTTACACTTCATTTACTCGGAAACCTAGTGAATGTTTAACTGTTTTTGTCTGTTTTGGGACACTGTTAGTGTTAAAGCTGTGTGTTACCAACAGAACTGCAAGAAAATATGTTTTCAAATCGGCTTCTAAACACACCCCTTGTCTTTCAATGGTTGGACAAAAAGACAGCCCAGCCCCAAACTCACGCCGTTGGATGAGCCGATGTTGCAGTTTTGCTGGTTGGAATTCTAAGAATGTTTAGATAGAAATAAGTTGTTGTTTTTTATAGGTATTTTAAATTGCGCATTGCATTGTGATTTGTTTTAGGGTTAAAGGAAATGTACGTAAACTTTTCCTCAACATATGACAAAAAATATGTTGAAAAACGGAAAAAGTAGTGGTCATTTTCTGCCTGGCAGAAAATTACCACTACTTTTTCCGTTTTTCAACATATTTTTTTGAACAGACTCACATGTTAATGTTTTTTTTTAGAGAAATCCACTAACAAACGGCCTACATAGGCTATGTTTCACTCTACATATTAAATTCAATCAAAAAAAGTTTTTAACATTGAAATAATAAGGCGTTTGAGTGGTTTCTGTTTTAAAACAAGACCAATTGAGTGCCAGCTACATTTTTTAGCAACCTTGGTTCTGAAAGTATTTTTCCCATTAAAGAGTTATAACCATGAACCAAACCAACCAGCTACAAGGTGAATCATTGTTAGACAATAAAAATTTTAATCTCACATTTTGTAATATTTGTCGTTATATGTATATTTTTTTAAATAGATTTTTTTACAAGAGGCACTGCCTCCCTTGCCTCCTCGGAGTAAACGCCCCGAAACACAAATAATTAAGTTGTTTGAGAGCATAGGGAAAATCTATCACATAATTCACAGTGCTTCATGGGAGTGTATGGCTACTAAAGTGTTCTTATGACACAATTTGCTTGTTTCGATTCTCTGATTTCATTGCAGATTCATGGGTAATAAGGTAGCATATACCATCTATTAACAAACTCGTAGCTTTAGATTTATAAATTATCGTTAAATTAATGGGATTTTTACTTCCTAGACCCACTGTCGAACTCTATAAGACATTGACAATGATCCAGGTCAAATGTGGGACTTCAATCAATAATGTTTTGACTCCAAATGGACATCATTGTGTTGTGTGCCCATTTCAAACATGAACCAATGCAAAAACATGTGTTAAACATTAAACAGTGTATTTGCTATTCCAAGCGCATTCATAAACATTGCATGGGCATCAGGGAGAATAAATAAAGAGAATCAATTGTGTTTCCCTTTCTATGGTTCAAGTAGCCAGACTGTTCCAATCCAGAAACAAGCAGTGGGGGGATTTACGGATTTCACGTGAGCTTGAGAAAAACGCTCCTCCATTCCACTGGAAATATCTGAAAATGTATCACGTAAAACAAAGGAAAGCTTTCAGATTCCTTTGAACTGAAACAGTGACGCAATTCACGCTCCATGCTTTCAATGAATGTACTCGGAGGTTCTACTACAACCACTTTTTTACATTCTTACGCATGTATTCATGACTCAGAGCTGGAATTATGGAAAGTGAACACATTGTAGCAGATGGCGATTGAAATATAATAATAAGGTTTGTACTGAGATAATTGACGGTTCACTGCAGTGTTCCATTGTAACAGAACTGCACTGCCTGATCTACTGTACGCATATCTGCGAGTCTCTGAGAGAAAGAGAGAAGCTGGGAGGTGTCGACAATGCCTTCAGGAGCTGCTTTGATTTTTAGAACTGTAATTTGTAATCACATACTGCAGAGATGCTGAGATTTTTCCTGATCTCTGCACTCTATTATCGTGTGTGTGCGTCTCTTCAAGTGTTTGCACATATGTGAGCAAATTATCTCTCAGTTTGAGGCTTGATTATTAACCTGAGTGTTGGCACAGTACAGAGGGATTACAAAGCAAATATATTGTATTGTCTGAAATTTGATGTTTTTTATGGTGAAAACAAAATCTAATCAAGGACACGACTGGCCAATGCTGGCTGCAGTGTCCTCCGCCAAGTTATGTGCATCGTAAAACAGCTAAAGTTGTTCAATCGGAGCAGTTTAAACGGCGTCCAACTGAAATACATCATGGAGAGTTATGACATTCTATGTCTAAGAGCCTTTTTTCAGCACGATGAACAGATATTTTCTTCCGTATTTTGATGTTGTTTTGATGAGCGTTTATCAAACAGCTTATTGAAAAATGAACATGTACTGGGACTTAGTTTTATGTTGATTGGATTGTGAGATGCATGTGTACATCTACAAAATAGGGTGAATTTCCATTTCATGCTTTAAACTGTTTGTTCTGGAGTATGTGAACAGAAATACATGAAACAGGAAGGCATGGATCCCCCTTAAACCCTAAAGAGGTTAACCTTAAATCCAATTCGCTGTAAGAATGTTTGTACTATAACTATGATGAAATACTCTATACTTTAATGGCCTGTTCACACCAAGAATGTAAAAATAATTATAATGATAACTCCATGTCCACACCAACTTCTTGTTTGCACATTTGCAATGCATGCTGGGAAACAATGCCTGTAAATGTGGTATATGTGGTTTACTCTCTCTGGTACCCTAATAACACAAAGCATGAAATGCCAGATGCTTCAGTTCAAACATAATCATTGACTCTGAGTGAATTACTTTGCATACATTGACTCCAGCATTTAAAAAAAAACTTCTTAACCTATATTTTTTCTTTATACTGTTTCACAAGATCTGATTGTCCCACTTCCCCAATTCACAGCCTCCACAAGAGAGAACATCTCTCTTTTATAGGCAACATGACTGTAAGGTCATCAAGATAAGATGCTTCGCTCCATGATCATTTTAATCAAACTGTCCGGTAACTGCCATAATCTCATCATTGCTCTAACCTTTTCCCAAATCTGTCTACACTGCAGATTGTAGCTAAAATATTTAATATTGCCTATTCTTTCTTAGGTCACACCCAGGAACAAACCACAGTTAAAGTTACCAGAACTTGTACTCCTCCCTCTCAATGCCAGGAAAAGAGCCTTTTCTACTCTTTGTGTGTTAAATCCTGTTTTAATTACTGGAGGTGACTTCATGGTCAGAGCTTCACTAACAAAAATCCTTGGTATTTGTCAAAATGTGGATTTTTACATTTTTATCCTTTGGTAATGAACCACACATTCTGTTAAATGTTTGATTTCAAATATATTTTACTTGATTATAGAAATCAATAGAACAGATCTATATCTTTGTTTAATAATTGATGACCTAAATTAAATTATAAATTAGAATCATCAATTGAAAAAAACCTAAATAGTTGGTAATATAGGCCTATACATTTCTGATAACAGAGTGAATTTTACTGTGAATTTTTTGTGTGTGTTTCAAAACCTAGATTTCATTATAATAATTCATAATTAAGTTTTTCAGTGTGACATCCAAATTTCTTTTTTGAGAATTGGGCTCAAGCGTGTGAGTTATGAGTTAACGTGGTCAGCAATTACTGTAGGACTACAGCCGCAGAGTCACTCTAGGAGACAAACATCTAACATACATCTGTCCAGAGCATGATCTCAGCCCTTGACGATTTGCCCATTCACAACAACCACTTCCTCATAATGAACGTTTATTAGTAAAATGAATGAACAGCAATGCATTCAGATGTTAAGCTTCAGGGAGGCATGAACATGTGGTATACTTTAATTGCGGCTGTGATGTTGTGCTTTAAAAATAAACGCTTGAATGAGTAGTTCACGCAAAAAAAAACAACACAAAAAACCCCCCTCAGTCTCATGTTGAGTAAGTGATTTAATGTTCAAAGACTACAGTCAACATCAGTGATTCATTTACAACAAGCAACTCTGAAATCCTGTTTACTTAGGAACCCTCCAAACAAGACTATAGGACCAAACCAACATAAAAGAACACTCTGTGACGTAAGCACACAAGTATTTTTTAATACACTTATGACTTCACTTTCAATCAAAATTTGTGTGCCAAGGCAAGGGAAATTATGGCGCAAACTTGATAAGAAGAGCATAACTAATAACATTAGTAAGTGTTGGCAGCCATGCCACAAAAATCACACCTCTGCTTCTGCTTTCACCTGGATCTATTTAAATTATGAGGCAGTGGACAAACTGTCCTGCATTCAGTCTCAAACAATGATCCATAGGTACTTTTGTATCCCCCAATCCCACTCACATCAATAACACAAACATGGGGTGAACTGATATCTGAAATATTGCACAACATTGTGTACTGATGTGTAATATGTAACTGAACATAAAAGATTGTCAAATTTTAATTACATAATTATTATTATTATGAACCAGCCTAACTGGAATTAAAAATAACTGACCCAAAAGAACGATTCACTCACTATTCGAACATTTCTATGACCTGCAAGCATGTTTTTAATCTGCACAAGAACATTATTTAATAGATGAAATATTTTACAGCAAAGCATAACTAGAAAAATGTATCTTTACTATAGAAATTTGCATCACTTTTTAAACATTTTATTAAGTTCCAAGACTTTTTCTTACCATAAATATACCATATACCATAAACACTTTATAATAAGGTTACTACAACATTAGTTAACATGAACAAACAATAAAAAAAATAATTTCAAAGCATTTATTAATCTAATTTACTAAAAACTAAACAGTTTTTCCCTTGCATTTTTGTTGTACGGACGACAATGTTGTCAAACGATCCCCGTTCACACGGATCCACAAAAACGACTAAAAACGGTGCATTTTACATGCCAAGCCAGTAGTTGGCGATGTCACTCTGTAAAGAAACACTTTGTGCTTATAGACTGAACACATAATACACATGCGCCTGATGTCATCATTTCCACAAATACAAGTATTTGTAGATTAAATGGAGATGATAACGGCAATGGTGTAGTTTTCAAAAACTGTCACTTTAAATCACATTTCTGAAATACATAACTTGGACAGTCACCTCCGATAACAGAACACTCTAAATTGTTATGTAGACATACATTTTCTGTAAAGCTGCTTTAAAACAATATGTATTGTGAAAAGCGCTATACAAATAAATGTTAATTGAATCCCATTTACAAAAGTTTGTGTTTTCAGGCCCCCAAAACGCTGTTGTCATGTAAATGAAAGGTCAAAAGGCATACAAAGTTTTCCGTTTCATATAAGCTTCCCCTAAGTTCAAGTTAATTTCATAATTCACAAAACATTATTAAAATCAAAAGCTGTATATATTACAATTATTTAATGGACACCAGCTAACATGAACTAACAATGAACACTAAATTAAACATTTACTAATAGGAACTTGTTGTATTAGTGTATTAGGACCTTAGTGTAATACCTACTATTTCAAGGTTTTACAGTGACAGTAGGATATTCCAGAACTCCATCATCATGATGCACATATCATATGTCCCCTTTTAATAAAGGAGTTAAACACTAGCCCTAGTCAAAAAGACACTGATTTTTGCTTGACGAATGAAATCCCACATCCGTGATACTTTAACCTTGCGGCCATTATTTCATTTCAGTTATACTGCAACACTGAAATACTGCCTACCTCGGCACACTACAGTAATAACAGTGAACACAGCGCCTGTGTGTGTCAGTGTGTGTGTTTATTTCTGGAAGCCCCGTCTCTCCGCAACATGGCCGACACTATGGCTCCAGCTTTACATTGTTATTGTTGCAGCCACGATATAAACTGAGCTCGTATAGTAGCATAACAAACACGTACAACAGAAAAAAGTTACATTCATTAAAGTAAACACTTATAAACAGAGATGGCGGCTTTCTTACTCACCATTTGATGATGGTGACCGTAAGGTATATTTGTCTCTTGAAAGAAGGCACTAAGGGCTGTCTGTGAGTGAGAGATCATAACACAACATTTCTTCACATGCAGTATAGTAATATTTAAACATATTCATATCACGCTATAGCCTACTGGGAAACTGATGGGGTTTCACTTATTGCGAAACGAAACGAAAGCTCAACATTGATACAGTCTGCTGTAGTGTAATCTGTCAGTGGTCATCTTCATTGCATAATAGCATGGGATTATAGGCTAGTATTTAATCTGGAGTAAACTCTAATTGGATAGTAGTCTATCTCTGTTGAGCTTTTCGCAATTGTTATAGCCTACTAAATGGGTGTATTTAAGAGCCTGTTTATCTAAAAAATAAAACCGATTAATAGATTTGAAATGCCAAAGGATTACAATAAAACTGGTGTGGGTTATTGTTATTAGTCATTACTAGAAATGGCAACTAGACGCGCGACAATGTATACAGTGCATCACATAAACAATGCACTGGCGTAGGCATGCATAGTGTGCTCTCCGCTGCGCTCACCTCAAACTGCCAATGTGCCGCTTGCAAAAGCTGTTTCGCCTGGTCTGCGGCACATCCAGCTGTCAGGACGAACTGGTTTATCATAACTTGATGCTTGAGTTCATCCATATTCGCTGGTGTTTATTTCCGAGCCACGAACAATAGTGCTTTACCCGGGACAGGATTTTTGAGATTTATTCTCTCCGCTTTTCTCTTTCAGTCGTCCACCATTACAGCCGGTTGAGCAAACACAAATATTTACTGTAGGAGCGCTGGCGTAACGAGCGCCATATGATTGACAGCGTGACGCAGCCAATCAGAGAGGGGCGGAGGTCATGGGAATTGTATGCTCAGGGATTCGTCGTTTGTTGTGTTTCTGATGACACTGCATTCGGTTGACGTGTATGCTGAAGCGCTCGAGATAGAAGTTTACGATTTCGATTATACAAAGTTCAACCATAGAGAATGTATATATGAACTACACAATCAGGGTAATTGTGCGTGTTTAAGTTGCTATTTATACACCAAAACTCCATATCCCAGCATGCAACGCTTTGTTTGTTAAGTTCTAGAAGGCAGAATTTATGAATGACGGTCGCTCCCGTCCAATTCCCATTCGAGCTATGCCACTACTTTCCCAAATATGGTAAACAAATCTTCCAACACCAATTAAATCACTTGCATCTTCATAGAAGAGCATCTGATGTACTTTAGCACAGTCCTTTGTAATGTTGATAGCATTATTTTTTTTTAGAAAATATATACAAATTCAATCTTGCTCGCTCCATCCATGAAATAAGATTAGGTGTTATAAAATAAGATTTTAGACATAAGGCGAAATTACCATTTGCAGCACTGGCATTTAAATTTAAAAACTATCACGTGATTAAAAAACATAACTCAGTGTATGTAACAGTTACAGTAAATTAAAAGGGCATTAGTGTCGAATTAATGTTTCTTTTGTGGCGTGAATATCTTCTGTTAAGTCAGCTGAGACAAGGCTGAGACTACGATGGACGGTAGACGTACAACATATCCCAATATCCTTTGCTCTAAGGAAAATCCCATCTCGCGAGAATATGGGTTCTTCAAAAGACAGTTTTTTCCAATAGTCTTGTTTTTGTTTTTGTTTTGTTCACCGTTGCAACGTCGATGATTTGACGTCTACTTGTAAGTTAACGGATTTTACATGTCAGTGTGGTTTATCAGAAGAGCTAGAACGTAAATACGGAAGTTGATGTCTTTTGTTCGCAGGTCTTTTTATCGCCAGAGATGGGAATGTTTCCATAGCGGAGGAAGCAAACGGTTTCCAGCTAACTGTCCAGATAAATCTTCTTTTATCTACATATAGCAGTCTTCAACAGCCATTTACACTTAAAAATGGGTTCAATACTGAGTCGAAGGATTGCTGGAGTTGAAGACATCGATATTCAAGCCAATTCAGCGTACAGATATCCCCCAAAATCAGGTAAAATGTCACTTAACGTTACGTAAAATGTTAACTTCTAATGTGCACTCATAGACCGTTACCTATTCTTTATGTTTTTTACATTTTGTACTTTTACATCTCCCAAATCTGTTCTTTTCTGTATTTACTGTAATGTCTCATGTTTTCAGCTTATGAAATCTACTTTGGCAGCGTTTGACTTATCTAATGTGTGTAGAGAAAATAAACTTATTTAATTTAACGTTAGTGTCAACTCTTTCTAGTGTCCACATCCATCCTAGATAATAATCTCCTTAATGTCTTTTTATTGCAGGAAATTATTTCACCAGTCATTTTTTCATGGGAGGAGAAAAGTTTGACACACCCCATCCAGAGGGATATCTTTTTGGGGAAAATATGGATTTGAATTTCCTTGGCAACAGACCTGTGCAGGTGACCAAAATGAAACCTCCGCCTCAAAACTTTCAAGAGTCCGACACTTTGTCATCCTCACACATAGGTTTTTGTCCTATTTTCCACAGTTTCCCTATGTGACGCCAGCACCACATGAGCCTGTTAAGACGCTGAGGAGTTTGGTGAACATCAGGAAGGATTCTTTACGACTTGTCAGGTTTATTGTGAATATAGTCATGGCTTGAAGGTGTTGCTGATGATGTCACAATGTTTTTAACTATTTGCTGAAATAAGAGAGCCGTGACAACACACTTTTGCTTTTCTAATTTTGCAGGTATAAGGATGATTCTGACAGCACACCAGAGGACACAGGCGATCCCAAGGTCCTTTACAGCGTTGAATTCTGCTTTGATACTGATGCCAGAGTGGCTATTACATTATACTGTCAAGCCTTTGAGGAGTTTGCCAATGGGATGGCAATGTAAGTTTCCACTGAGTAGTATATTGTGTAAAGTTTCTGCAGAATGATGCTAAATCAGCGAGTCTGTTGTGCTCACTTTTGAAGCTAAGTGAATTTCTTACAGGAAAAAAAATTAGATCTGTAGAAATTTGAGTGTCTTGTGATTGATAGCCTCAATTGCTTTAAAGTCCCATTTAAGCCATTTGATCCTAAAGAAACATAACCCATTGGCATCTAGACAACAGCTTTCTTGAAAACAGTGGCACTTGGTCTAAATTGAAAATCTTTTGACCAATCTTTTTCTCCTTGGTCTAAATTTGTTAACACCTTTGGCCAAAAATGACCAGCCTTTTAAAAATTGCTTGTAATTTGCTCATTATGCTATATTATCACCAAATATAAGTTTTGTCAACTTATTAATTTTCTTTCAGTAAGAACATGTTTTGTATTTATTTTTGAAACTGATTGATTGCAGGCTTCATTGATCTGAGCATCATTGATCTGAGGATAAAGTTCATCTCTGTGAAAAAGAAAGCCTGTAACACTCAAAATTGTTTGTTTGTTTGTTTATTTACATGAACATGCGTGCGTGCGTGTGCGCAGTAATGCGAGTTTCCAACAAAAAAAGTAAAAAAATTATCTCAATTTTGGGAAGTATAGTTATACCTTGTGTGAGTGAAGTCAGTACATTTTAATCCAATGCGATAACATTACAATTTTCGGGGAAAAGAAAATCTCAACAACATAAGGGTTTAGCGCTTTTACATTGGTCACCGTGTTTGAAATGTACATTAGTAGTAACTGATACCTTCAGTTATGCTCAGACTTGTTGGTGATGATCACTACAATTTTTTTTTTTAAAGATACAGCCCCAAGAGCCCTTCAATGGTGTCTGAGATGGTCCATTATAAGAGAGGGATTAATCAGCAATTTTGTCTGCCATCCTTCAAGATTGATTTCACCAAATGGAAGCCTGAAGAGGTGATTGTTTTTGTAGAGACTCATTATTTGCATCAGTGCCATCTCATCAAGGCCTTTTCAGCTGTATTGATTTTAAAAGAACTATGTAAACAAAAAACTGTTGTGTATAGTTAGATGTTTCATGAATTTTTTTAATTAAACATTTATATTTATCTGTAGCTGAACTTTGATCTGGACAAAGGCGTTTTCCCTTTGGTGATCCAAGCAATAGTGGATGATGGAGATGGTTGGTGAAAAATGTTGATCATAAAATCAGTTATAATTCTGTAATATCATTACTCACCGTTTTCTCTCATTTTATTTTCTGTTACAGATGTTACCGGGCATGCACATGTTCTTTTGGCAGCTTTTGAAAGGGTGTGTATTGATTGGGATTTGTTTTCTGCTCAAGAATGTCAGCTGGTCTGAAAACTCGCAAGCATTCGGTCATGTTTTATAATATTGAGTAAGTCATTAACCAGGCAGACTTTTATGGAGTCAGTTTGGGATTCATGAATCTCAACCCTGGACTCATGGAATTTTTTTTCTTTCTTTTTTTTCCTGCTTTTTCTTCATCAGGCATTGGAAAAGGTTTATAAAATCTTGAAAGTCATGGTCAAAAGTTAATTGATCAAAATGAGTTGTGGAACCCTGGAAAATGCTTTGTAGCCAATGTAGAAAATAAAAGTAGACAGAATCAACATAATTTATTTAGATTTATTGCATAGAACAAAAGTTCCCGTGCATCATACAAAGTTTCAGACATTTTTATTAACACGGCATAGTCAGTCTAAAATATGATGTTTAAAAGTAGTGCATTAATATGTCTTCACAGATTTAAGAAAAATAAACTTTTAATAACTTTTATCTTAAAGGTGCTCAGAGCGATGTCACACGTTTTTTAGGCCAAAACATTTTTTGTCACATACAACAAACATCTCCTCACTATCCGCTAGCTGCCTGTCCCCTGAACACACTGTAAAAAAACACGGTCTCTGCAGACACCCCAGGCTCCACAAACGGCAACAAAAACAAACTGGGCTAACCCGCACCACAAAACATAACAAACTGTCCCAGCCAGTAACCGATAAGAAGGATTTGGAGGTGGGGTTTGGGGGGTTAGTGCGCGGATGAGGAGGAGGGAGGGTCTAGCCAGCCTTCGTTTTGTTTGACAATACTTTAAACGTCAACAAGAAGTGATGTCACCCGACATCGCTTAGAGCACCTTTAATTCGAAGAGATTTGATTAAACTTGCTTAATTTTAATCACGTTGCTGATGTAAATATGATGTTAAATGTTGTCTACGGTAATAAAACATTATTTTTCCGAACAGTACTAATATTTTTTAATGGAAATAGCCATCTCCCAATAAGATAAAAGTTTAATTTTGATCTCTCACTATCTTGGTGCACAAATTATTATTTATTTTTTTACCTTGCCAGCTTGTTCTGTTGTTTTTATTATACTAGTACTATGTGTATTCCCTCATTTACAGCATGTTGATGGCAGTTTCTCAGTGAAGCCTTTGAAACAGAAGCAAATCGTAAGTATTTTGGCAGCTCATATTTCTAATTATTAAATGTAAGGGTGTGATATTTGTGCCTTGTAGTAACAGAACTATCTTACTATCCAATATGTCTGTTTGTGGCTATATGATTGTGTTTTTTAATTGGATCCCTCATTAATCAGACAGATTGAAAGCTTTGATTCATTTACTCATGCATTCTTATGTCACTTCATGAAAAAGATAATGATCATTTTGATCTTTGATGTGGGGTTTCCCCAGCCCATAATCTGCATTTCACTTACGTGTCGTATGCTCATCTTTTAGGTGGATCGTGTGAGCTATCTGCTGCAGGAGATTTACGGCATTGAAAACCGGAACAATCTGGAGACAAAGGTAAATCATGTCACTACGACAGAGAATTTAAGGCAAAAGAGATGATGTGCCTGACTGGTACCTGGTAATACAATATCCATCCTGCCATTTCCTGTGTCTGATTTCATGTACTATTTTTTTCTTTGTCTCCTCTCTTCAGTCAACAGAGGATGAGAACAGTGACAACAGCAGCGAGTGTGTGGTTTGTTTATCAGACCTTCGTGACACACTGATTCTCCCTTGCAGGCACCTGTGTCTGTGCAATGCCTGTGCTGACACACTGCGTTACCAGGCCAACAACTGCCCTATCTGCAGACTGCGTAAGTGCTCATTAATCAATGCCTGAGGTTCCTTTATTGTTCCCCCATTATTATTCAGATTTGTTCCACTAAATGAGTCGAACCTTTAAAGTGGGTATGGCCATAAAGATAAAAGGCTGAGAGATTTTTTTTTTTAATCTGATATGGACTGATTTACCATTGTGCCTTTATTCCCCTTTTCATTGTTCTTTTTAGAGATGAATAGTCAGTCCCTCGTGCATCATTGATCTCGCACGCAGTGCAGATCATGTGACTGTTGAAGAACAGTGCCATCTGCTGGAGTTGTCATGTAATAATGATTATTAGGTTTAGTAGTATGGGGCTTTTCATATGTAGTGAGTTTATGTTTAGGGGCATTTTGTTCATATGAGTTATATGTAGTGAATTTATTATTATTTTCCTGAGGAAAAGTTATATCCTTGCTATATCATTTAAGCAGAAACATGCTAATAAGAAACTATATAACAGGACTGCTGTGACTTGGCCAAGCTTTTGTGTACTTGTGTAAAGAATGTTGCTGCTCTATAGAACTTCTGCACTGAGAGAATGTGCACTGATTTTGCTTCAACAGTAAGACCAGCTGTCCAAATATTTACCCCCATTTTGTAGCCAAATGAATCTGGTAACACTAAAGCATGTCTAATGTGAAGATGCAGCACCTGTGTTTGTTTATGCACACTGCATTTGTGTCCTTTTTCCCCCCACATGACCTTCCTTTCTGCTGTCACTGCCCCAGCATTCAGAGCCCTGCTCCAGATCCGAGCCGTGAGGAAGAAAACAGCCGCCGCTCTTTCCCCGGTTTCCTTTAGCCCAGTGCTGTCCCAAAGCTCTGACCATACTGAGCATTCGGTAAAATTCACAATCATATTTCATCCTGTACTCAAATTATTAATACTTGATGGATCCGTTTTAACTGCGTTGCTACAGAAGTATTGATTTTGTCCAGTGGAATTTTGCTTCGTATTTGACTCCAGTCCAGGAGCTTTAGGTTTCAGTGGCACATAAACCAGTATATTGGACAAATATGGTTTCCATTTTCTTGGCATATGGCGACACTTAAACCACTGTTCAAATGTTTGGGGTCTGTAAGGTTTTTTAAAAGAAGTCTCTTATGCTCACCAGGTCTGCATTTATTTGATCAGAAATACAGGAAAAACAGTTATATTGTGAAAATGTTATTCTGATTTAAATAACTGTTTACTGTTTTAATATATTTTTAAAATGTAATTTACTACTGATGGCAACGCTGAATTTTCAGCATAATCACTCCAGTCTTCAGTCACATGATTAATTTGAAATAAAAATAAAATAAAAATGTCTTTACTGTCACTATTGATCAACTTACTTAATGTACAATTTTATATAATAAAAGTATTAATTTCTTAAATAAAATAAAAAAAACTTAATAACCCCAAGCTGGTAGGTGAGGTTTATGTTGCCAGACAAACTTCTTTAAAAAAAATAAAAGCACTAAATCCTTTTAATTATATATGGAAATAAGTCTGAAGTTTACTTTCTTATTGAATCTCAGAATGCCGACAACATCCCTCCCGGCTACGAGCCCATCTCCCTGCTTGAAGCACTGAACGGGGTGCAACCCATGTCCCCTTCAATCCCATCAGCACCTCTCTATGAGGAGATCCAATTTTCGGGGGAGATGGGAGATCCCCTCAACCTGACTGGGCGGCAGCAAAACGCAGATCCCGCATCAATGAAGGGCAAAGGTAGCAAGTCACCAGACGGGTAAGTTACTATTGTGAAAATACTCTCTGAAAATGCTCAAGTAATGTTTTTTTTTTTTCTAGTGATACTGTATGTGTGATGTTTCCAGGTCTACACGTTCTCCCTCGTCCCCCATACAGGAGGAGGAAGATGAGGAGAGAATGTCAGAACTCTCAGATACCCAACCTCCGTCTGTTCTGCCTTGCAGTCTCAGTCCCACTGAGGTCAGACACTATCACTTCCTTACCTGCATTTGTTAAATGATGCCCTCTGACAAGCCAGAAAATGGTAACACTTTATTTTAAGGTGCCGTACAGTAGATACACGTTACATGAACTAACGTATAGTAAGCATATACGCCTAAACCAAGCCCTAACCCTATAGTAAGTACATGTAGTTAATTAATATTACTCAGTGCTTTGAAATTACACTATTACAACGTCACCTTAAAATAAAGTGTCAGCCAGTGAGCTAATGGCTTTTATTCAACAGGAACAGCAAAAAGAAACTACTATATTTTACGAACATAGTTTTTATACTCTTGGTATTAAAATGACCTTTCTGAGGGTCTGTGACAAACACTTGTACAATAGTTTCTTTAAAAATGTATTTCCTCTAAACATTTGTTGCGTGTGTGATTTGAATGAGCTGATCATGTATTGCTGATCATGGATTAGTTTTGCATAGATCTGTTGGTTTTATTTAACTAGTGGCATGTGACTGATAAAAAATGCAAACTAGTGTTGTGTTAGTATATAATTTCCCAGTACCTATAAAAACTGCTCATTTATTTTATTTCCTAAAAGGCCACAGCAGAGGGTGTGTCCACCAATCCTGGTTTCCCAAATTCAGGTAAGCAAACTCAATGTGCAAATCTGCATTAAAATGTCAGTAATGCAAGCCTTCAAAAAACATGGGCAACGGTAATGCGGCAATA
Organism: Siphateles boraxobius; assembly: GCF_051911475.1. Taxonomy (NCBI): domain Eukaryota; kingdom Metazoa; phylum Chordata; class Actinopteri; order Cypriniformes; family Leuciscidae; genus Siphateles; species Siphateles boraxobius. The sequence goes on from NW_027509097.1 coordinate 16,825,085, forward strand.
CAAATAAAATATATTATATATTTTATACTGTATGATATAAAATGTATAATATGAACATTCTGACTGAGTCTTGTCAGGCTTTGGTGTTGGAGAAGAAACGATGTTAATCATGTCATGTTGGCAGGTTCAGACAGCAGATCACTGAGTGTGTCTGTGAGTGAAATTCTACAGGACTGCCACAGCGAGCGCAGCAGCCTGAGCCGGACAGAAAGTGACCCCTCAGCAGATCTCGCCCTGCCTGGTGAGCCGCTAACACACACTCCGTACTCCACAATCCTCATTGACACTCTTATTTAGTCTGCCAAAACTCATATTATAGGAATAGTTCCTTTGAGTCCACTTCCATGTCCTGATAAACCCTTGTACTGTTGACTTTGAGAAAATGCAAAATAGTAAAGTTGGAGAAGCAAGTTTTTCAGCATGCTTGGCAGAACTAATGCTGTGCTGTGTGAACCTTCTCTATTATTGCTGCAGCTTTGCCCAGCAATTTTTACCCAGTAAAGCATCTCTTGAAATGGATTTTTACTGTTCTCTTACAGTATCATTTACTTGCCTTCTACACACTAGCAAATTCTCAAGTGAATTACTTAAAGTTCCCCGTAGTCAAAATGACATATTTAAAAGTTTTTTCCTGTAAAAAAAAATTCTTCATGCCTTAATATAGCTTAAATGTAACTCTACATCCCTGCTTCATCTAATATACACGGAACCATGAATATGCTAATTAGCCCCACCTCCACTCACACACAGCAGCTCAGAGATTCACTCGCTCAACTTACTGAGGTAAACGCAGCACAATGGTATCGCTCTTTACAACATCGGACACATAGCGGTTATTAATATGATTAGCCTTTTGCTTGACTATGTTATCAATCGGCTAATAATGTGTTAACTGACAGATTCTGTGGACAGTAGGGTTGGGCGGAATTTCGGTAATATCGTATACTGCGGGGTCTTAAAATAGCAACGGTATCCGTTTCAATACCGTCATTACAGGCACTTAAATATAATATATAAATATAATTTATTCAATGCCTAAAAATGCTTATGTAGTTGTCATCAAGTGACAGTGTGGAGGAGAAAGAGAGAGAGAGAGAAGGGAGAGGCGGTAAATACTGACGAGGCAATTTGTAAATGTTGCAATAAAAAAGGTGACCGCGAGACATTGACCACTTAATTAAGTTTCATTTTGTAAAAGGCCTTTCTTTAAAGTGAATTTCGTTTTGTATAAATTGTATCTTAATTTTAATAATTTTTTTATCAACCAATTGCCTGGATTTAATAAATAAGAATCAAATATAGCAGACAACATAATCATGACATGATCGTGCGCTGGCGCGCCGCGGTCACTTGCATTGATATCTCATCATAAATTAACCGAAACTCAGTGTATGCCTCACAGACATGACAGATAGGCCTATATCTAAATAAAGCTTGAAATTTCATTAAACGAAACAATTCAAAACGAAAAGAAATAGGCCACTCGCTGATTATTTAATCCATGATGTGCATTTCTCTCTATGCGCGTTCGTATGGAAATGGCGATCATCAAATTAAACGAAACTATTCAAAACGAAAAGAAATAGGCTAGCCTACTCTCTGATTATGTAATCCATGATGTGCATTTCTCTCTATCGTTCTCTATGGAGATGGCGATTCGTCAATTTCTCTAAACGAAACAATTCAAAAGGAAAAGAAATATAGGCAGCATACTCTCTGATTAATCCATGATGTGCATTTCTCATAGGCGCGTTCACTACGGAGATATCAATCGTCAGTTTCTTTAAACGAAACAATTCAAAACGAAAAGAAAAAGGCTGGCCTATACCTTCTGATTATGTAATCCATGATTTGCATTTCTCTCTATATATACGCGTTAACTAGGAGATGGCGATCGTCAACTTAATCTTTGCAGCACTGACAGAAAAGTTGTATTAATAAAAATCAATGGACACGTGTCACCGGATTTACAAATGCACTTCTTGCATGTTGCTTGTTAATTTAATTTAAATTAATTAATAAAATAATTAAATATTATTGTCCCATTTTTGCTCATTTATAAATAGTATTTATATCTACCACCCCCTCAGCACCTGGGTTATAAAATTATTTGGCTCCACCATATTATAACGGCCCACGTATTAAAAATATTCGAGTCTAAATAGGGCTACGGCTCATATTACATTTAATGCCGTCAGCCGGGATCAGCCACAACGTGCACGGGTTGGCCTTGATTTTTGTTTGTTTTTTTTTGCCCGACCTGGTATTCAGTTTCTGATGGTGTAGGCACAAGCCAACAGTTTGGTGACGCTGTCTGAGCCTTATGTCATAATTTTTAATTAGTCACGGTAATACCGTATACCCCGGTAAAATAGGGAGGAGGTTTGACGGTATCAAAATTTGGATACCGCTCAAGCTTAGTGGACAGGTGTCATTTCAGACCCTTCATTTCTTTGTAAGTGGGCACACTTACAAAATCAGCAGGGGATCAAATAATTATTTCCCCCACTGTAGATCACTGCAGATCACTGCGGAGAAAATACTCCGCAGTGGTGTTGACTTGAATTTGAATTTGCACATGGTTTGTCTGAAAGCAAATTAAACACCACATACAGTAGACGTATAAAAAACATTAAAAACTTGATTTTCACCACATGGGGATTTTAAGATGTACTTAATAGGGGTGTAAATATTTCCTCTGACTATTTGTGATTCTTGATGTAAAATTGTGATTCTTGATGTAAATTCTTGATGTAATCAGTTCTATTAGGTCATTTTAATTTAAAATAAATAGTTTAAAAATATGTTTCATACACAAATGTAACTGGAGGGGTAATTAACCACATAATGAATCTGAAACATATTTGAAACATTGAACGCATGTTTGCATTTTCAATAATTTTTAAAAAAATGTATTCTTTTATTTGAATTTAATTGTAGTCATTTAAACCACATTAAGTTAATAAATGCTTTGAAATTTCCTTCTTAAAGGGATAGTTCACCCAAAAATGAAAATTCTGTCAGTAATTACTCACCCTCATGTTGTTCCAACCCCCATAAGACTTTCGTTCATCTTCGAAACACTAAGATAGTTTTGATGAAATCTGAGAGCTGTTTCACTCCTTCATAGGCTTCTATGTAATTTCGTTCTGCTGGCCCAGAAAAGTTACTAAAAACTTTGTTAAAATAGTCCAAGTGACTACAGTGGCTCAACCTTTAAGTTTATCAAGCGACGAGAATACTTTTTGTGCGCAAAAACCTCCCAAAATAACGACTTTATTCAATTATTTATTTTCTTCTGTGTGGGCCTTTGATGTGAGTTCGCGAGAGCGCCTCGACGCATGCGCGAGAAATGAGAAGATGATGCTCATGATCATTTGATGGGAAAGTGTGAAAGGTAAGCCATTCTTTTTGCAGTATTGTTGAGGCACTTTTATGTTTTCTCGTTGGTTTCTCGCGATTTGGACATCCAGGAAATGCACACTTTAGAACCATTTTAAACACTACATTGAGACCCATCTGCTCCATCTTCTCAGTTCTTGCGCACGTGTTGTGGCGCTCTCGTGAAAACTTAAGGTTGAGCCACTGTAGTCACTTGGACTATTTTAACAATGTCTTTACTAACTTTTCTGGGCTGGCAGACGCAATTACATAGAAGCCTAAGAGGGAGTAAGCCAGCTCTCAGATTTCATCAAAAATATCTTAATTTGTGTTCTGAAGATGAACGAAGGTCTTATGGGGTTGGAACAACATGAGGGTGAGTAAATACTGACAGAATTTTCATTTTTGGGTGAACTATCCCTTTAAGACATCACTTTGATGAAGAAGAATATCTCTGCTATGGAAGTCCATTTTTACCACGTAAGGAAAAAGCAGCTTTAGTAAATCATAACCGTGAGGCCGTCTAACTCGATCCAATGGCGGTACTCGAATTAGCGGTGAAGGTCTTTGCGTGTTACTGTCTTTTCTCGCGGGAAAGTATTTTTGGTTAAATGCAATACATTTTCTCATATGTATTTTCTCCTTATTTCATCTGACTCCATAAATGAAAAGGCTTTAATGATATCTGTGCATCATTAAATGTGAGCGAATGTTTTACTATTCTTTTAAACTCTTGAATGCAAATATGTGTCAAAGTCAATTAGAATAATCAAATGTCACAATTTAATATGTCAGGTAAATGTATCATTATAATTTCATAATCAGTTCAAGGATAATCAATGCAAAACATCAAATGCTCTAGAACAAAGAGGAAAAAGTTTACCCGACAAGAAATGCGTGAGGCTGAGAGTCTCGCAACTCTCAGCCTCACGGGCCGATCTCAGATATAGAAAAGGCCCTGAGCTCTCGCTGCGTTTCATTATATACCCAGACCTCATTCAAATCTAAACATCATTCACAGTGGAAATTTACCTGTAAGTCACCATTTGCTAGCAGTGGAAAATTAGCATTCAGTCAAATGGTCGAAGGGGTTAACTCAAAGACACACCCTCCAGTACTGGAGGGTGTGGAAGATATTTCTAAACTTCCTAAGAACTTTATTACCTTTTGGGTTTACTTCTTTGGGAATGAGACATTTCAAATAATACCAAATATGTATAAAACTAGATGATAATCATTCACATTAAACCATTTAGATTCTTGTGTGAGTTTGGGAGATCTCTGCCAGGATGAAGAATGAAGGACAGAAATGTAGATTAGGATGAGGGAGGTGAGACCTTCGTCTCAATAGTGCATGAGGGGGAGTTCAAATGTTAATTTCCTTTGTTTTCTCAGAGAGTGGCCCTCTCTTAAAGTCCTTCAAGTTTTTCCAGTCTTACATAACTATAACATAAACAGACATAATTATGAAATAAAATATAAAATATCTAAATCATGAAATACTAAGTCGTCATTATTATAAGTTTAAATTAGGTCTGAAATAATGGAAATTATTACTGAAGTTGAAAGGTAAATTGAATGTCAATTATGACAAAAAAATGGCTTGATTGATTTTTGTCATTATTGTCTTTTTTATATCATAATTTAGACTTTCTATCTCATAAATCTCACAATTACTTAGTATCTCATAATTTTGACTTTTTGTGTCATAATTATGATTTACCAAAGCATGATTTCTTTACCCCTTTATGTGGCATAAATGGGCTTCTGTACTTATACTGTGTGTTTGCATGTGTAATGCTGTGCTGTCTCTTGACTCTATCTCTTTCTTACTCTAACTCGGCTTTGCTCTTAACGCACGTAGCGTCTGAGTCATGGTCCACTGCTGTAGAGGAATGTTGACTCTGGTAGGTCATCAATGTCATGAATAATTCACTGTTGTTTTCCTTTTTTTTCTGCCAGTCACTTTGTAAGAGTCAGTTCATAAGTTATTCATAAGTCACATTTAGAAAAGTTTGGACACGCCTTTTATACTTTTTCCACATTTTAGAATAATAGTAGACTCCATAAAACCATGAAATGGCACATGGATCAATGTAGACATGGTTTTGTAAGGGTGTGTTTACACTTGCCGGATTTGTTCTGCTAATGCGGTTCATTTGACCCCTGAAAAGATGGGTCTCGGTCCATTTTCAAACAAACTCTGGAGCGGTTCGACTGAAATATGAACAGAACACGGACCAAAAGCAGGATGTGATGTCACAAGAAGCCACTCCCTTAAAAAGACAGAATGCTCAGGCACATCTGTTTTGTCTCATTGTCACGATGTTGCCCATCACAGTTCAGTACAGGGATCAGAACCGTGTCTCCTCGCTCCAGATCTTCTTGCAGGAAGTCCTACCGCTGGTTTGACCTCTTTATGTTTTCTAAGCTCTTCGTGAGTTCTCAGCTGGTAAAAATACCATCATATGTACGCACATTCATTGACACATTTAGTCCAGCACACAGCATTGTCTTGGATGTACGTCAAGTTCTGGCGCGAAATATACGTCATAAAAGCCATTTTATTTTTGTTTGTTTATTTGTTTTGTATCTTAAGGTTCGGTTAGATTTCTTTTTTGTTCCGGATCAAGAGAACCGAACTACAAGTGTGAACACACCCTCAGTGTCAATCTATTAAACACACTTCTACACTATCTGGCCCGACTCATCCCTTTTAAATCAGGTGTAATTAAAGTTGTAAAGAACTCAAAAGGTTTTCATGAGAAAAATAAATGTATTAAGTGTTTCCAAAAGATTCTCTGCTCATTCTCACTTGTCCCACCTGTCTTCACCCTTCCTCAGGGTCATCAGAGTCCATAGAAAGCCTGAAGAGTCAGAGCACCAGCAGCTCCAGTCAGCCTCTGCTCTGCCTCCCCAGCACCGTCCGCATGGAAGATGAGCGTCTCGCTTCATAAACGTTTCATCAACCCGCTGTCTCAACCTCCACTACGCTATTCAATCTGTTCCCAATCCAACACACTAATTCAGACGATTACTTCTTATCACAATCAAAGTCTTATGTTGAAGAGTCCAAGACATTTCTCTGTGAAGTAGAAACATTACACAGGAGTTTAACGCACTAGCTTCTAGAAAACTTTATGAAGAAAAGACGTTTATAGGACCGTCATAGCTTTTGCTTTGAGAGTACAAAACTTTTGAATGGTTCAATTTCCTTTAATGGATGCCCAGCTTTCTTGAAGTATGCAGCTTCATGGTGTTTTATGACTGTGTACTTGATACGTTTTTATTGTTTTCTGTAATCAACAAATGAACACTAAGTGCATCAGATTGCAGTCTGATACTGACGCATACTATGATCAGTTACCCAGTTGAAGTAATCATCTATGTCTGTATCTTATATATTTGTTTTGTGCCTTACAGTACTGTGTTGGCTGTCCCTTCGTCCTCCCGTTGAAACATACAAAGTGGGAAGCTGTAGCACTTTTTGAAGCTTTAATGAGTAGTTTATAGAGGGATCTGCCATCATTTACAGTGACATATCTGATGCTTTTTAGTGAATTCACTGCTGCTTATCTATGTCAGGCGCCTTTAAAAGTTATGTATATTTGTATGTAGTCAAATCGTTTTATCATAAAGTGTTGTGCACTAATATGAGTCACTGTGGTTATTTTAAGGAATAAATTATATACAATTTTTTTCATGATCCTGCTGTTCTGGCACAAACCCTAATTCCAATGGCTACATCCAAGAAATATTAAAAATGAAGCAAAGCTTAATTACTAATTAGATAGATACAGTAGATGGATGGATATAGAGATAGATGAATAGTTAAGCGTATTGTATTGTAGAGACCATGTTTATCCAGATGATGGCAGTGTATTCACTATTTTAGTAATACGCTCGCTCATTTAGTCAGATGAGACGGCATTTAGTGTAGTTTCTCCTGTCACCTAAAGTATTTAGGTGTATTTATACCCAAATACAGCGCCCAACTTTGTGTAGGCGTGCTGAGAAAACGGTTTTATGACAATGTGGTATGTAAGCTGGACTTTGTGAAGAGAGGGCAGGTCTCAGGCGGGATGAGTGGCGCGCTCCTTTCGTTGCGCGTCACTGTTTTCATCTGTGCGCCTTTCTACTACACTTGGCGCGCGCGTATAGAATATAACCAACGACTTTCTAACGACTTAGGTATGAAGAAATGTTAAGACGAAAATTGAGTTCGCGATAAAAACAAACAGATAAAAAAAGAATAAAGGAGATAATAGTGGATAGAATGTAAAAACCGTTACAAATGTACCAGTTCAGACGGAGGCTACACTTTGTGTAATGGAAATGGAATGGAAATCATTAATCGAGAAACAGTTATCAATTCACAAGGTTTAAAATCACAATAATTTAATAAATGACTATTTCAATAAATGAGCACCTGTCACATTTCGCGCGGATGTGTGGTTGAATACACTCCTCGCGCAGGAACAATGACATGTTCAACTCTGGAGGTCTCAGCCAATCAGAGGGCGTCAACATTTAAAGGGCTATTAAGAAACAGGCAAAACGGCGGAGTGCAAAGCCCGCATCTCATTTCTATCGTATTCATTCGCTTACGAGACACTGAATTTGATCCTACATGGCTTTTTCTAAGACAGGATTGAAATGCTGCTTTTCGCAGTAGATATCAGGACATGTAGCCTACGATTCACGAGCCTGTGGATGCGCTCTTTTATCTGCTGCACTTGTTGCTCTAAGTCTAAGGTAAACGGGCGGAATCTAACGGACTGAGAGATATCCATTCACCGCTACAGACCGAAGAGGTCTACGTGTTTTCATTTCGCAGGTAGGCATTTCATTTGAGGGATTTATTTTGCCTAACCCTGTGGTGGATTATAGCCTACCGTTATAAAAAATACACTTTTTGCAGTTACATTTTTATCAGCCGTTATTTTCGAATTTTCAAGCAACGTGTCTGTGCTTCACAGAACTGTTTCTTCGAAAACACCAAATAAAGTCGCGTCCACTATGCCAGTGTTAATGAGTCCTGAGATGGCGAATAAATTCAAAGAGAGATGGATGATGCTTCATCCGGAGGATCAGGACAATGTCAGCGGCTCTGTTCACTTTGACGACAGTCTCACCAGTCTGCACTGGCTGCAGAACTTCTCCATCCTCAGTGCCAATCTCGAGAGGACTCCCAGCTCCGGCTGCCACCCGCAACAACTCTTCTACCACAAAAACCAGCTGGGGGGCACCGACTCGCCCTCCAGCCCGCCTGCCGGAGATACCGCCGCCACAGGGATGCCACAAACACCTGGGAATCCTACAACGTCCTGCAGCAGTTTGGCGAATTCATACACGCACCAGCAAGCGGGACACTACATAACGGCGCAAACAAATCCTGCGGAGGAGATCGACTATAAAACAAACCGCCACGTGAAGCCACCTTATTCATATGCCACTCTGATTTGCATGGCAATGCAAGCTAGTAACAAAACCAAAATCACCCTGTCAGCCATATACAGCTGGATCACTGAGAATTTCTGCTACTACAGATACGCGGAGCCAAGTTGGCAGGTAATTTCACCGATCGTTTATTTATCTTTGAGAATCACTTGATGTTTTTTTCTGCATTGAAATTCAGTATCTTTAGATTTTCACAGGAGTGATAGAAAATTGTCCTTTTTTGTGCAACAGGTGCACCGACCGTGAGACGATTCAGCTTCAGGTTCCTTAACGGGACAATTCACCCCAAAATGAAAATTCTGTCATCATTTACTCACCTTCAAGTTGTTCCAAACCTGTATGAGATTCTTTACACTGCTGAACACAAAAGAAGATATTTTGAACATTATGGGTAACCAAATAGTTGATGGGCCCCGTTGACTTCCATTATATGGTCCATCAACTCTTTACTGACATTCTTCAAAATATCTCCCTTTTGTGTTCAGCAGAGGAAAGAAATTGATACAATTTTAGAACAACTTGAGGCTGAGTAAAGGATGACTGAAATTTCATTTTTTGGGTGAATTGTCCCTTTAACTGTTCAATAACGATTATTTTAGGAGCCTAGGAGTGCCATTCTTTGTATTAAAACCTGAAATGATCTTATTCAGACTATTGTTAAATAAGATTTTCAGATTTTAACAGACAACAAATAAGAAACTAATTTAATACCTACTGCTCTTTAAAGTAGTGTTTACTTTTTAAACTTTTTTTGGAATCAAACATAACGGTTCAGTAAGGGAGTCGAATTAATCCACTATAACCGAGCTCTGACCAATTCATTCAATTTCAAGGTTTTTGATTCACTAAAAAGAGCCGACTCATAACAGCCATTAGCAGGGGAATCAGACTGTAGCTCTGTACGTTCGCGATACACTAAAAAGGAACCAGCTCATAAGATTAATTTATTTGAAAATCGGACTACATTTCTAACTCTGTATGTTTTTGATTCACTAAAAAGAAACGACTCATTGTTAGGGAATCAGAAAACACTTAGCTCTGTATTTGCCTGATTCTCACTAAAAAGAACAAGCTCACAAAAGTCATTTTTTTGGTAATCGTCCCACACATGCTGTAAGTTATGTGTCTGATACACCCAAAAGGACCAATTCACGAGTCATTCGTTCGAGAATCAAATTAACAGTATTAGCTGGTGTCTGTCAACCATATAGTCTGTCAATACAGCACTATCAAAACATTAAACCAAATAGCAAATGGCCAGACCTGTGCACTCATCTGAGATGTGTTAAGGAGGGTGACTAATGATGGAAGCTGAGACCATCGTACCCAAAAGCACTAGGTTTCCTGACTAATGATGGAAGCTGAGACCACTGTACCCAAAAGCACTAGGTTTCCTGAGGCCTCCTTCCATAATGAGGGATCCTTAAGGAAGCCACTGATCATGTGCATCTAAGCGTGCTGTATTACTAGAGAGCCTTATTCACAGCATTTCTTCTCCTGTACACACAATATTCCCCTCCCCCCTTGTCTCTGTCACACACACAGTGAGCCAATGAAACAGGACACCTCTACCTGTTGCACAATGGGATTTTATAGGAGCCTTTTTTATACGCGTTGTCTTCTTCTGCCACTAGAAGTTATTGCATTTATGTTATAAATTCTAAACCATGATGTTGCTCTACATTCAAACAGCTTAATTTAATTTGCATAAAAAATGTTTTATAGTGCACACATGAAATAAGTACCAACTTAAAATCGCGAAGTATACGTATACGTAGTTATACGTAGCGTCAAATTTCGTTTTAAATCACGATACTGATCTCACAATAGTTTAAACAATAAAGTTAAAACGGTAGTTTTTTAAATTATTACTTCTAAGACATATGAAAAACAGTTTACAAAAAAGCTAAAATTTAATTTGGTATTACATCAGGAATGGACTTGAATAAGTTGGTGCTTGCTTGGTCCATCTCCTTATTTGATGTTCCATTACCATATCTGATGCTGAATTAAATGTCTACAATTTCTTTTGGGTGAACTATACACAATACATATTGTTGCTATCCACGATACACATCGGTTACAAAAATCAACCCTGGTTTTTCTACAAATAAAACATGGCTATTATAGTTAAACCATGGTAACCACAAAGTAACCTACTAACCTTGCTACTCTTACCATAGTTTAACCAAGGTATAGTTTAACCATGGTATTTGTGGTAAAACGTGGTTATACAAATTGTAATCAATTAGCCAAAAAACAAAACAAAAAAAACATGGTTACTACTTTTACACTAATAAAACCCTGGTTAATTTTCATAAGGGATTGTTGCATTTTTTTATTGCGTTATACTGTGACATGATATATTGTTACCCTCATGAAAGAATATTAAAAACCTGATGATTTTTCTCCTTTTTTTCAGAATTCAATCCGCCATAACTTGTCCCTGAACAAGTGCTTCATGAAAGTGCCCAGGCAGAAAGATGAGCCAGGAAAAGGAGGCTTTTGGCAAATCGACCCACAGTACGCTGACATGTTCGTCAATGGCGTTTTCAAACGGCGGCGAATGCCTGCCACAAACTTCAATACCCAGAGACAGAGCAAAATGTTATCCTCTCCCAGCTCCTCGTACGGCTCTCAGTGCAACCAGACTGGCCAACAAATGGGAATGGGCCACTTCCAAGGACCTGTCCCGGGAAACAAACGCAAGCAAGTCTTCTCCAAACGAGGCAGCAAGCTGGCCAGAGTCTCCAAAAGCCCTCTGTTAACCACCGACATCAAAACTTCAGACATACTGAGAGGAGATTTTGACCTGGCGTCTGTTTTCGACGACGTGCTTAGTGGGAATGACAGCACGTTTGAAGATTTGGATATCAACACAGCGCTGAGCTCTCTGGGGTGCGAGATGGAGCTATCTTCACAGAACCAGCACGGGTCTGTTTACAGCAATGAGGACGAGCAGGCTTGTGCTTACCTAGAGGCGAATGGCATGATGGGATGCAACATGGAGGACTTTCACCAACAGCACCAGCAGCAGCAAGTACAGGTCCATCCGCAATATTATGAGGGAATGTTCTCAGATCAGGTTCACCAGCATCAGCAGCACCCCTGGGAGATTAAAGAGGAAGTCCAAGCCATCCCAATTTCCCTGGATCATGGCTATGGGCTTTGTGAGGGATTCTTCTCTGAGATGCAACTCTGGGAAAGAGCAGAGTCATATCTGTGAACATGTCTTTGATGGTCTGAAGACCGACTGACTTTTGTTTTGCTACATTAGCATAATGAATTACTGAGGATATGGAAGGTTATATGTAATTATTTCTTTGTACTTCTTTTGCATTTTTAAGAACCTATTCTGATTCATTTATAATTACCATTGATCTTTGAATTCTTGATTTTTTTGTTTTTTGGGATGATTAAATATTGCTGTGGGACAAATAGCCTAGTTATTTAGGATAGTGGCATTTTGTTCCTGTATTGATTAATCAATCTAATATATTCATTTTAGTTTACTTTGATATTTTAGGCAATGTTATGCTTTATAGAAGTCTAACAAAAAATACAAATAAATATAAATCACATATTTGTGGGAAAAGGGATGCAACCAGCCAAAGTGCTTCACAAAATCATTTCCCGAGAGGAAAAAAAGGCACAAGCACTTTGAAACATTGGCTCAGTTTGTTGCCCAGTGACTTAGCCTCATCTTTTTTCTCTCTCTTTTATGCTGATATTCTACGAAAGTACAAATTGTCCCACAAGAGCTCTTCAATGTTTCAGAATGTAATGTAATTAGTCTAAGATTTACTATGAATTGTGGGTGGCAATCTCACGAGGCAATGACTGTTCTAGAAGTGTACTTGTATCGATTGTTTGAGAAATGGACTAAAACATGCAACATGAAACAAAATATATTCTGTTCTTGAATAAAAAGATCAATCTGTTCAACTTTTTTCAGTCTATTGCTATTGATTTTTGTATATTGCATGTGATAACTTATTTATATACAATTAATAATACATGTACATTGTTTCTTTAGCATTCATGTTTGCATTTTTCAAATTAGAATAACTATTTAATTAAAAATTCCATATACAAATAAGTTAGTGATCAACAGTATGAAGCCATTTACGAAAACAATAAGCATTCTCTATGTTCAGACTTATTTCCAGTCATTGATACTAATATTGAAAATTCTACCTTAGTATTGATTTATAAATTGATCAATTTCTAAGAAGTATTTGATAAATATAAATGCTAACGTTTTTAGTTTACATTTAGTACTTTACAGACTACACAGTGTTTGTGTGATTTAGCTGATCATTTCAAGGTAAATATTTCCTAATGATTTACTATTGACTTCGCTAGCTGGATATTATTGCAGTCAGAATGTATTTTGATTCTGCTTTTTACACATATTTTTCCTAAAAATGTCTAAATAAAAACTGCTTTCACACCACATACACTCAAACAGGCATCAATCTTATCCATGACCCTTTTCACGTGGCTATTTGTGATTTATTGTCAGAGTGGTTTGATTATAGACATGGGAAATACAGTAAAAACATGCCCAGACTGGCCTGCATTTCTCAAATTGAAGTCAATTTCACTTAAACAAATAACTGTAATACTGTTAAGCTTCACAACAGATGTTTGCCTACTGATCTTTACTCTTTACTCTCCTAATTTACCTTTACTACATCAGCATGAGGCGTGAAAGAACGTCAAGCATTGAACAACATCTGAATTGACAATCAGTGGTATATGACCATATGTACATATAACTATTGACAAATGTTGACAATGGTTTAGTATAGTTTATATTATAGATTATAGTGTTCATTTGCACGTTTGCCTTGTTTTAAAGGAGTTTCTATCGCGCTCAGATGGATCAGTCAGAGAATGACAGGAACTTATTCTGGCAGGGTTCAGTTATGAACAAACATTCTTCTAGGAACATTAATAGTTGTAAGTTCTTTTGTAGTTATAAGTTATCTGGTCCTTGATTATATTCTCAAAACTTTAGCACAAAAACATTATTTATACATTGCTCATGGGAGGTTTTTTTTCTGAAACATTTTATCTGGACATTCATCTGACATTTTTTAAATGCTACTATGTTTCAGATTGTTCAAAGAACATTCAGAAGTAAAGTTCATATAACTTTTGCAAAATTGTCAACTGGATTGTTTCATTAACATTCGCATAACCAAGGAAAAAAACGTTTTTAAAACATTCAAACTGTTTGAAAAAAAAAATTCAGAACCATTCTTAGAACATATTTTGTTGGCCGAGTTTTAGTCAGTTGTGTTTTACTTTCTTTCGAATTATTTTCCTTGCTGTGCCTCCCACCTTGAAAAATCCAGCTGACTTAAATATCTGTGAAAATCCACTGCATTTGAGGGAAAAAAATAATACTTTCACATTTAAAATCTCTTTTTAATGAAAAAGAAAAAAGGAAAGGGAGGATTAGTCAATTTCATCGGCTCTGCCTCCTTCTGTTGGAGGTCACATTCAGAGACCCTTCTGAATCAGTGGAGTAAATCACATTCCTTGAACATCAGGGAGAAGCAGGGATGGTAATCCCAAAGAGCTGTTCCCCACAATGCAAAGGACACATATTCATACAGACTCAAATACATCAAGCGACCAGAAATTCACGAGTTCTGTTCTCCTGTGTCCCTGTGGATAAGACAGAGGTGAGTTAGTGCCGTGGTTGCGGTGTAGGCAGGGTGAGACGGGAGGTGTGGGGGCGAGGAGCTGTGTGCTTCTCAGGGAATTGGTTTTTGTGGAGGAGGGATGGGAGAACTCCTTGACGCTGGAGATAACACTATCTCCCCAGAGGCAGAGACTCCTGCCTGTATTTACAGGGGTGCTGTCGCCGCTCTGGCCCCTCATGCGGACCTGTCAGCGGGAACAAGGATGGCTGTCACTACGGGGCATTGCCACGCTGCTTTATGTCCCCCCGGGCACAGCTGGCAAACCCTGATTACAGGTGTTATGTGGGCATGTCAGCCAGATCACACAGAGAGATGTGTCAGCCATTCTGCTGGAAAAGTCAGCAAAACACCAGCATCAGCACTCAATCAACGTGTGTCTTTTTTCACACTGAAACCTACTACCTACGAATGATTTCTAAAATTGACTATGTCAGATTTATGTTTGGGTTGATGACATAATGCACATTTTTGTTTTGTTTGTTTGTTTTATCGATTAATTTATTTTTTAAAAAATCATTAAATTATAAATTAAAATTACTTAAGTAGGCCTACAACTCTCCTAGTTTCCAATTTTCCAATAAAATTCAATTTGATTTTTTTGGTCCAAAAAGACGGTGATTCAGCTGTCCTGAAAACATCATGAAGGAAACAAAAGCCTCAGTTCACCCAAAAATGAAAATTCTGTATACCTATACATTTCTTTGTTCCAGTGAGAACAAAAGAAGATACTTTGAATAAAGTTTGTAACCAGGCTGCTTCGGGCCACCATTGACTTCCATGGTAGGAATAAAAATGCTATGGAAGTCAACAGTGCCCTAGAAAGGGGCACACTCTTCTAAATATATTCCCTTGTGTTCAACAGAACAAAGAAATTAATACTGGTTTGGAACAACATGAGGGCGAGTAAATGACAGAATTTTCATTTTTGGGTGAACTATCCCTTTAAAGGGGCTTTGTAGAATTCAGAAACCCTGTGACATCGGTGGCTGCGGACAACAATTTATTGCGCGTGCACACATGACTGATTGTGATTCGATAGCACGATATACTCACAGCGAAATTCTTTTTCATTCTTTGCTTAGAAGTAAATGTAAGGTGGAAATACCTTTGCAGCGATATAGGCTACTGTTAACGAACATTGAGACTCCATCCACGCTGCTGAGTTTAGATGAAACAAAAATAACAGCAGTGAGAAAGTGGTTGAGTAGGCCTCTGATCATAGCGATGTGGATATGTTTGCACAAACTCTGCAATTCACTGGCATCATGTCGACAGATGAGGTAATTAAAATTACATTGGTATGATAGTTTGATCGTAAAGTATATTAGAGACAATATATAGATCTGGCTATGTTTAAATTAACCCCTTTTCTTTGCATGACACATTGACATTACAGCACAGACTTGCTCTTTCAGCATGTCATTTAACTCACCCTTATGTCGTTCCAAACCCGCAAGACCTTGTTCATCTTCAGAACACAAATTAAGATATATTTGATGAAATCTGAGAGCGTTCTGACGTGAGCACCGCAATGTATGCGTGTGATGCTGACGCAGGAGCCGGCGTTCTGACGTAGAACCCGGAAGGGCTGCACTGTGTTTACAATGTGAACAGCGTCGGAGACTTACACAGAATTGAAGAAATTGTTGAATAAAGTCGATTTTTTTTTCTTTGAGAAAGCCCTCGGAATTCATAAAAATTTCTTAATTTGTGTTCCGAAGATGAACGAAGGACTTACGGGTTTGGAACGACATGAGGGTGAGTAATTAATGACATAATTTTAATTTTTGGGTGAACTAACCCTTTAAATATCTTCCTTTTGATTTTCCCGGTAAAAACCTCCCGAGTCCTTCACATTAAAATTCGTTTACAGTAGAGTTGCTGAATCCTGGAGATCTATCTTCCTACAAAGTTCAGCTCCAACCCTGATAAAACAACTGAACCAGCTAATAAGATCTTCAACACTTGCCAATTCCAGGTGTGTTAGATCAGGGTTGGAACTGAACTCTGAAGGTAGCCCTCCAGGAACAGGATTGGGCACAGGCTTTAATAGACAACATAGAAAGCCAGGAAAGGTCTCGTTTTTTAAGTTTTGTTATAAGCTGTTCACACATTGCCAATAAAAAAGCGATTAGATGCAATACAATTCTTATAGCCGGAGCTCAAAGAAAAATAATTTAATTCATGAAAAGCAAGCTTTTGCAAGATTAAGTTTGTCATAATCTTAGAAAAAAATAGTTGAACAAAACTGCCTCACTTATTAATATTTGAAAAATGTTTGGCTCCCAAATCAAAGTTGCGTGGTTCAATAAATATACTTAAATAATCAAATATAAATACAATCATAATGTAATATTAACACAGTGGTTAAATCAAGTTTCTTTCACTTGAAGCTATTATCTAGAGCAGGCATTCTCAACCCTGGTCCTTGAGGGCCACCGTCCTGCAGAGTTTAGGTCCAACCTTGATCAAACTCACCTGCATGTAGCTTTCCAGTAATCCTGAAAGCCTTAATTAGCTGGCTCAGGTGTGTTTGATTTAGGGTTAGAGCTAAACTCTGCAGGACAGTGGCCCTCGAGGACCAGGGTTGAGAAAGCCTGATCTAGAGTAAAAACATTTTCTATCCTCGATAGAGCTTGAAAAAGTTATACATCCCGTCTGGATTATTGTAATTCCTTATGTAGGACTACCCCAGTTTTCAATTACAAAGCTTCAAATGGTCCAAAATGCTGCTGCAAGATTCCTGACTGGGACTCGCAAACATTAACATATCACTCCGATTTTATTGTCTCTTAATTTGCTGCCGGTTCGTTACAGAGTTGACATGAAAATACTGATGTTTGTTTTTAAATCTTTAAACGGTCTAGCACCTTCATACTTGTCCGAACTTGTAAATGTTAATGTACCTGGGAGGTGTCTAAGGTCCACAAGTAACTATAATCTGTCCCAACCACGTTCACGCTTAAAGTCTAGAGGGGACCGTGCTTTTGCTGTTGTCGGCCCTTGGTTGTGAAATAGCCTCCCTGTCTCCTTGAGATCGTTATCCTCTTTATATGAGTTCAAACTCAAACTAAAACTGTATCTTTTGGAGCGTGCATTTATTAAAATTTACATTTATCTATGTTTTCTTCTGCAGTCTGACTGACATTTTTTTCCTTAAATCTTGTTGGTTTTATGTTATGTGAAAAACAGTGCTCTACTTTTGTTGTGTTTACTTGTGCTATATAAATAAAGGAAAGAAAGTAAGTAATAGTACTTCTCGATTTGATTAAATATAGTGAGAGAGAGTCATTTATTTTATTTTGTCTACCTTTCACATGATGCAAACATCCTACCAAAGTTCTTACATTGAAGGCTCTTTATAAAGTTGGACATATAAGTTCAACTTTATCTGCATGCAGCATACTCAAATAGGGCGATATTAACTATTATAGCTTATCACAACTGATTGTATCGCCACAAAATGTAGTCTATATTATTGCCCAGCTCTAAATGCGACTAGAAAGCATGAAGATATTAAGATTCTATAGACATTAACATCATGATTTTCTATTAAGCTGCTTTAAAACGATGTATATTGTGATAAATTTGACTTGACTTAAAGGTATAATTTCATGGGCTTCTTTATAAATTCCTTTCAGTCATTAAAAGCTTACAAGGACATTTTTTTTCTGTTAATATCATTGGCTGTCACAGATGTAGCCGATGAACAATTGGAATACACAGAGCCACATAGATTGTGAGTCGTTATGCCTAAATCTTATTTAAAGCTTTACTTAACCAAACAAACCCTTTCATTCCAGGCTGGATTGGATTGGTCACCAACACCACAAGGTTAAAGGGCAAAGGTAATAAAATTACTCTTATCTCACAGAACTACAGAGCACTGGGATTATGTTTTCTGACGGATGTGTGTTAGTGAGAATCTGCCAATTCAATGTGCCTTTTTGTTTGCTTGAAAACGCCACATCATAAAAACAAACATAACATTGCTATGAGTGTAAAACATTTTCATAGAGCATTTCATACTATTTTGAATCAGAATTAGAAACTATTGATTGTAGTTAAAAGATTAGTATTAGAAATGAAATATGGTTCTTAACAAATACTTATTTTTAAGTATTGCTAAAAGCCTTAATACATTTTTTTATATTTTGATGCTAATCTTTTTGCGTATTGATGGGCTTATGCAGTTCATGTAAATCAGGGGTGCCAAACTCACCTCCAGGAGGGCCACAGTCCTGCAGAGTTTAGCTTCAACACTAATTAATGCATCTGATCCAGCTAATAAAAGTCCTTGAAAATAATTTGAAAACTACTGGTATGTGTGTTTCTGTGTAACTGTAGCAGTTTTGGGACTAAACTCTGCAGGACTGTGGCCCTCCAGGAGCTGAGTTTGGCACCCCTAATTTATAGAACATGAACTACATGCACCCCTGATGTAAATATCAGTTTAGTTTAGTTCACCCAAAATGGATAATTCTGTCATCATTTACTCACCCTCATGTCATTCCAAACCATAAGACTTTTGTTCATCTTCAGAACACAAATAAAGTTTTCTGAAGATGAAAAAAAACCTAAATTCAATCTGTTCATCATATAAAGCCATCGTGTCTCTGGACTAAACCGTTCAATTCATATGGATTAATTTGACGATCTCTTTATGAACTTTTTGAAGGGTCAAATTGGTAGTTGCTTAGCTGTCAACGGAGGGACAGAAAGCACTGATTTCATCAAAAAGATTTTCTAGAAAACAGAACAACAAGTGAATGAACTTTCGCTTCCAGTTGAAACAGCTAGTTTGTGTCTCTGTACAGACTTAACAGGGATCTCATCATCAGAAACAAGTGGATGTTTTATTTTAATGGCGTCCTGGATCCCATCTGAGGATTATATATTTGTCCGGAGGATTTTGTTTGTAATTGAGGCACAATGTAATGGAGAGCTCGCAAAGAAGCTTTTGTTGAAAGATGAAGCAGCCAACTGTATTGGATCTGACAGCAGCTGCATCACAAAACGCAAGTAGATGATTTCATAATGCTTTGTCTGTAAATGATGGTTTTATAGGGATATAAACTTGCTCATGTGCAATAGTGAGTGTCCGTTGATCCTGTTTCCTGCCAATCATGACAGTTTGCTGTTTAATGACAAGCCTTAAAGGCCCCTTAAAAACATAATTTCAGACAGAGGCCAGAGGGTCAGAATGAAGGTTGAAAATAATATTTTTTCTGCATATACATTTATATATATATATATATATATATATATATATATATATATATATATATATATATATATATATATATATATAGAGTGTCATCAAAAAGTTGATTTATTTCAGTAATTCCATTCAAAAAGTGAAATTTTTATATTATATTCATTCATTACACACAGACTGATATATTATATACTGATATATTTTCTATATATACTGATATTGTTCATTCTTTTAATTTTGATGATTATAACTGACAACTAATGAAAACCCCAAAATCAGTATCTCAGAGAATTAGAATATTGTGAAAAGGTTCAATATTGAAGACACCTGGTGCCACACTCTAATCAGCTAATTAACTCAAAACACCTGCAAAGGCCTTTAAATGGTCTCTCAGTCTAGTTCTGTAGGCTACACAATCATGGGGAAGACTGCTGACTTGACAGCTGTCCAAAAGACGACCATTGGCATCTTGCACAAGGAGGGCAAGACACAAAAGGTCATTGCTAAAAAGGCTGGCTGATCACAGAGCTCTGTGTCCAAGCATTTGAATTTTTACCTCAGTAAACAGTGTTACCAGAAATACACTATATCCATTATCAATCGCTGTTAATGTAATAAATAATAGAGAGGAGAAGGGAAGGAAAATATGTGGTAGAAAAAAGTGTGCAAGCAATAGGGATAACCGCACCCTGGAGAGGATTGTGGAAAAAAAACCCATTCAAAAATGTGGGGGAGATTCACAAATAGTGTATTGCAGCTGGAGTCAGTGCTTCAAGAACCACCACACACAGACGTATGCAAGACACAGCGTCAGAAGCGTCTCGCCTGGGCTAAAGACAAAAAGGACTGTGTTGGTCCACTGTGTTTTCTGAGGTCCAAGGTCAACACAGCCGTCTACCAGGACGTTTTAGAGCACTTCATGCTTCCTGCTGCTGAACAACTTTATGGAGATGCAGATTTCATTTTCCAACAGGACTTGGCACCTGCACACAGTGCCAAAGCTACCAGTACCTGGTTTAAGGACCATGGCATCCCTGTTCTTAATTGGCCAGCAAACTCGTCTGACCTTAACCCTATAGAAAATCTATGGGGTATTGTGAAGAGGAAGATGCGATACGCCAGACCCAACAATGCAGAAGAGCTGAAGGCCACTATCAGAGCAACCTGGGCTCTCATAACACCTGAGCAGTGCCACAGACTGATCGACTCCTTGCCACGCTGCATTGCTGCAGTAATTCAGGCAAAAGGAGCCCCAACTAAGTATTGAGTGTTGTACATGCTCATACTTTTCATGTTCATACTATTCAATTGGCCAACATTTAAAAAAAATGTTTGTATTGGTGTTAAGTAATATTCAAATTTTCGGAGATACTGAATTTGGGATTTTCATTAGTGGTCAGTTTTAATCAGCACAATTAAATGAAATAAACAATTTTAAATATATCAGTCTGTTTGTAATGAATGAATATAATATCCAAATTTCACTTTTTGAATGAAATTACTGAAATAAATCAACTTTTTGATGATATTCTAATTATATGACCAGCACCTGTATATATGTATAGTTTTTTTTGTGTGTGTGTGAGTGTGCAAAAAACTTTATTAACATTATAAGTGAACCTCAAGGAACATATTAAAATAATTCCATAAAAAAATCCATGTCACAACCCCTTTAAAGAAGCGATGATACAGACGTAGCAAGAGATCTTTTGGTATGGCTTATCATTTTAAAAGAAAAATGTAAGGCAGGGACTTGGTTTATGCATCGGTTGTTGATTGGATTTTAAGATGTGTAATGATGTTGCACTCAAAAGTGGAGACAGATGAATGTGAGCTTGCAGATGTGAAGTTTAAGTGGATTATTAGATTGGAGAAGTACATCACCAGAGAGAAGTCTGTCATTTTCACTAGAAATTTTGTGACATTTTTATTAAATATTACGAGGTCAAAAAGTTAAAATGAAATATTTGTATGGATGACTTGTTCTCAATAAGATTCATAATATTTATGCCGACTTTAAGAATCACTGATCCAGCCAATGTTAATAACTCATTTACCATTATACATTCAGTTGTACTTTCACTTGTAATTTCATTCTATACAGGCCAGTTTTGTTACATCTCTGCTACAATTGGCAGCTTTATTTTGTGCTCCTTGATGTGCTAATTTTAGTGATTATGTGGAAACCCGCAAATAGGCACATGTCGCAATAAACTGTCCTACGCTGCACTGTTCACGTCTCTTTTGGATGAGGTCATTTCACTGATGTCTGAACGAATGGAGATGCTATTAGGGGACACTTCAGATGGATGAAGAGCCCATTCAGAGGCCGCCTTGCAGGCAGACATCGAATAGCCTCTTTTTGTCTCCTAAATATGTCACTGTAGATTTACATTGCTCACCTCAAAGTAATAACACCTGATAAATTTCTGATGCATAATGATTTGATTGCATTACGAAGACATAATGTCGTATTTTCCTGTAATATGCTGTGGTGAGATTTCAGGTTATTGGCTGCGGAGTTCATATGAAATAATTGATGGTATTTATTTATTTTAACTGTGCTGAAATTCACGCAGCGGAAAGAAAGAGCATTTCACAAATGCAGCGTACCGAAAATATGGCTCTCTGGGTACGAGCCACAGCCGTGATTGGAATGCAGAATTAGTCAACACAGTTCTCCTAAATGTCACTCCTGCCTGCTCCTTTTATTTCTTCTCCATATCCTTTGTGGGTTGCTATAAAGCATGGTGCAGGCCCAGGACGGGTTGGCAGAGTGGCTGGTGAAAAGCATTCCTCAGGGGTTTCTTAGATCTCTGTGGCTGAGCGAGAGAGAGCAGCCAGAGGGCAGAGTGTCGGGATGCCCATGAACCAGAGGCAGTGCCCTGGACCCCGGCCACACACTCTGCCTCATGCCAGCGAGCAAAGAGAGAATCAAATGCAGTGCCATTGTCTGAATCTACCACCAGCTAACCATCTCGTAGAGACTCCATTTATACTGGGGAGATATTTTGTGTCTCTAGTTTGAGGATATAGATCTGTTAATTATTTGGGTATCACTCAAAGACAATAAGAATCTGACATTTCTGTGTCCTATTAAAGGGGTAGTTCACCCAAAAATTCTAATTACTTGTTCCAAACCCATATGACTTCCTTTTTTTCCATGAAAGACTGAAGGAGACATTATGAAGAATGTTTGCACTGCTCTTTTCCATAAAATGAAATTGGTCCATAAAAAAGTGAACCATACAACTCGTGCACTATATTACATAAATTGTAAGTCGTGTGACAAACGACACTTAAAATATTGGTTGAAAAATTAAAACAAAAGTATCAGGGAGTCGCTACATGACATTTTACAGCCTTGCCTTGCCGTAAAAAGATCAAATCTGATATTTTATGACTTTTATGTCATGAGGGTCTGCAGGGTTCCCCTCTATTTTATAATTTCCTGTTTTATGTTTTTTTTTCTACATGGCTGCATCTGAAATCATACTATCCTTTTGATTAAGTAATTACGACTGTTCAAAAAATATGTTTTACTGTATATAGGCTACTCTGAATCTGTGTAGCATGAATATGATCTGGACTTTCTACAATCATCATGTTCTCATTGTCATTTTACCTACCAGCATCAGTTGTGTACCTACCCTGCCATCCACAAATCCTCTCCAGTGGCCTCATGGGATAGTTAAGTGTGTATGTGCACTTGTGTAAGAAGTAGTCAGTCATCTGGGTACTTTTTCTTCTAGTGTTTTATGAATTATGACAATACTGCGTTTTTCACACACTGTTTTTCTCCTACTATTAGAGAAGTATGCAATTTCACATGCAACTTAAGTTGGGGGGGGGGGGTTGATGTGATGTTATTTATTTGTATCTTATATGATTAGCTGAGCTTTGTCTTGTGCGTGATCGCATTTAGCACTTTTTAAACTGTGCTTATCCCTTTCTCATTAAAGACAGCTGCATGTCATTGCCTCTCCTTAATCACATACTGCAAAGATCTTAGCTCCTATCACCTGCCTGCTGGTTCGGCCCTGTTCAAACTCTCTCCTCCTACACTGTCTGGGCGAGTGGGCTGGGAGCAAATCTCATTTGCTTTAGCACTCACACTAAATCAGTGAGAGAAATAGCACCTGATTGCATAAGCATGACTCCACATGGGGAAATGTGAGCCTCGGTCTTCGACACCTCCGTCGAACGTGTCGCTCCTCTCCTTAATAATTGATTACCGACCCGCACGTTGCATGTACGGGCTCCGTGCCGAGATGAGGTGTCCAGAAGCTTAAATGAGCTTGAACTTGACACTTGGCTCAGAACAGAAGCCCACAATGTATTGTGTCCCCTTCAAGTCCTGCTAATTGAGTGCAGTCAATGTGTAGGTTTTTGTCCGGGAATGGGTGTAATGCTTTAAAAGATTAGTTCACCCTCAAACTGAAAATTTCCTAATAATTTACTCACCCCAATGCCATCCAATATATCCATGTCTTTCTTTCCTCAGTGGAAGAGAGAAAATAATTTTTTTGAGGAAAACATTTCTGTATTTTTCTTCGAATAATGGACTTCAATGGCAACCACTGTTTTGAAGTCCAAATAAATGCAGTTTCAAAGGTCTTTGAAGTGCTTCAATGGACTGTGCACGATTGCAGCTGAGGAAGAGGGTCTTATCTAGCGAAACTATAGGTCATTTAAAATATATATATATATATATAGTTTTTAGCTACAATTGTTCGGATTGAACTGATCTGCAACGCGCCGGGAACTACGTCATCACGTTGAAAGGTCACGCTCGATGGCACCGGCGGAAGTACCGCCCCACTGTTTACAAAGCGACCAATGCAATTTGAACTATCCTCCTTCGCACGGGCGCTTGGTAAACAGTAGGGCGGTACTTCTGCCAGTGCCGGCGCCATCGAGTGTGACCTTTCAACGTGATGACGTAGTTCCCAGCACGTTGCAGATCAGTTCAATCCGAACAATTGTAGTTAAAAAGTAAGCCTCGATTACCTTTCGATTTTGATTACATTTCAAAATGCTCACGCAGAGACGCATTTTCGAATGCATCCGTCCACCGAGATTGGTTTGCAGCGATCGACCTGAAGGACGCGTACTTTCATGTCTCGATTCTCGATCGACACAGGCCGTTTTTGCGCTTTGCGTTCGATGGTCGAGCATATCAGTACAAGGTCCTGCCCTTCGGGCTGTCCTTGTTTCCCTGTGTCTTCACGAAAGTCACAGAGGGGGCCCTTGTTCCCATGAGAGAACAGGGCGTTCGCATCCTCAACTATCTCGATGACTGACTCATACTAGCACACTCTCGAGATCCGTTATGCGAATACAGAGACCTCGTGCTCATGCACCTCACCCAGTTGGGTCTTCAGGTCAACTGGGAAATGAGCAAACTCTCCCCTGTGCAGAGGATCTCTTTTCTTGGTATGGAGTTGGATTTGGTCACACAGACAGTGCGCCTCATAGAGGAACGTGCTCGGTCGGTGCTGAACTACCTGAATACATAAATAATAGGCAGGACAGCGGTCTTTCAGAGCCTCCTGGGCCATATGGCAGCAGAGAGGTGTGACGGGCCCTCAACTGCATTGGCACATCAACTGCCTTAAGAGACCTTCCACTGCCAGCTGTTTTACTCCCAGACCGAGGGAACACTCGGCACGAATGCCCTGGCACAGCTGGCCCCGGGGGCCTCAGCAAATATGCGTTTCCCCCAATGAGCCTACTTGCACAGACCCTATGCAAAGTCAGGGAGGACGAGGAGCAGGTCCTTCTCGTGGCTCCCTAATGGCCCACCCGGACCTGGTTCCCAGTACTCATGCTCCAGCCCTGGCTTTGCTCTGTCCCGTTCGTACTCTGCGTCTGTATGTGGACAGAACTCAAAGTCTTAGTACCACAGACCAGCTCTTTGTCTGTTATGGAGGCCAGCAGAAGGGAAAGGCTGTCTCCAAGCAGAGGATGGCCCACTGGACAGTGGATGTCATCGCCTTGGCTTACCAAGCACAAGGCGTGCCCTGCCCGCTCAGGTTGCATGCTCACTCCACGAAAGGCGTTGCATCCTCCTGGGCAGTGGCACATGGCTCCTTCGCTAGATATTATAGCCTATGTGTAGAGCCGGTCTCCTCCTGTGTTCTCACCCTAAACGGGTAGAAGCACTGAGAGGCCCAGCTCTGTCGGCTTACTGCACCCTACTGTGCACCCTTATTGCTCCAGACTGAAAAACATGTTGAGTCCTCCAACACCCTCGGCCAGGATGTAGCGGAGCGTCCGGCGCCAGGCCTTTATCCGTTGAATCCTTGAGAACCGGGTCTGGGCTGGGTTCCATATGTGTGACCCTGCTGGAATCCCAAATGTGTATTTCTTCCACGGCTGCTCCTAACGGAAGCCCGTGTCTTTTCCTTGGGCTAAGTCACCCAGTATTTCATATGCAGTACAACCTTCGGGTTAGTCCATATGTATATCTCCACATAACTCCTTCGGGGAAGAATGTGGGTTCCGCAGCGTTCTCCTTCCTAACAGAAAGGGCACGCTGTCTCAGTGTTATCCAATAATCTCACTGTATGGGTTATCACGGAACAACAGTGACAAATACACTCAGTGTAAGCCCTCTCCTATCATCCTTCCAGGCAAGAAGGGGCAAGAGGCTTGCACAGGGCGCTGGATGGGGTCAGCAGTTGTGGTGCTTTGGTAGAGATTCCTATTCGTCGGTCGTAGGTCGAGAGTGACCGACTGATAGGGAACGTTTCGGTTACGTATGGTAACCCTTGTTCCCTTAAAGAGGTAACGGAGACGTACGTCCCGTCGCCACATCTGCTGCGACCCGCCGGGGCAGCCAGCACATCGCCTCGGCTCCTCAGCAAAAAAATGAAGTGCAATCGCACCTGCTGCTCATAATATACCCGCACTGCGTGGCTGAACAGCTGATGCAAATGATTGCACGCCAATGTGTATTGGCTCGTTTAGATTCACTCAAAGTAGATTGGCCTGTCTAGCGAGATTCCTATTCGTCGGTCTCAACGTGGGAACAAGGGTTACCATACGTAACCGAGACGTTTGTTATGTTGGGTTTTTTGGGGGGTTATGATGAGTGGAGCATGAACTTGGTTTGAGAAGATATATGTTAAATGGTTTGTTCTGTATTGCTGTACTTATTCAGCAATTCTATGCTAATACTATCGCAGCATTGTGTTACCAACTAGCAAGTTAGCATTTACTGCATTAGCTAGTTAAAGCTAGCCAAGTTTCCACTACTAAAAATATTTAAGTTGAGATTACATGATACATTTTTAAGTTAAATGTATGAATTAGCTCACTCAAATATTTAAAGTTAAGAGCCATTCAATCAAAGAAAATTAAAAAAGTTCACAACGTAATTTCGGCAGGAGTGACCCCATCTAATCTTTTAATTAAGTGTCGGAGCATATGAGCAGCCGCTCACCTTGCTCTGGCATCAGCTGTTTTGGCATCCCTCCACCTCCCCAACTCCACCAACATAATTTAGGCATCTTGTTACCATACTCATCATCCAAGCATTAGTAGTCCCACTGGAGGGTGAATCTAAGCTTGAGATGACAGCGGACAGCAAACCAAATATGCTTAACCTTATTACCCTAAAGATTATATGGGCAAAGGAACTTGTGAAAGGACAAAATAAAAATCTCTTCCAGTTCTGCTTACTTAAACTTTGAATTTCTTATCTTAAAACAAATTGATGTAACTGATTACGTCAGATTTTTTTTTAGTTTGACCAACTTATTCGGGTTTGCACTGTGCTCAGACATATTTATTTCTTTTTCCTTTTTGTAAATATTTAGGTTAAAGTTTTGAGAAAATGTTATCAAATCAAACAAGAGGATCTGTTGATTCAGATTACAGTTGTCATTTAGAATGCATTATTCTGGTTACAAATCACATTATAATAAAATGATGTGTGTATAACTTAATATTGTATTTATACTGTAAATTCTTTATATTTGTAAACAGAGATACATAGTTAGTGATTTCACCCTTTGGTGATGGTCTGACATTTGTCATTGAGCTACGGGTGTTTTCTGTTTGTCAAAAAGAAAGATTTCTCCTTTAGAGGCACATAAAAGCTCTCTGGAGATGCATCATTTGTATACATACTACACCCCTGTGGCTGTAAGAATGCTATGGGACTCGGTGCTTTTGGGAAAAGAACCATGTTATCTCATTTAGAATGTAAAAACATCAGTTCTGAACATTTGTTCTCTTTCCGTGACAATTGAGAGCTTATAATGACAATGTTTGTGGGAATTATCAAACAAAGAACATTAATCACTCTATTCATGACGTTCTTGTCCGTTTGTTCGCTGAACTGAGCCTCGGGTGTGAGCGGTGCAATGCTGATGTGTAAATGCTCTGTAAATTAGATTATAAAACTCAGAGCTGAATCAGAGAGGTGGTGCAGAGCAGATGTACTTGCTGATACCTAAGAGAGGGGTAGAGCAAACATCAGCCTATTCCTGTAGAGCAAACACTACCACCAGGGCTTCATTAAAACTGATTGGACCCACAGGGACCACACCTGTTCCGGGCAGGTTGGGATCCACACGCATACACACACATGCTCCGTGGCTTCAGCTTTCAGGGGAACTGGGTTAATACACTGCAAATACGCAATCAGGAGAACACGAGTACTCTGGATTCTCAGAAGCAGTGGGAATCTCTGGAAAGTGCACTGCATGGATATTCCCCGCACTTCACACTCCTCCGGCTTCCCGTAATCAAGCTGACAGCAGGTGGATTAGGGGGCAGAGGTCACATGACACCCATACATAGTATTGATGCATTCAAGTGATGTTGGAAAGATCGTATTTAAGAAGAGAACGCACACGAGCACCACCACAACCTGTGGGAAACTTTTTTTAAGCCCAGAGTTTCTGATTTGAGGGTGTGTCAGTGAGAAAATTTGGGGTACGCACTATGCAATAGATTTTGTTGAAGTGAATGACATTTTTGCTTGTATAAAATAGTATTGTAAAATGACAGTGGAATATTTAAAGATTCAATTTACATTACCTTTATAAATTGTATAAAAGCACAAAGCAAAGATGTCAAAACACAGCAAATGCACATTCTTTATTCATCATTTCATAGAAGTAGTTCTGTCATGACAACTCTGGGAGTGATTGGCATGGTAATGGGTTTGACAATGTTGTATGTTTGGTCTTGGTGGAATATCTCTGCTACGCTACTGCTGCTGCTGCTTTTATTGCTGCTGCTGTGGCAGAGCAAGTACGGGACTTGCTACTGCCAATACATACACAACACGCTGCTGTGAGCAAGTAAGATATGCTGCTGCTGTACAATATAGCGCACATGAATTACCTGTAGCAGATCTATACAGGTGGAGCTGAGGAAGGTGGAGGGTTTCTAAACCGCGATGCACTGCTAAGCGAATGCTGTCCAAGTATTTGAAGGTTGAGCAGCAAGCTCATTGGCTACCGATATGTTTTTAAATTATTGGGAAATTTCCATATGCTGTTTAGGAAGGCACACAAATCTTCAAACACTGAATGTATTTATTATGACACCTTTTTAAAAGCTATTTTTGTGTATCTTAAGGCTATTTCACAACAAACAATAACAAAAAGCGCTTCTGTTGGATCCGTTTGTTAGCCCTGTTGATCATAGTTGCGTCATCATCATTTGTCATCATTTACTACCCTCGTGTTGTTCCAAACCTGTACACTTCTTTTTCTCTGTGGAAAAAAAATATATATATATATTTGAAAAAGGGCTCAGTAAGTAAGAAAGTCATAGGTTTAGAACAAAATGAAGGTGAATAAATGACAGAATTACCTTAATTCAAGCTCTTAACACACATACACATGGATTCACATGTACAGTCATAAACACAGTCAAGCGTACAGTCAGTACAATAGGACAGTAGGGTAGAAGTGAACACCTCCGACGACTCAGAGGCTCGTAATTGGACCCAGGAGGACTGAGGTGGATAATAGTTCTCCTGCGGGACGGAGATGAGAAGTAGAGGGGGAGAAAGATGGGGAAGCTGAAGCAAGGAAATATATGTGATTTGTGTGTACCCGTGTGTTAAGTACTGCACTGTTTATAATTAAATACATGTTGTTTGACAACACATCACACTGGCAAGAAACAGAAATGCTACTGTATAGTCATTTGAGAGGAAACAAACACCGGGTTAAAATGTTAACTTAACTGGCTTACCACTATGCCAGCTTGTATTTTGTTTATTGTGATATATCTGTATATCTTTTAGCTTGCCTGGTAGAGCATGAAGCGTTTGATTCCCAGGGAACTCGCACACTGATAAAATGTATGCCCCGAAGGTTGCTATGCTTAAAGGGATACTTCAGGATTTAGCATTAAGCTTTGTATCAGTAGAAAACCAGTAGTATTTTCGAATTACTGTGCTCCCAGCAAGACCTGACTCGAGCCCGGCCAGACTCCAGCTGGGGCGGACTGGTGGTGTCAGTGCTCTCGCTGTGCGCCTATGGAAACAGATAGAGAGTCCTATTGCTGTCGCGAATTTCAGCGATCCCATTTTCTTCTGGACGAGATAAATTGGAAACGCCAGCCAAAGCCCGCAGGGACAAACGGACGGCTTAGTGTAAAGTGAGTAACCTTATTTGGTTTGTTTTTCTTTTTTTACCGAGACGTAATGTACAAAGTTTGGACACCCGGCATTATCACAATGTTCTTCCCGCGTAGTCAGCTGAGCTATTGTTGTTATATTTACATGATAGCATACTGTATGTGCAAATAGTTCGCATTGCTAACATTGTGCTTACTGTTTTGTGGACAATATCGCCTAACAGTCTATCGTCACTTTATGGAATGGGTCCTGCAATGCGAGCGACTTGGTAAAGACTATCGTCTCGTTTTGCCCACTTGTGTTGTCCAGGATATCAGACGGAGATATCCAGCTCCTGACGGGCAATACTGTGAATATAAGGAAACAGCTGAAGCTCTGGAAGAGCTTTGAGTGTAAAAGTGTTAATATTAATTATTTTTTAAATTAAAAGTTATAACTCACATTGGTTGGGGTTCTTTTTATAAATATTTACTGTTACTAGAGTATGTATTAGCCTAGAGAATGTGTGGAGAAATTTTTTGGATACTGCCGCTTGTAACCGGTAGGCGTGGTTTGGGAGTGGCCTGGGGCCTCATTTATAAAACTGTGCGTAGGATCCTTACTTAAAGTGTACGTGCGCCAGAAAGCCAAAAATGGCTTACGCAAAAAAAATATTCAGACTTATAAAACCGTGCGTACGACGGAATCTGCGCAGAATTCACTTTATAAATCCCAGTCAACAGAAGATTGTGCGCACATGCATCTCCTCCCCGAAACAACCATATATGGAGCTTACAACGCCTAGTTTTACTATGCA
Source organism: Siphateles boraxobius (assembly GCF_051911475.1). Classification (NCBI taxonomy): domain Eukaryota; kingdom Metazoa; phylum Chordata; class Actinopteri; order Cypriniformes; family Leuciscidae; genus Siphateles; species Siphateles boraxobius. Next base: position 16,856,266 of record NW_027509097.1, read on the forward strand.
TATCCTCATCTGCATATCATTTGCATATGATTATTCATCCACGTGATAACATGTTTAACTGTACAAGACATTAGGAAAATATGAAATGCGGATGTGATGTCACATTAGTTGATCATTTAGTAGCCTATCCTTGCCCTGTTTTTGAATAAATAAATTAAATAGTGTAAAATACATTTCGGAGAAAGTTTTTCTCAATCTTTTCCACTGGCCAAAGAATATTTTGAATTGATTTATGTTTTTAATGGAAACAGATAGACCTTGTTGTGCTGCATTATTTGCACGAAACTATTTTCTCAGACAATCTGCTATTATCATGATAAGCAATTATCTCTGTAGTTAAAACATTAAAACACAGCATGCCATAGGAAAAGTGTTCAAAAGCATTGCATCCACAATAAATATTTCTATTTATTGAATAGCCTATACATTTTTTTGTAACTTTTCAGTAATGATTTCATGTAATTTAAGTGTTTAACTCCATTAATCAGAATGGCATATTTAATCGAAATATTTACAACAGAAGTAAAACAAAGTTTAAATCATTATTTTATTTATTTAAACTGTTATTGTGAACAAGAACTGTATTTATGATTAGGACTTATAATTAAGATTTACGGTTTTAGATGTGTTAGATGCTATATATGCATCAGTTCCACTAAACGGCCCAACGCGCTTTTAAGAAGGGATGGATGTTTGCTTCATGTGATAGGCTTGGTGAGTAAAATTTTATTTGTATTATCTTTCTGTATATGTATAATTTTTTTTTGATTTTCTGTCTAAAAGTGACCAAAAAGACATGTAACTCCAGCTCACCATTGGTGTCGCCAAACTGCTCCATCTCCAAAACGTTCGTACGCATGGGTCAGAGTTTGCGTGCAGGTGCTCAAATTTTCCCGTCAAACTTGTTTTTATAAATCACAACTTGAGCGTCGGAAGTGGCGTACGCCTGTTTCAGGGCTTTTTTTGTGCATATGCAATGGTTCTAAATGAGGCCCCTGGCCTCGTAAGGGCAGCAAAGCAAGTGCATTCTGGGAGTTGTTGTCTTTCAGCCACATGAGTACATTTTCTGCCTTTTCTCAGTCTAGAATGCTTCAATTTCAAAAATAATTTCACATTTCTACTATATAAATGATCACTATTAAATACACATTCATCTTCCCAGAGCTAAAGTATCCCTTTAACAGTGTGTGCCAAATAAAAAAGGAATTATATAGCGTTTGGCTCACATGATGGCACATATTTACAAGGAATTATTGGCTCATGGATACCCACGTTTCAAGCCTGCTCTGTGTCTTGTCCCATTCCCTCTACACTTTCATGCTCTTCCTTTACTATGCAATATATTATAGGTAAAACAAATTATACTTTTTTTTACTTGATTGTTTTTTTTTCAGTAAAATATCTAAATATCTTTAAAACATGATAGGTGATGCAATATTGAAACATAGCCTACTTTCAAGGAATATATATTGCATGTATATAAGAGTAAAAAAATCAGCCAAATGACAGAACAAAATACATGCACTCAGTATATATTCTCTGAATACATAACTTAATATGCTTAGATATCTTGTTTTAAGGATGTTTGTTTATGGAGACAAAGAAATTAAGAATATGTTTTTATTTTATTTGAAACTTCATATTTTTATAAACATGAACAATGTACAAAATGTTTACATTGCAAACATTTTCTTGTTTTACAGTAAAAATATCTAAACGGCTTTAATATGATACATTTGCTTGATTGTAAAAGACAATAATAAGTAACTTGTTTTGTAGAATAGATTACACTTTATTTTAAGTTGAAGTAGTTACAGTGTAATTACACAAATAAGTGCTAAGTGATATTAATTAACTACATGTACTTACCACAAGGTTAAGGTCAAGGTTAGGGTTTGATTTAGGGTTAGTTACCTGTAATTAATATGCTTAATGGTGATTATTACTACACACGTAACATATGTGACTAATTGAATTTATTTTTCTTAAGACATTTTGTTTGAAAGGGATTTATCCAAAAATAAAGTCCCCTTTCGTCCTGGGATCTCCGACGTGTCGTCGGGGGAGTTCCCTGACGAATTGGGATCACGCTATGGAGCCAATTGCCTTCGAGAGAATTAAAAACAAGCCAATGGACATTGGCATGCAAGATTTGCATTCGCCCCGCCTACCAGTGCGGGTATAAAAGGCGGAAGTAAACATTGCGCAATACTTTTTGCTTTGGAGCCACCCAGTGTGTCTCTTTGAGCTGCTGTTTCTTCTGAGAAAGTATATTGAGAAAAAAAACAACAACGAGCATCTTTGGAAGAAGAAGAGGATCCTCTGCTGCTGGTGTTACGGCACTTTTCAGCGACCATCGCTTCCCGCTGCTGGCTGTTCTTCCTCTCTATAAAAGAGCTGTTTTAACGGCTGGTATTGGTTGGTGAGTGCAGTTTCCCTGTGTGTCTGCCGCGGTGGTCCCTCTGTGCCTCGGCACGTTAAAGAGTATTTTCCTTTTCCTTCTAAAAGAGCAACACGGGTGTTTCGCGTCCTTTTCAGGATGTCGTTTCACCCGTGCGTTTCTGGATGCGGTCGACTTCTCCCATAGGAAGATGGTCATAAACACTGCCTCTAGTGTTTGGGCTTAGGGCACGCTGAGGCAGCGTTTGTGAACGAGTTATGTTCTCATTGCGGGAACATGACTCTGGCGATGCTGCGCTCGAGACTGCGAACCCTGAGACATGGGGTAGTCCCTTCAGAGAATCCCCGATCTAGTTCGTCTGCCGTTCAGTCTAGTTCAGTTCGGCAGACGGCTACTTCACTGATTCCTGTTGGTGAGCGGATGAGGGTTACCGTGCAGAACGTCCCGTCTGGTGAAAGATCCTCACCGGCTTCTCATGCCTCTAGTAGCTTGTTGCCATTGGTTGTCCCGGGGGAGCTTCCGGGACCGCCTCGTGCGGTTCCGTTTGTCTCCTTTGGGGCACCGCCTGAGGACCAGATGTCGATCACTGCATCGGAGGGAGAGCGGTCATCTTCTGGTGACGACTCAGTGGGACTACCCCCTTCGGGTGTGGTGGCTCCTGCTGAGCAGGATCCAGAAATGGCCGCTATGCTCGAACGGGCGGCCGCGAATGTCGGACTCACGTGGAACCCTCCACCGGGTCCCGAACCTTCGCGGCTAGATGATTGGTGTCTCGGAGCGGGTCGTGCTGTTGCCCCCCGGCCCACTCCGGTCCCTTTCTTCCCGGAAGTGCATGAGGAGTTGAGGAAGTCTTGGCTGGTCCCTCTGGCGACCAGGCGTAGACAACCTCGCTCCTCCTCCCTGACAACTCTCGATGGCGGGGCGGCGCACGGGTACCAGGGAATCCCCCCAGTGGAGCGGTCTATAGCGATGCAGCTGTGTCCTAGGACCGCTTCCTCCTGGCGGGGTGCCCCTTCACTCCCCTCCTGCGCCTGTAGGTTTTACTCTGGTCTGACCAGGGATGCCTACATGGCGTGTGGAGACGCCGCTTCCGCCCTGCATGCTATGGCGTTGCTGCAGGTCCACCAGGCCAAGGCACTCCATGGCATGCAGGAGGGTGGTCTCGACCCAGCTTTGCTGCAGGAGCTGCGTGCGGCGACGGACCTCGCCCTCCGGGCGACTAAAGTCACCGCACGTTCCCTGGGTCGGCCGATGTCCACGCTCGTGGTCCAGGAACGCCACCTGTGGCTTACCCTTGCGGATATATACCCTTGTGGAGAGCTTGGGTGGAGAGGTGATACGGCATGTCCTGTACAGGAGACGGACTGCTGGTGGTCCGTCCTCTGTGGCCGTAGAGCCTCCAGCTGCTCGTCGCCGAGGACGCCCTCCTGCGGCCGCTCCTCCTTCAGGGCAGCAGTCTACCCCTGGAGGTTGGAGGTCTGGTTGTAAGAGGGCGGCCAAGCCCGCTCAGATGCCTCCAGCCCCTTCCCGTAAAAGGAAGGGCGGAAAGCGTCCCTGAGACGGGCGACCTGGTGGAGGAACATGGATGCTGCTCGTCGGGAGGGTACCCCTGCACGCCTCCTTCCCCTGGGGAAAGGCCGGGTGGAGAATCCTTTTTTCAGTTTTGTTTCTGTTCCGCCCCCACATTTTCAAAAAAAGAGCAGTTTCCACTTCCTCCTCCTTTCAGTTCAAAGGGGTTCTCAGACACAAGCATGTACTGGTCCGTACGGACAGCACTGCGACCGTTGCATACATCAACCATCAAGGTGGTCTACGCTCCCGTCGTATGTCGCGACTCGCCTCCCACCTCCTTCTATGGAGTCAGAAGCATCTGAGGTCGCTTCGTGCTGTTCACATTCCAGGGGAGCTCAACCGTGTGGCAGACGAGCTCTCGCGGTTTCCTACCCAGCCAGGAGAATGGCGACTCAATCCCCAGGCGGTCCAGCTGATTTGGAGTCGCACAGGTAGATCTGTTTGCTTCTCCAGACACGACCCACTGCAAGTGGTTTTACTCCCTGTCCGAGGGAACCCTCGGCACTAACGCCCTTGATCAGATTCCTTAAGGGTGCTAGGAGGTTAAATCCACCTCGTGTTTTGCACTCTGTACCCTCTTGGGACCTAGCTTCTGGTACTTAGAGCTCTTCAAAGTCCCCCCTTTGAGCCTTTGCTGACAGTAGAGCTTAATATCCTGTCCATTAAGGCAGCGCTCCTGTTAGCATTGGCCTCCTTCAAGAGGGTCGGGATCTGCAACAAAGTCCTTTTAGGCAAGTCATGCCACTCGGCCGCCATCTTGGCAACGCCTCCGGGCAGCTATTTCGGACTAACAAGACCAGGCTACTATCTAAATGAATGGGCAGAGAGTCAGAACTGCACATTCACTGGTCACCGGGACATAAAACTGCATGTATAGAAACAGCAGTAAAATATGATAAAAATCGCTCAAAAAGTTTGATGACTTTGCCCCAAAATAAGGTTTAAAACGCCTTTTTCCCCACAGGTTATACTTTACTACGCATGCGCAAGGGTTCTCTCCCTCTCTGACGTGCGCGCGCTGCACGGTTTGAAGCACAGTATGTGTGAGCTCTCGCTCGCTCGCTCTAGATTCTGGGAGATTTGAACTAATTTGCGGGCATCAGGGAGCCGCTATAAATATGCGGTAGACACTTGGGATGTTTGATATTTACACAACGCACACATACACTGCATATCAAATCTGCCACCTTTTCAAACAGTAACGTATTTTCCACTGTCGCAAACCTCAACTATGCGCATGCGTCAGTGGAACCAGACGATAGGCTTAAATGTTTCCCGGCTTGACTGTTAAAGGCAGATGATTGGCTTTCCAGTGGGAGGGGCGGGACATGTTCATACAACCGCCATCTTTGGCGTTACGGGTTTTCCCTATATAGTTGTATTGAGGGTTGAGTAAGTGGCATGTCTCTATAAATAGTCTCTGATCTGCAAGCATTTTCGGACGACGAATCATGCCTAGAGTTCGGGCCGGGCCTTTCTCACGTTGTATTGAGACCCCGGCTCGGATATGTGCCCAAGGTTCCTACCACTCCCTTCGTGGACCAGGTGGTGAACCTGCAAGCGCTGCCCCAGGAGGAGGCAGACCCAGCCCTAGCTTTTCTCTGTCCTGTCCGCGCTCTGCGGGTTTATATTGACAGAACGCAAAGCTTCAGAACCTCAGATCAGCTCTTTGTCTGTTACGGAGGCCAGCAGAAGGGGAAGGCCGTCTCCAAGCAGAGGTTAGCCCACTGGTTACTGGATGCTATCACCTGAGCATATGAGTCTCTGGGTGAGCCTTGTCCTCCCAGGTTGCGCGCTCACTCCAATAGAGAACACCGAACACGTTCGCTAGTTTCTATAGCCTTCGTGTGGAACCTGTTTCCTCCCGAGTTCTGTTTACGGCCAGTGGGTCAAGGGAATAGGTTATGTCGGCTTGCTACGCCACTCCGCCTCGCAACGGATACGTGCGTTCTTTGCTCCGTTGGCGCCGTATGTCGGTGAGCCTCATGAGTTCCTCCTTCACCCCTCGGTGCTAGGCGTGGCGGACCATCCGGCACAAGGTCTGCTACCTCTAGTAAGGAGTTGCTAGTAGACTGGGGGCTTCCAGTGGTCTCTATTGTGACCCATGACGCCACGTGCAGTTCAGCCGTGTCTTCCCCTTGACGGACTCGTTCGTTGTCCCTGTTGAGTACGCTCCCACTTCCCATGGATTGGGACTACCTCAGGGACTGCCATATGTTTCACTATTCCTCTGGGCTAGTACATATGTGTATTCCTGGCCTTCCTCAGTCAGGCTGGGGCTTCCGCAGCGTTTCCCCCTCTCTTGAGGGAACGCTTTCCCAGTGTTATCCAATATCCACTGTGCGGGTCTTGCGGAACAGCAGTGTGATTCCCGTGCTAGCTCCCTCAACTTATTTCAAGAAACTGCTGCAGGGTAGCTTTGCCGGGCTCTGGAAGGGGCCGGCACCATGGCGTTTTATTAGGGATCCCAATTCGTCAGGGAACTCCCCCGACGACATGTCGGAGTTCCCAGGACGAAAGGGAACGTCTCGGTTACATATGTAACACGTATGTTTTTTTATCATCATTTATTTACTCTCATGTTGTACCAAAACTGAATGAAATTCTCTTTTTCTGTGGAACAGAAAAATATATTTTGAGAAATGTTTTTGTTGTTGCTCATAAAGAGGAAGTCAATGGGCTGTATTATATTACCTTTGCATCAAATTACAAAAAAATAGTTAACACTACTGTGAGGGTGTTTCTAATACAGTAGCTATGGGATTGACTGTAAAATTGACTTTCTCTCTTGTCTACCATTATCAATCTCTCTCTATTTTTTCCTCTTTTTGAAAGTTGTAAGAACACTACCATGAAGTTTTTCTTTTGCTATTTGAGCCAATGGGAACACAAAAAAATATATCTAATTCATTCACCGCTATAAAATTTTCTCTACAAAATTTTTTTCTCTATAAAATCTCTCTACCTGACATGTTCGAATCATTCAGGGCGGTCAACCCACGAAAAGCACCAGGCCCTGTTTGGGTTCAGGGCCATGTCCTCAAAGCCTGTGCCAGCCAACTAGCTGAGGTTTTTACAGATATTTCTAATCTCTCTCTTAAAACAGTTGTGAACAGTCTTCAAGAAAAAAACGTGATTACTAACTTGTAAGACTAGTCTTAGCAGTTTATGCAACTGGCAAGTCGCTCAAAGCACTTCGTGAAGGTAGAGGTCAGCGCTATGGGGCAGTAGTCATTCAGGCAGCTGTCAACAGGCTTTTTAGGGACAGGGACAATGGTGGACTTCTTAAAACATGAAGGGATCACAGACAGTTTAAATCAGTTACATAAAAACGGAGATTGGTCTAATTTGATGCTAAAAAGTAAGACTGAATTCCCCTCGACTACCCGCTAGTTGGTCGTACTAGTACTTAAGTCACAGTCTTAAAATAATGGCTATGTTTATGCAACTGGTCCTTCCTCTTCCCTGTCGGACACCTTGGACCCTCTCCAATTTGCATACCGGAAAGTCAGATCGACAGATGATGGCATCAGTCTTGCGATGCACAATGCTCTCACTCACCTGGATAAAATAAACACCTATGTGAGAATGCCATTCATTGATTAAAGTTCTGCATTTAACACAATCATCCTGGCCAAACTTATCGTAAAGCTTGAAGACTTAGGATTGAACAGACAACTATGCGACTGTATTTTGGATTTTCTGACGAACAATCCCCAAGTGGTGACAATTGGTAACTGGCTCTCTTCCACGCTGACTTTGAGCACGGGTGCTCCACAAGGTTGCGTTCTCAGCCCCTTACTGTACTCCCTGTTTACACATGACTGTTGCTAAACACAGCACCAACATCATTTTTAAGTTCACTGATGACACCTCCATCCTGGGCCTCATCACAAACGGGGAAGAGACGGCCTACAGAGATGAGGTAAAAACACTAACTAAGTGGTGCAATGACCGTAACCTCTGCCTCGACATCAGCAAAACCAAAGAGATGATCGTGGACTTTAGGAGGATGCAAGTGGACAGTCACGCCCCCCTAAACATTGACGGAACGGCTGTAGAAAGAGTCTGGAGCATAAAGTTCCACCTCTCTGATGACCTGTCCTGGGCCCAGCACCACATCAGTAGTAAAGTCTGCTCATCAGTGGCTCTACTTCCTACGAAGGATCAAGAAGTTTGGCATCCCCCCCAAAATCCTCACAAACGTCTACAGATGCACCATTGAGAGCATCCTGACAGGGTGCCTGATTGTCTGGTATGGAAGCTGAGCTATCAGCGATCACAAGACACTTCTGAGAGTTGTGAGAGCAGCTGGAATGATTAAAGGCACCAAACTCCCTACAATACAGGACACACCACACACAATGTTTGAGGAAGCCTCCCAAAATCATTGCTGACCCCAGTTACCCAGCACACAACCTGTTCAACAAACTGCCATCAGGCAGGTGGTACAGGAGTATTCACATTTCATTTAAATTCAATTCACATTTATTTGTATAGCGCTTTTCACAATACACATGGTTTCAAAGCAGCTTTACAGAAAATGCATATGTGGCAAGCAGGACGAGGCCGAGGGACGTGAGAGAACGGCGCCAGGCCTGGGCGTAAGTGATAATGAACGTCATCTGTGATACGCACCGGTCTCGCATCTCTCACAGAGGAGCGGAAGCATAAAAGGAGCGACGACGCTGAATATCGAGAGAAGAAACGGCATGTCTAAGTTATGTATTTCAGAAATGTACATATACAAAATCACATTTGTGATCACATGTGCATTTGATCTGATATAACTGTACAAAGTTATGCGATGCATTATAAGAATGCTTGGCTAAAGAGATGCGTCTTTAAACTAGATTTAAACTGGGGGAGTGAGTCTGAGCCCCGGACATTACCAGGAAGCCTATTCCAGAGTTTAGGAGCCAAATGTGAAAACGCTCTCCCTCCTTTAGTGGACTTAGATACCCTAGGTACTACCAGAAGCCCATAGTTTTGTGACCTTTAAGAGCGTGATGAATTGTAAGGCAATAGAAGATCAGTTCAGTCATGACAACTCTCAGAGTGGATACATTTCAACAGCATTTATTGGCATAAAGCATGGAATATACATAGGCTTGATGTTGGTGGATGAGATCTGCTACGCTGCTGCTGCTGAGCAAATACACTAATTTGTTCAGTTAAATACACAGGAGCTAAATCATTTAGGGCCTAATAGGTCAGTAGCAATACTTTGTAATTGATACGGAACTTAATAGGTAACCAGTAGATGATAAAATTGGTGTTATATGATCATATTTTCTTGACCTAGTAAGAACTCTAGCAGCTGCATTTAGGACAAATTGTAGCATGTTTATTGAGGATGCAGGACAACCAGCTAGTAATGCATTACAGTAATCTAGTCTAGAGGTCATGAATGCATGAACTAAATCATATATTTAATGAGAATTAAATCCAGAACCTGCAGATTGAAGAATAGCTTCTACCTGCAGGCCATCAGAACTCTTAACACACTGTAATGCAGACTTAACTCCGTCTTGTTGCACTGTCTTGTCATATACCATGACAGAAATTCTTCTATTCTGTCTACTCCAGGTTCTTGCACTGCATACCTCTCCATACAAACCTTTCCTTATACAAATAGCTTTTTGCACTTTAAAACACACTGCACATACTATACATTTTATTATTTAATATATAAAGCAAACATAAAAACATATATTTTTTTTGCATATTTGTATACTTAACTGTAAATATCGACTTTTTTTTCTCTCTAAATTGTATTGAATGGTATATAGTGCACTACTGTTGAATGCCTGAGCCTCAACCAAATGCATTTTAATGTACAAATTGTCTTTGACATCTGTATGTATGACAAATAAATAAACTTGAAACTTCACATGTAAACACTGCAGATCAATGATTGGTCAGAGAGTATTTTCACTACCAGCGCTCTATAAGTGAGTGGAGGCGGGGCTCATTTATATATTCACGGATCCGCATGAAGCAAGGGTGTAGAGTTACATTCAAGCTATTTTAAGGCATGAATATTTCTTTTCACAGGAAAAAAAAAGTTTACATATGTCATTTTGGTGATCAAAGATGAGTGTTAAGGGATAAAATGATTGACTACAGGGGGACTTTAATCAGTTCAATGAATTTTAAGTACATGACAAAAATCAGAAAGGTTTATTGTTGAAGTGAGAGGGTTTTCACTATATTCTGTCATTGGCTGCAGGGGCCTATGATGCTGAGATGTCTCTGTGGGCTTTACAGGTTTGTTGCACAGATGCATAATTAGAGGCCAGGGGATAGAAGGATGGGTAAGGAGGAGAGAAAATTACATGCATTGGGCCAGTCTAATGATAGTTGAGGTATCATTAGAAGAGGTGAACAGGAGTGACAGTCCTGTGGGTCCTGTACTTTCCAATCACAGCTTTCACACAGGACAGCTACACCACGTCCCTCTCCCTGACCAGGTAAGACCGGCCGCTGAAATAGAAGGCCAGACGGACTTGACTTGATGCCAGATATTAGCTGCATGAGCCAAACTGAAAGAACAGTGTGTATAGAAGAAGAGTTTAGAGACCATCCAAGATCTGTCATTTGTCAGCAGTGGTCCTTACTCTGGGAATCAACAGATGCAACAAAAACAACTGCGATATATTTGAGCCAACTAGCTGAAGTTGTCAAAGCAGCCATTGACTATAAGATGCAGTTTTGTTGGTCTGACGTGTATTTAGTTTGCCTAGGTCTGGAAAAGCAGCAGTTGTAAAAATTTTTTAAAAAAATTAAAAAAAACCCTGATAATTCCAAGACACTTGGAAGTGTAGCTTCACACTCTCCAATTCAAAGAGGACTATGGGGACCGCTCTGTTCTTCATAATGGGCCGTATTGACTCCATTCCAAACAAAACCAGCCTGCTGCCCTGTGCCAGTTAAACACAGTCTCAAAAACACTTGGAAACATGCAAAAGATACTCAGTGTCCAGTGTACAAAATGACGCCACAGCTTTACGTCCATTGCTATCTTGAGGACTTGCATAGAAAATACAAAGATGTTTATTATACAGTGATCACAGTGTACATGCCTTCATTATGTTCAGCCTGTTCCTGAAGAACTCCTGTGTGCCATTTAACCTGATAATTGTCCTGACCTTTTGGCCAACTGAGGTCATAGAAAAGATGTGTGTATAGACTTTTAACTTGTTGTTTGGGAATGACGGCTTATTGAAGTCTCAGACAGATAGTGCCCAGACTGCTCTCTATAAACTTGAACAAAACAAGCCATGCAGTCCTGCAGTACAGTACAATATGTGCTGCGCGTGTGGATGAGAACTATTTCTCACAGTGGATTTAATGTGCTTGATTAGTAACTATTTGCAAAATGACTTTCTTCTGCCAGTACAGTCAAATTTTCAATAAAAATAAAAATAAAAGAGAGTATTATTAATGCAAATCTTATTTTTAATTAAACCTTTGTTGGGTCATTCGGAAAGTTTATTTAAATAAGCATTATACTGCTTGCTATGGTGCACAAATATATATTTTTTAAAAACTTGTTAATGCTGCAGATCTCACCAATTATGTGATTAAAATCTCACTTTACAGACGATAATACTGTCATTATTCAGCTCAGTTCAGTTCAATAGCTTTCAGTGTTTCAAAGTTAATCAATTATGTAACAGGTTCAATTTAGCCATAAGCAGCTCAAGTCAGTTCAATGTTGATTCAATTCAGTTCAATAACAGTGTTGATGTTACAAACTTGTCATTATCCGGCTCAATTCAGTTCTAATTTTGTTCTCATCCGATTGTGGCAGAGCATAAATTAAATGAATGTTCTGTCAGAACACAAAATTCCGTATGAACACAAATAATGCTACTTACAAACCCTTTATTTTCTACCACTGCAAAAAGTAGGTAATGATTTTCCTTTATTTATGGACAAACCTTTTGGGCAATTGCTACACAGCTTATTTAATGTCTCAGTAAAAAGCTGTTGTCTTAAAAGCTCCTTGAACATGTTGTTGTTGTCCCTCTCAGGGTGGGTTCTGATGGAAGGGGAGTTTCTGCCTGTCTGCTGTGTTGTGATTCCAGCCCTCTCAGTCTCTCCCCATCTCTTATCCTTTAAATGTGTATCCTGGCTCCCTGATTCTGTTTTAGCATTACAATGGAGGCCTGCTGAGCAACCTCCCAAGGCTGAGCCTCATCCACCGGTGTGTTCATTCACTCTAGCGACTCACACCGCATTGTAAAGCTCTTGTTAAGAGTCTGGACTGAACGGATGAGCCTCATCTTTAAACGGGGACAATGCATGCCTGATTTACCATACGGTCGTGCAGCGGATGGCACGCCTGTTAGTTTTATGAGATGGCTCAACTTTGTGTGGCGCTTTCAAAGGAGAGGGCCACTGTTTTGGATGCGTTACACTTGAAAGAAATGGACAAGAATGAACTGTCTGGGGTGCATAACAGGATACCCTTTAAAGTGTAGAAGAGACCGGGGTTAGTTGTCAAACAGAAAGGGTTAAATCTCAGTAACTAAGGTTTCTAGTCCAATTGTACACCTATCTTGAGAAATATTCACTAATATTCACAATCTGTGACAGCTCTATTTTCACTTGAGCTTTTTATATGGCAAACAATTGGTGCATCTTAAGGGTTCTTGATGAATAGAGAATTGTGATTTTGCTGAAGTAATCTTCCTCCGAACTTTGAGTTTGGTTCTGAGGTGATCTGTCAGCTTTGAAGGCAACACTAGATTATCCTGTTTAGAAAACCACTCCAGCTCAAATCAGCAAAGCTGTAATTAAGCTGCCAGGCCATTCACTGAGACTGGCTGTGATTGGATGAGAGCTGTTCCTGGTACAAAGGTCCACGTGCCTAGTCCTTGGGAGGGCTTCTCAAACATGTCTGAACTCGCCCTGGCGATGTCATGCCCGCATCAACCATCTCACCTTGACTTGCAGTGGATGGTCAACGAAATCATAGTACAGAATATCTTGGTCACATAGCATGCACAATCACGTGGTTTATGAATGGTTCCAAGAAACGTCCTTTATTGAAGCAGGAAATGCTGTTCTGCTCTGTTATCTCCATCTGGAGATTAATTCAGCTTGAGTTAAACTGTTGAGGTGGACAACTGTATGAATTGGGGTAAGGGGTCGGTAAGGGATCAGCAAGGTTGGGAAAATCATGTTCACTGAAATTTGACTTATTGATTCCAATTTAAAGCATATAACTGTGTTATAGAACTGTGATAGTTTTGTAGAAGTAGAAGTGATATAATTGAAAGATATAGATAGATTGATAGATTGATAGATAGATAGATAGATAGATAGATAGATAGATAGATAGATAGATAGATAGATAGATAGATAGATAGATAGATAGATAGATAGATAGATGTGTGTGCGTGTGGGTGGTGGTCCTGGTATTATTTACACAAGGATAGAAATACCAGTAGACATTTTTGTTCCCCATGTGGAAAACAACTTATAAACCATGCAAAATTATGTTTTTTGAAAAGGTAAAAATTATGAATGTTTTCTGTGATGGGTTTAGGGGATAGAATATACACTTTGTACAGTATTAAAATCATTTGGGAAAGTCCCCATTGTGTGTGTGTGTGTGTGTGTGTGTGTGTGTGTGTGTGTGTGTGTGTGTGTGTGTGTGTGTGTGTGTGTGTGTGTGTGTGTGTGTGTGTGTGTGTGTGTGTGTGTGTGTGTGTGTGTGTGTGTGTGTGTGTGTGTGTGTGTGTGTGTGTGTGTGTGTGTGTGAATGCTCCGGTAGAGCTGACTGAAAACCTATAATCACTATGATTGAACCCATTACATTCTCATGAGGTCTGATGAATGAAGAGCTGAATGAGGGCCCTACCGAAACATCTTGCAGGAGGAAGGTGAAAGCTGAATGTGTCAGATTTAATAAATAGACAATTTAAATGTAAAGGGGAAAAAGCAGTTGGCTTAAAATCTGTGTGGTTCTTCATGTCAAAACGCTCCAGTCTCGGATCTCTCACTATTGCATCTGATGAGCCTTAATGAAGTTCTTGAAGGGTTTATGAAATGACTATTCTTAATCTAAATGTTAATCAGGTGATTCACAACAAACTAGCTTGTAAACCATGACTTTACACTGCTCATGGATGACCACCAGCATTAGCATTAGTATCTACTACAGTGTTATGGACAGTTGTGGCATTCTTTATAACTAAAGAACAATTGTCTGTATGAAGTTATTCAGCATGACCCCCTCAGAGTGAGACACTCCAATATCGTTGACAACCTCATGCTCCAACCAATCCTTTCATAACGCTGATCCAGCACAGAATAACCTGAGACACAAGCCGCACCTCGGGTCAGGCAAGCCCACACATGTTCTGTTTACTGATTAGACACGCTAGTTGTGAGGGAGAACAATGCACCATTCCTCAACACAATGGGTCAAACCGCATTCGGGAGGTCCAGCTCGTAATACTTTCTGTTTTTCCGGTTAGGAAAATGAATACTTATGCATAATTAGAATTGCCACTTTTGGGTGGGTGGAGGTGGTAACCACTGACATGTTGCTGAACCAGTATTACATTTAGTGACGTTTGTTCCAGACACCATTAGGATGTAAAATATAATATTATACCATTAAATAAAAAATATACTGATAGATAGATAGATAGATAGATAGATAGATAGATAGATAGATAGATAGATAGATAGATAGATAGATAGATAGATAGATAGATAGATAGATAGATAGATTAATGTTATATAAATATACACATACTGTATATACAGTGTGTATATACAGTGTATATATATATATATATATATATATATATATATATAGCGTATTTTGTGTAATTGTTTAATCTAATTAGTAAGCGATAATTTAGCATATCAGTTATCAGACACTTAAAACATTTTTTGTACATTTCAATCATAAAAAGGTATATTAGTTGATCTGTAAAACATTTAGCTTTCTTTCCTTAGAAAAAGGAACTGAGTAATACAAAGAAGCTGTCTTGATTGGTCTAACATTTACTCGCATATTTGCTTGTCAAATATTTAATGCATGTTTTCTTGGGGCAATTGTCAGAATATGTGCATGGATAATTGGATGTATATACATAAACATCAGTTTGGTTTTAATAGAATGGCTTACCAGCTGTGCATCTGCTCAATTGAGGTCACTGATATTTCTTGGAGAGGGCATTGTGTGGGTTTAGAGGAGCTTGTTAAACTCGTCCCTATAGCAGAAATGTAATTTACAAACAGAGGGCTGCGGAGCCAAGACTGAAGGGTTGAGGATCACAGAGCTCTCACACTCACAGTCTGAGGCCTGGATCTGACAGCTGAGCAGGCAAATGAAAGAACCAGAGGGGATAGAGAGCATGATGGTTAACTCTTGAAACACTGGAGGAAGAAAACTGACATGGCTGCCATACAGAATAGAGTGTAAATGGTAAATGATCTTATAAATGTTTGATTAATTGATGTTTATACATTTTACAGGTTAAAGGTACACTAAAAGTTTGGGGTCAGTAAGATTTTCTTTTTAAAGAAAACACATTTATTCAGCAGGACACATTAAATTGATCAAAAGTGACAGTAAAGACATTTATAAAAAAGCTGCAGCTTTGCCATCACAGGAATGAATTACATTTTAAAACGCAGTACTGGGCGAAAGTTTGGAAGTTACTATTTTTAATGTTTTTGAAAGAAGTCTCTTAGGTTCATCAAACCCGCATTTATTTGATCAAAAATACAGTAATATTGTGAAATATTATTACTTTGGAAAATAATGGTTTTGTATTTTAATATGCTTTAAAATATAATTTATTTCTGTAATGCAAAGCTGAATCCTCAGTGTCACATGATCCTTCAGAAATCATTCTATTATGGAGAATTATTATCAATGTTGGAAACTCCTTAATATATATTTTTTATAACCTGTGATACTTTTTCTGATAACTGTGAATTCTTTAATGAATACAAAGGTACAAAAGAACAGTAACAATATTGTAACAATATACACTACTATTCAAAGGTTTGGGATCAGTACATTTTTTTCTTTCTTTTTTTTATTCAGCAAGCTTGTGTTAAATTGATAAAAAGTGATAGTAAAGATTTATATTATGAATAAACACTGTTCTTTTTATTCATCAATGGATCCTGAAAAAAGTTTCATAGGTTATAAAAGAATATTAAAGAATGAGAATGATATCTGAATGATTGCTGGAGTAATGGCTGATGAAAATTCAGCTTTGCATCACAGAAATAAATTACATTTTAAAGTATATTAAGATAGAAAGCCATTATTTTAAATTGTAATTATATTTCACTATAATAAAAAAAAAATGTATTTTTGATCAAATAAATGCAGGCTCGATGAGCACAAGCGACTTCTTTCAAAATATAGTAATGCTTCCAAACTTTTGATTGGTACTGTATATTAAAATAGAAAACTGTTATTTTTAATTGAAATAATATTTCACAATATTACAGTTTTTACTATTTCTTAATCAAAGAGATAAAGATAAAGAGACTTTTTTCTAAAACATAAAAAAAAATTATTCTGACCCCAAAACCTTGAATGGTGTATAGAACACCATTTACTTTACACTATCATCATCATCAACAACAACAAAACTGTAATATCTCTACTATAATGTTAACATACTATAACCAAGTCACATCAAAGTCTCATCAAATTTATGCATTTTAAAAATATTTTTACATTTCCTCAGATATAATCTGTTCTTCTTGGATTAGTTAATTCCTTTGTAAACGGATCATGTGTCATGAAGTTCAGAGGGTAACTCAGAGATCATTTGTGTTGTTTACATTGTCCTCCTCTCATGACATTTAGTCTGTGCTTTACTTTGAATTTACTTTGTAAATAGTACTATTTATTTCTTTTATTTCTCGACTGTCAACTATTTTCTAATCCAACGTTTCTGGAGGAGGCACAGTTTCCCTGGTCAACTCAGACAAAACACCTATGAATGACAGGCATAAATTATCATAAACCTAAATGGCACTTGCGTTCTTGATGCGTTCTTGTTTTTAAAACAAAAAAAATTAATATTTTTGGTTTCAATCACTTTCATTGGCTTTAATTACCATCATATAATAAACTAATTTTCATAGTGATTTCAATGGACTGTATTTAGTTTATGTTTTGACAGATAACCCTTTAAATTCATCTACCTGATGCCTCTCGCCCCCTCTAAAATGACGGGGACAAGGCACAGGTGGCAGATAGGCCACATTTTGTGAGCAGGGGCTCCTCTCTCTCCACTGAGGCATGACTGCGGTGTCTGAAGCAGGTGCGTGGTATCCATCCAGCTCCCCTCCCCCCGACTCGTTCACCTGTAAGCCCTGACTTGCAGCAGTGGCTCTGGGGGTCTACGTGCTCATCTGAGGGACAATGAGGATAGACAGCCTGTCACTGACCACCTGCTGCGCAGCTGCCAGGTTTCTGTTTCAGAATCGGCTTTCAGCACCCCCCATCCCCCCCCCCCCCCATCCTTTACCCCTCTGCCTGCAGTATGACTCCTCTGCCTGATCGAATGGAAGTACGGTGGCACACGCTGCCATTTATCATCCCCATCACAGCAGTGCTGGAATATGACTTACAGCTAGAGATGCACGATATAACAATACCAGATTGGTTAACGGCTGATATTAGATTTTATTTATTGCCATTTGTATTGAATATTTAATTGTGCCTGCTCATATCCTCTACTTTTACATTTAGATTACCTTTTCCATTATTTAACATTCAGATTAATCTTTAATCCACTAATAATTTAATAGCACTGGGTTTTAGCAAATCTCAACATGGAAATCCATTTTCATACTGTACATTTTAGTGCTGTGATGTTCAAATTGGCTTGTAGCTTATATTGTTGCTTGTAAACTAAAAAAGATAATTTAAGTTGGTTTAACGTAAAGTAACCTGGTTGCCTTCAAATTTTAAGTTAATTGAAATTAAAAATTTGCGTTTAAACAAAGTAAGATATTGGTTTAATCAACTGAAACTATTATGTTATCTGAAGCCAACTTAATTATCTAAGTTGATTTGACAAACTAAACAAAGTGATAAATCTTGAAAATAATTGTTTTACTGTGTATTGATTCAATATTCAACAATATTATTGATTTGATTGCAATGTCACTCTCGGATATGAACTGAACTGAACTGGATGATGACATCAATTTCATTGATGATCTTTACACAGTTTTTGAACGGAACTGAATCCAGCTGACTTTGCTGAACAATGACAGATTTTAATGGGAACTGTCCTGAAGTGGACGAGGATATCACTGTTCCCTTTCGAACGGTCACTTCGTATTGCGTAGCTATACGCAGTGGGGAAACTCCTTTTCCTCGATTTACTGAAGCCTTTATGTAAAGCGCATTCCTTCGACGGACCCAGCGAGGCAGGACTAACTCCAACGCTAAATGCTTCGGATCCTAACACAGGCCGTCGCGGACCTCGAGCTCGAGTGGAACTAACCGTGCTAGCTGGCGCCGACCAGCAAAGCCGGCGAAAAAGGCCTCTCAGCCCCGCCCTGCGGCTGATGCCCAACGCTAGCCGAGTGCTTCCCGCCAAAGCCGTCCTAGCACGCAAAGGTAAGAGAGGGCGTTTAATTTGTAATTCAATCAGACACATTTAAATATTTAATAATTTTAATATCTGCCATATGATAATTATTGGCTTATTGGAAAGAATTTTAACATCATAACATACTTACACCTAAATAAATACAAAGATGTCATTTTTTTGGCTTTGTGGTGAGCCTGGTCTGAAAGAAAGTTGATTTTGTTTTTAACATTGTATTTTAGGAAATTAATAAAAATAACATTGGAGCTAGACAAGCTGCATCTGGAGCATGAGTTAACCACTCTGCCACAGATTCAAGAAGAGGTCAAACCAATAACTGGCTTCTTTTTATTGCCTACTGGACTACAGGATGTCTCATTTCACTGATCAGAAGTGTGGTTAATCTGTCAACAGCTGGAAGACAAAAATGTCCCCTATTTGACCGGAGGGGTCAACTGTTAAATCTGGTAAATGTTCATAATCAGCCAAGCCAAACAGTAAGAGACATCTTAGTGCGTCTAACACAGTGGTTCTCAACCAGGGGGGCGGAACCTAACTTTCTAAGGAGGCCTCAGGATTAAAGGGATAGTTCACCCAAAAATTAAAAATGTTGCCATAATTTACTCACGCTCAAGTTGTTACAAACCTGTATGAATTTCTTTTTTCGGCTGTACACAAAAGACAATATTTTGTAGAATGTCGGTTACCAGACAGTTGATGGGCCCCATTGACTTCCATAGTATTTTTTTCCCCTCACTGTGGGCCATCAAATGTAGTCTTCACTAGACTTTTGAACCCACTGTATTTTTCTGTATTATTCCATAAAAAAATATATGCATATATATATATGCATAATATACAGACAGAAAGACGTTTGTATTCACGTTTTGTGCCTGGAGTCAATTTAAGAAGCACTAAAAAAATCAGATGAGCATGTAATACACCAGAAATCAAGGAGATTAGAGAGAGAGATTGATAGAGAGAAAGACGTCATAGCAATGTATCTCAAATTATTCCCTCTGGTGGAAAGCTACCCGCTAATCAGCAAATAGCTGTTATGCACAATTGAAGTAGTGGGATTAGAGGATCCCCCTGCATGTTGATTTGATTATGATCAATGATTTGCGATATAGCCCTTATACCCTAAAATTACCATGTCTATAGGCCAGTGGACGGAGAAGCTGGGGGCTGGGCGAGAGATGGCTAATTTTCTCTAAAGTGCCTGAGTGAGGTTATAGAGCTGCTAAAAAGATCTGATTGCAGTGTTTCCCTCAGCTGCTCCTTTGTCCTTATCGGGGAAGAAGCGGAAAGGTTAACGGAGAAGTTAAAGGGATACTTCTCCAAAAAAGACAATTCTGTCATGATTTACTCACCCTCATGTCGTTTCAAACCCATAAGACTTTTGGTCATCTTCAGGACACAAATTATTTTTTATTTTATTTTTTTGTGATGAAATCTGAGAGATTTCTGTCCCTCCATTGGCAGCTACTCAAATACCACTTTGATGCTTTAATAAGTTCATAAAGAGATCGTAAAGCTAACCAACATTAATTGAGTGGTTTAGTCCAAATTTTCTGAAAAGACTCAATCGCTTTATATGATAAACAGATTTAATTTAGACTTTTATCCACATATAAACATTGTTCAGTGAACATAAACAGCTCAACCGAACCTGCTTGACCTGGAAGAACAAACCTCTTGCGGAAGCTCAAACGTAGCACGAGAATGAACCTCATTGGTTCTCGCACGTCAAGTGAACATGCTTGAGCTTCTATTTACCACAACTGATGTGAGTCGATGAATGTGTCGGATGAATATGTGAATAAAAGCCTAAATTCAATCTGTTCATCATATAAAGCGATCACGTCCGCTCAATTCATATGGATTAGTTTTACGATTTCTTAAGGAACTTTTTGAAGCATCAAAGTTTCAGTTGCGTAGCTGTCAATGGAGTGCCAGAGAGCTCACAGATTTCATCAAAAAGATCTTCATTTGTGTTCTGAAGATGAACAAGAGTCTTACAGGTTTGGAACGACATGAGGGTGAGTAATGCATGAAAGAATTAATTTTTAGGTGAACTACCTCTTTAAAAACACATTTAGTATGATGGCATGGAATGCTGGGATTTGTTTCTTGTTGCAGATCTAAGAGTTTATGCCACAGTGGCACTGTTTGTGAACAGCAGCAGAAGAGCACTTGAGCGACCACTGCAAAACGGAGCCCAGCGCACACATTAATTAGCTAGCTTTTAATTACCATTTCAGCTAAACTAACACAGGGTTCGCTGTTTTGTGTTTGCTACATTAGGGAAATGGGGGATGGGAGACTTGTAATTAGCATAGTCCACACAATAGAGGAGCCTTTTTCTCTTGTTTTTTTTCTTTTACAGGAGGTGGAGGAGAGACTTTGGACCGTGAAGATGGAGCTCCATTAATGCAGTGATGCGCTCTCCAGACTCCTGCAGATCCTTCAGGCTGATGGCAGGCAGTGCGGAGCACACGAACCGTGAACCTCCCCCACACACTTACGGCACAAAGAGCTGCTCTGAGATCAGGGCCAATCATCCTCTGTCACAGATGAGTATGCAAACACATGCAGCTGTCTGAGGAACAGACGTGTGAGCACACGCGTCAAAGCTCTGGGTATGTAAAGCCATGCTTTTTGCAGGAACAGAAACAATAGGGAATATTTTATTTTATAATTCTTTGATTTTCAACTGAGGAGAGTTTGGACGTGACATCTATTGTTCATTCATATCAACATTATTATTCATTATCACTCACAAAACAAAGAGAGCGCACTTGTTGTTTACTGTGTACACAGACAGCTTCCTAACTGAAATGGAATGATTCTGATCCTGCAATTCTTACAAATTAAGTTGCTTGCACAAAGTGAACCGAGGCACGACTCACAATACATTTTGACATTATGTAGTGACTTTGACATTAGCATGTTGCTAAGCTTACACTGCAACACTATAACATAGTGATGTTCAAACTTATTGATGCCAAAGACCCTCAAATATGATGATCCATGCCAAGGGCCCTCTTCCTAAAATATAAATAATATATTTTTTAATAACAGCCAAAATAACAGAGCATTTTCTCCTATAATGCCTGATGAGTTTGGAGAACACCTGACATGCGATCAGAGACCATTCCTCCATAGAGAATCTCTCCAGATCCTTCAGATTCCCAGATCCATGTTGGTGCTTCTTCTCTTCAGTTCACCACACTTATTTTCTATAGGGTTCAGGTCAGGGACTGGGATGGTCATGGCAGAAGCTTAATTTTGTGATTTCTGTATAGCTTCACACAGTGGTACATTTTTGTGTTGATTTTGATGTTTGTTTTGGATTGTTGTCCCGATGGAAGATCCAACCACGGCCCATTATAAGATTTCTAGCAGAGGCCTTCGGTTTTGATTTTTTATCTGTTGGTATTTGCTAGAATCCTTGATATCATGTATCTGAACAAGATGTCCAGGACCTCCAGCAAAAATATAGGCCCAGAACATTAAAGATCCAGTTGTATATTTAACCGCGGGCACAGGGTACTTTTTATTCCTGTTAGCACCAAACCCATCTGGTGGGTTTGCTGCCAAAAAGCTCTTTTTATTAGTTTAATCTGACCATAGAACCTCATCCATTTGAAGTTCCAGTTGTGTCTGACAACTGAATATGCTGGAGTTTGTTTTTGGATGAGCGAGGAGGATTTTTCTTGAAACCCTCCCAAACAACATGTGGTGATACGGGGGGTTGTTTGATCATTATACATTTTTATTTAGGCTTTCTGACCCCAAGACTCAACTAATCTCTGCAATTCTCCATCTGTGATCCTTTAAGAGTCTTTGGCCACTCAAACTCTGGAACTTCTTAATTATTGCCCTGATGGTGGAAATGGGGATTTTCAATGCTTTAGCTATTTTCTTACAGCCACTTTCTATTTTGTGAAGCTCAACAATCTTTTGCAGCTTCTTTGGTTTTGCTCATTGTGATGAATGCCCTTTGTGTTTCCTCATTTATACTCCTGTGAAATAAGTCATAGCTAGACAATTTCATTTCCTAGTCACCCTGGTGTGCCAAAAATATAAATATGAATCAGAATATACTTAAGAGATATTTTACTCCTAAAAAAATCTTGGGGTGTCAATAATTGTGGTCAACATGTTTTGAAGAAAAACTTTATCTCATATTGTGATTTACCCCCCACTTTCAATTATTTTACTTCAATGAAAGGTTATATTTTTTGCTAATTTTTTGAATGAAAGATCAAAAGGATGCAGATTTATTTTTACAGCCATCTTTGATCATATTTACCAGGGAGACAATAATTCTGACCACAACCATTTAGCCTACTAACATTAAGAAGTTTGGGTCGGTATGTCTTTTTTTATGTATTTGAAAGAAGTATTTTATCTTCACCAACGATGCATTTATTTGATCAAAAATTCAGTAAAAAGTAATTTATTCCGGTGATGGCAAAGCTGAACTTTCAACGTCATTACTCCAGTCTTCAGGGTCACATGATCTTTCAGAAACCATTCTAATATGTTGATTTAGTCCTCAAGAAACATTTCTTAGTATTATCAATGTTGGAAACAGTTATGCTTCTTAATATTTTTGTGGAAACTAAAAAAGAAAAGTTCAAAAGTACAGCATTTTTTTTTAAAATATCTTCTTCACTGTCACTTTTGTTCATCTCCTCTATATATTTTTAAATAGCTTTAACTCTTTTTGTTGATACTTTTTAGTATCAAATGAATATTAGTATAGAAATGCATTGTGGAGAAACCAGTCCCATAAAGGACACATGTGATCCTCCCCTTGAAGACAGCATAATTATGTTGCTTCCTATCTGGCTGTGGCTCCTATAAGAACTACTTGAGATGCAAATTAGCATAATTTATTAGTCCTTAAACGTAAATGTTTTTGTATTTTCGCTTTGCAAATAAAATTTTTGACTATGTAGGCAGCTCACTAGAGCAGAACCGTTATTTTAGGCAGAAAAAATGACCAGAAATGTGATTTCTTCACAATTCATTTTGTGTTACATGTGATCAGGTAGCTAAAACACTACCGAATATTACCACTGCAGTAGCACTACAGACATTACAGGTTTGTCTCTAACAGGACTCAGATATGGCAGTAGCTGGTACTGAGTGAAAAGGCACTATTGGCATAACTAATATTCTTCCCTCCTGGGGCGGGCTCTTCTCTGAGCCGGAGAAATTAAAAACAATAAAACCTACGTTATATAAAAAGATTGTATGTAGTAAGCCAAAGAATCCTTAATGAAATCAGTCCAGGCCTGCAGAAAAGCTGGAGTTGGCGACCAACTGCCCTCCATTGCAGCCCTTCTTCTGCAGGGCCTCAGTGGAGGTGAGCATTGAGGTCGTATTTATTACAAAACTTGTCCGTCAGAGGGATGCAGGTGAGAAGCTCACACCACTCGCACTTGATGGGGTAAACATAGAAGAGAACGACGAAACCGGAGAAGATGCCCAGGAAAAGAGTAAGTGCCACTAAGATCTGCAAACGTTTGCGGTACATGTCCATGCGGCCGAAGCTGATGTATGGCAGGAAGGCGAAGGAAAGGAAGAAGCCTGAGAAGAAGCCGCAGATGTGGGCGAAATTATCTATCCAGGGCAGCAAGCCGAAGGCGAAGAGGAACAGCACTATGCATGAGAGTTTGATGAAGGCCCTCCATGGCCGTGCCAAGATCTGCCAGCTCTGGATCAGCTCCACAAACAGACAGGCCAAGATGCCAAACTGAGAGCCAGCCGGACCCACCTGGCATTGGAAAGACAGAGAAGGGGTTACTAGTTAGTTTTATGGCTTGACCGAGTTCCTGCACTGGTCCAACTAGACCAGGGATATAAATCTAACATGGTTGGCCATAACCAGGTGAAAATGCCTATTGAGGTGCTATATAATATGTGAAAAGCTGTTTCAAATGAGTATTATGTTCGTTTATGATTTTGTCAGCGTTTTTGAAAGCTGAATTTTCAGGAGCATTACTCCAGTCTTCAGTGTCACATCATCCTTCAGAAATCATGCTAATTTATTCTAATATAAACACTTATTTTGATGGTCCACTTTAGACATTCTACAACCTATAAGTAACTTTGCAAGTTGCAACTACATGTCAACTATCATTAGAGTACTAGTGGACTGTCTACTTAATATCAGCTAACACTTTATTTTGATGCTCACCCAACAGACATTCTACTGACTATAACTTTGCGACTACACGTCTATGTACATGTCAACTATTTCTACTAACAAGTCTTTGAACAGTAGGCCTATACTACAGTTTACTAATACTCTTATGAGAGTTAGTTGACGTGTAGTTGCAAAGTTCCTTATAGTCAGTAGATTGTCTGTTGGGCAAGCATCAAAATAAAGTTTTAGCTAATATTAAGCAGACAGTCTACTTGTACTCTAATAATAGTTAACATGTAGTTGCAAAGTTACCTATAGTTAGAATGTCTAATGTGGACCATCAAAATATAGTAAGTTAATATGCAGATTTGGTGCTTTCTTATTATTATCCATTTATCCATGTCGAAAACAGTTGTGCTACAGTATTTGTTGAAACCATGATGCATCAAGATTCTTTAAAGAATAGAAAGTTTAAAATAATAACATTTATTTGAAGAATAAAAGTCTAACCATGTAAAAATCCGTACTGTATAATGCTGTATAACAATACAATAACTACAGGATAACATTAAAGACCAATGCAAAAAGTGAGATTGCTACCATTTGAGGGTTTATATTAAATTATCTCATTACTGAATGTGTGGATTTTAAGACTCATGGGGCTGTACCTCTGCTCTGTACGGTAAGAAGATGGCACTGGCGAGGTTTCCTGTAATCCCACTGAGGATATAGATGATGGAGATTCTCAGCCAGCCCGCTAGCTTCTCCAAATCCCTCAGAATGGTCATCTGGAAGCAGACAGACACCAGGCAATGCAGGATCCTGCAGAGAGGAAGAGACTTTCACAATCAATCAAACAAGGCTTTATCTTTGTCAAGAAAGAGCAGTCAGGATAAGTAATCCGACACTGCATTTCATTTATTGCGAAATTCACTATGGGCCCCCTGCAACGGATCACACTTCCTACTCACCCAGCATGCAAGAAGAGAGAGAGCCAGAGCCGATAGAACTGGTCTGGGATCTCTGGGTTCAGGAAAGGCAGGAGGCCACACACATCATCCATACAATGCACCTGAGAGATGATAATCAGTTTTATCCATAATTACACAAATTACAGTTTATAGCTAAATGTCTGTACGCTCTAATTATAGGCACTTGCACAGATGTGGCTCTTTACACCCCCTGCTTGCAATTTATAAAACTGCACATTGCACTACTCTACTGCTCTAGATAAATCAACATAATGTATAGGATCTAAACGGATATGTCAGCAGGAAGAAATGTCCACTGACCTGGGAACACAATGTGGCCTCCTCATGGAAGTATCCCTTCATGAAGTTACAGTACTCTCTTGATGTAATCTCACACCTGTGCAGATCACAATTTACACTATTTTAAATTTGACCTGCTAAAGGACAACATGAGATGAACTACCAGTCAAACGTTTGGAAACCTTTATATGAATTTTGATCATGTTTTCATTATCTTAAAACCTAAATCATCTGCTAATTCAGCAGTTGATTTCATTACTATTTCAACACTGAAGATTTATTTTCCCGTTCATTACATCATCCCAAACTAGATGAGGCCTTCCAATTTTTTCATGAATCTAGCATTAATGGAGTGCGTCGCAACTCAAGCAAGGGGTCAAATTTTGTCTGATTAACATGACATGAGAGGGTTATTAACTCTATAAAGGCTACTGTATCATATTTGATTTTCAAATCTCTAAGGCCTCACAATTATCAACATGATGAATGATATGCTAAAAACCTGTTATAATCTAATCTACTACATGCCTTCTGTTGTCTGATTGATAGTTTATACTTTTCTAGATTTATTTTTATAGAGTAAAAAGAAAGAATAACTTTTATATTGTTAGTAATATTTCAGGATATGCACTTACTGGACTGAAGCAACTTAGGTTGACTTATTCATGCAACATTTTTTTTGATAAATCATGGTAAATGATACAACAGGCTTTTGAGAACGTTCATTTGAACATCTCTCAATCATCATTGTATTGTATTGCATTATATATTTTGCCACCCACAGTAAAAACTAAAGAGCCTTTATCATAAAACTAAAGCACTTAAATATCATCTTACAAAGCATTTAAATATCATCTTACTAAGCATTTAAATATCATCTTACTAAGCATTTAAATATCATCTTACAAAGCATTTAAATATCATCTTACTAAGACATTATTGGGAGATATGGAGTGGCAACTGATATTTATATGCATTTTATGTAGTTTGCTATACTGTTTTAAGATTGCAAGCTATCAGAATTTCATCTTACTTTTTTAGTTGTAGCCACCAATATATGTTTATAATTCCAAATGGAACATGGCTCAACTGAAATGTCAATTCTATGTTGTGTTAGCTCATTTATTTTGGAGATATTAGTTTGTTTGTAACCCAGTACAAAATATTGTGATAATTCCTTTGCACATTGTTAAAAGTTCATAATAATAGGACAATATAAACATATTGCAATATACAGTCACTCTAATAATACATACAACGAAACAAAAAAACAAAACCATACAATATGGAGATGCCAAATGGTTGACAAATTAACTACAGTATAGTCGACTTAAAGGCACAATATGTACGATTTTTGTATTAAAATATCCAAACACTAGAACATTGTTATATATTTTGTAAATATGTACCTCCACCTACTGGTAGTTTTAGTTTCTTATTTAGAGTATCATCTCTATATTGGGGATTGTTTGCCCCCAATTTCATTTCAAACCTGTATGACTTCATTTATTTTGCAGAACATAAAAGAAGACATTTTGAAGAATGTTGGTAACCAAACTGTTTTGCTCTCTAAATATACTGTATCTAAATATCA
This sequence comes from Siphateles boraxobius, assembly GCF_051911475.1. Classification (NCBI taxonomy): domain Eukaryota; kingdom Metazoa; phylum Chordata; class Actinopteri; order Cypriniformes; family Leuciscidae; genus Siphateles; species Siphateles boraxobius. Next base: position 16,883,870 of record NW_027509097.1, read on the forward strand.
ATTCAGAGGCAGCTTCTGAAAAAAAAAATCATGGCCATTCAAGCATTAAAGTTTTGTGTAGTAAATGTTATGTTGAATCAAATAAAATATTTATTTCTGAACGATACTTTCTGTAATGTCTACCAGATGCTTTTAGCATTGAACACAATAATGACTTTAAATGCTCTATTGGGAGTAATTTCTCAGCCAAATTTGATGTGCGATTAATTAGATTAATCATGTAATTAATCGGTTTAAACATTTTAAACGCTGGACAGCCCTATTTAAGGTAGATGTTTACCATTGAAGTACTGTATTTTTTTTAAAGCTCTTAAAATAATGAAATGGATTTATATTTGTCACTGCCATCAGTTTTTGTTAATTCATTTGAATAACTTAATATCTAATGGTGTTTGTGTGCATGTTCTCCTCACCTTCCTTTGGTTCCGATGCAGCAGGGTCTGCCAGTGATGACACAGTCAATGTGTGGCAGGTTAGTGTGGTTCCCTGTGCTGTACCTGGTGCATATCTGAGAGACAAAAATGGTGTGTAACAGTATTAAAATGAGGCAATAGCGAGTGTTCATATCACTCATCTGTTAAGAATCCGTCACTCACCGGCCACTTGGTGATGTCATCAGGCCACTCGTGAGGAGTAACCGAGGCAGGCTCCAGACAAATCCTAACATCACAAATGTGTGAAATAAGATTATACAGTCCGCATGCGGTGTGGATGTGTAAAATAGTAAAAGGGGTTCGAATTGTACCTGGGGTCTTGATGGCACACAGAGCCATACTGACGCACTTTTCCCTCTAGATTCGGAGCACTTGGGTGCTGAGGCCACTTTACCCATAATGCCAGGGTACTCTGAGAATACAGGGACATTTGTGTAAAAATAGGTTGAGTGCGCACATTAATGTATACATGCGAGGTCAGGAACAGGAACTGACCGAACACTCCTCCTGAGAGGTCTGCAAGCAGCCAGATTGGTCATTACGGACGCAGCACGCCGTGTGCCGCTCACTGTCCTTCTTCTCCTGAATGAGCTGGTGCACCTCCTGATCCTGACGCATGCAGGGGGAGAACTTAGCACCGAGGTGAATCAGCGACTCCTGCAGGACAGGGAAAACAACTGCAGATTAGGCAAGAGCGTAATGGTAATGCGCTAAACTCAAACGAAAATACAATTATTTTAGCATTGTTTTAATATAATATTATAGTATTTATTACTATTTTTATTTATCTATTATTTTCATATGTTTTAGGGTTAATTTATGTATTTAGCTTTAGTATTTTGTGTACTTTTGTCATTTTTATTTATCTATTTTAATATTTCGATGACACTTTACAATAATGTTCATTTCATTAACATTGGTTAACAACATTAGTTACTATCAATGAACAATACTTGTGAAGCATTCATAAAGTTACTAATACACTAATCTACTAAAACATTTACTAATACATTATTAAAATCAAAAGTTGTATCAGTTAATATTATTTAACAGACCTGTACCAACATCTGTTGTATTAACTAGGATTAATAATGTATTGCTATTTGTTAATTAATGCATTTACTAATGTTGCCAAATGGGACCTTATTGTAGAGTGTTACCAATATTTCTATCTAGCGTTACACAAGATTTCATTTGTTAAAGTTAACTACATTAGTTATCATGAAATAACACTTAAGAATAATTATACAGCATTTATTAAAATCGTAGTTCATGTTCATTTCAACATTTACTAATACATTTTTGCTACATATGTATTAATTAACATTGACACAGATTATTAAATGTTGTATACAAATATATTGCTAAATGTTAGTTAATATTAGATTAACCAATGTTCACAAATGAGACCTTATTGTAAACTATTAACATTTATTTTTTTCAGTATTACGTATAGTTACTAATAACAACACTGATATAAGACAATTATAAACAGCATTTTATAATAAATTTAAGTATTTTTGAACACGATTTTTTTTATAATATTACACATGCACTTAAAACCTCAAACAACACAAAAGGAATATTGGTAACCTACAAGAAGGGCTAAAGGCCTCTCTTTAAGGAAGATTGTGTTGTTTTTCGGGTCGCTAGGTGGTAAGATTATTTTGTTTTATAAATACTGACATAGCAGCACAATTACAATTTAGAAAAACTTTAAGGCAAATCCATATGTTAAAATTTTGTAAATATATTTACCGAATCTGGTCCAATCCAGAAGTTTTCTTGCTGCATGAATTTGACATTTTCATAAACCCCTTTGTTTCGTAAGACCTACAACAGATGACAACCTGTTACACACCATGATAAACACAAGCACAATGCAACAAAACCGAAAACACATTTTACTTACAGAATCAACTGTCTCATGTTGTGAAAAGCCCACAGGTGCAATGCCATAGATAGAAACTGCCAAGATGGTAATCAGCAAATGGACAAAGGTGATCCAGTAAGTGAAGAAAGGCCTGTGGGATAAAATAACTCAATTCATCACCCTGTACAGACACATATAACTCATAACGTGCAGTTATCGTAAATGCACAACATGCATCGATCCAGTCACCATCAAGCAATCTCAATAGTCAACACCAAGCACCCACACACAATGTTGTTAAATACCTGTGGTCATTCATGTCTTCAATCTGTTTCTTCACATAGCTGTCAATGCGTTTGCGGTAGGTGCGGTTGGTCAGTCTGCCCACCATGCCGAGTCCGTAAGGACGCTTCTCCTTGGCAAAGAGTTTCTTAACAGGCACAGCAATGCGCTGTCCACGCCGCTGACCGCTCACACTAACCACTTCCTGCCGTAAGCGCACTTTAGGCTGAACCAGAGTACCATCTTTTCCCTTACGCCAGCCTCTCTCGAGAGGTCTGAGACATGGAGAGACATAGATATGAGCTTTTCTAAAGTACATGCAGAGAATATTCCACTTAAATGGATAGTTCACCCAAAAATGAAAAATTAGCCCATTATTTACTCACCCTCAAGTCATCCTAGGTGTATATGACTTTCTTCGTTCAGACAAATACAATCGGAGTTATATTAAAAAATGTCCTGGCTCTTCCAATCTTTATAATGGCAGTGAGTGGCCGTTTGAAGTCTTGAAGTCCATAAAAGTGCATCTATCCATCATAAGAGTTCTCCACACGGCTCCGGGGGGTTAATAAAGGCTTTCTGAAGCGAAGCGATGAGTTTGTGTAAGAAAAATATTCATATTTAAAACTTTATAAAGTAAAATAACTAGCTTCCGCCAAACGAACATTCAGATTCCACTTAAGTCTAAAGCGCAACTTATGCAAGTAATGCGACGTACTGCTGATATTTACGCTAGACTGCTTCCGACGTCATAAGTTGCGTAAGTTGCGCTTTAGGCTCAAGTATACTGCGTATTTAGCCTGGATGCCAGCCCGAACCCTGCCCACAAAATGGACTCGATCCGTTGAGGAGCTGTTACGCCCGAACAGAAAATTGTTCGGACCAATCAAATTGTCAGGGCGGGCTTTATACGATGTTGGACAGATGAGCAACGGTAATGTAACCATCCACGTCATCAGAGTGCTTGGGTTGAATTCATGGCTGCCGCTGGAGAATTGAGTTGTGTATATTCCGCTATCGCGTGTGTTATAGAAAATATAGGCAGCGCATTCATTTTAGAAGAGGAACAGAGAACCGCGATCAAGGCATTTGTCGATGGGAAAGATGTTTTTGCCGTCCTTCCTACGGGATTCAGAAAAAGTTTAATCTATCAACTTTAATCTATCTCTCAACATACGTCACTTACTCCATTGCTCTGATTGGTTCTAGGTCTATCCAAGTGAGTGCAGAGGCCTTTTATTTCCTGGTTCGGTTGACACACGCCCCATAATCACAGCCCAATGGAGCAGTTTCAGACTCACATTCTGACTAGAATCTGAGTCTGACGACGTGAGGCTACTGCGTATTGGCTGTTTGGCCGGAAGCTAGAATTTTACTTTGTAAAGTGTTAAATATGGATATTTTTCTTACACAAACTCATCGCTTCGCTTCAGAAAGCCTTTATTAACCCCACTCACTGCCATTATAAAGCTTGGGAGAGCCAGGACATTTTTTAATATAACTCCGATTGTATAAGAATGCCATATACACCTAGGATGACACCTAGGGTGAGTAAATCATGGGCTAATTTTCATCTTTGGGTGAACTATCCCTTTAAGCCAGGGACACACTTAACTACTAGCTGAAACAAGACTGAACTGAACACACTTTAGACTGTTTCCAACGACAGGAGCAGATTGTGAACACCGACTGAACGCAACGGTCCCTGACTCGGCGTGTTTGGGGATGATCAGTCGTAAGTATCAAATTACATTCATAATCAGCCTTACAGTCGATAAAGTGTGTAAGAGCTTTAAGAGCATCAGAATAACGTTACAAACTCAAAAATATTTGTCAAACTGCACATGTAACTCACAGCATAAGATGGCTCCGCTCCAGTTCTGTCTTCTCTAGGGCACTGCCCGTCAAGTCCCTCTCATCTCCAGCTCTACTGGCGTCAGTTTCTTTAATGGCAGCTTCAGAAAGCGACTCAAACACCTCGTCTGCGTATGTGGACAGCTCTTCATGTGTGAACCCATCCTAAAGGAACAAATGGCCACATCAGACACATTTTGGTGTACAAAAACATTATTGATGCTTAATTTCTTGGATGACTTGTCTTTTGTTTTCTCAGATGTGTCATTTTTTTTAATGGTTACATATCTCCCAGCTATTTTCCCTATTCAAGCCAGTGTTGTTATTGTTAACTTTTTTAACTATTACAAATCATTTCTTTAAATAAATTTGAAATGTTGCCTTGGTAACTAACTTAAGCTAAAAATTGAAGTACTAAAATTACTATAAAAACTGAAAGAAAATTAAATTAAGATAAATAGAAATGCAAAAAAAACCAAAACTAATAAAAATGACAAAACTAAAATGAAAACAGAAAATATAAAAATAAAAGATAATACTAAATATGAGTAAATACTATAATAATATATAAATAATACTAATCCCTCTCAATATGCAGAGGCAACTGTAACCCATTTGTAGACTGACAAGGACATCAACTGAATGTGACTCAGACCCTATCAAAAACATTGGTCTGTTTGTTTGAATATCTCAAACCATCTAGACACAGAAACACCTCCTTTACCAGTGTAGGTTTGGGGTGAGACTATTTGTTTGTCGACCAATGGAAGTTGGGCAGTATTTAGGTATACTAATATTAGCTGTTCAGTTGATGCTAGTGGTGCATAATTCCACCTCAATGGTCTTTACATATTCCAACACTAGGTGGCAGCATTGAGGTGGTCTGAGCTGTAAACGCCAGTTTTTGTAGTCAGTTTCACCTTGGCAAAGAAGGAGGTGTCCAGTTCATCTGGGAAATCCACAGTGTCCTCATCTAGGAAACTGGCTGCAGCAAAACTGCGCCTCTGCATTCGCCGAACGGTCCCTTCCCGCAAAGAGCGTCCCTAAAACCAGAGTCATCTTCATCAACAGCATCATGTTTACTACTACTATATTCATGTATGAACACAAGGGTACATAACATCTAGATATACATATTATACATCACAAACAATGGGTGAGATCTAATGCCCTTTCCAATGCAGCTGTACTGTTTCTGAGGCCAAGCAGAAGATTACCTCAACCTGCTCCAGAATATTCTATCAGGCCAACAGCTGAACATTCAAGTGGAATTATCATAGCCATCTGTTAGCGTTGTTCCCAGGCCGTTCGCCTGGTCATCTGGGCTCAGGCACTAAATGGAGCTGGGCCAAATCCTGGGCCAACAAGTCAAGCCAGAGATAAACTTTAACATAACAGATTATCGGGGGGAGGGTAATATTTGTTTATTAAAATCTTTACAAGGACGTCAAAGTGAGCCTCTGAAGTAATCTATGATAATCACTACGGCTGGGTTTATGGGATTGCCCTTTCCTTGTTCCAACTGCATTTACGTCACTTTGACATTTGGGGCACTCAAGCTCAAAGGAGATTTCCAAATTTTAAGAAATGATTATTGACTCAAATCAAAAGCGTGATTTTTTTTTTTTTTTGCAATTGTCAGAAATGAGTCTGCCGCTTTATCCTGTTGTTTGTTCCTGTCTGGGAACTTGCTTTGTTCATGTCCGGAGGATGATAATAAAACCAGAGCATGACTTCACAGGAAATCTGGGGAATGAAATCACTTTTTGGGGCTATTCAGTTCTATGCAACTAAAATAGACATATCTACAATGGTATAAATCAGTGGTTCTCAATATTTTTGACTTGAAGGCCCTCCGTTGTCTAATATAATAAAGATATTCTCTTCTGGTATTTCTACTGGAATTATGATATTGTTCCATGTTTTAAGACCGTTTTATTAACACAAATTGGTGTTTATATTTAAAAACAATTAACCACAATTATTTTCTGATTCCAGATGATTAATATAATAAAAACAAATAGATACTAAGAAGAAAAAAAATCATTTTAAATTATTTTTTATTAATTATTGAAGAAAAAAAGAATATATATATATATATATTCAATAATTATTCAAATAATTTTAAGTCAAAATTTAATTTAATTTAATCAATTCTAAGGAAGTTAACTGAGGGCCCCTGGTTGGAATCACTGTTACAAATCATATGCGGTGCTAATTAACATTGTTGTGTCTCTATGGTCTTACCTTCACCAGAGCAGCAGCTGCTCTGAAGCCCATCTTGGCGACAGACTCACGCTTACGTCTGCGGGGAGGCCGGTTGAAGCCAGAGCGGGAGCTGGTGAAGGAGCACAGGGAGGCTGCGCAGGGGGTGATGGGGGTCTGAGGTATACTAAGGCCGTCCACTTCCTCTACGTTGCGGAATGCTCGACCCCGAGCCAGCGGGTCTACGATCTACAGAGACCAACAACAACAAACCTAAACAGTGAGTCATGATCACCCTGTGTGTATCCTAAACCATCAGCTCTTAATAGTGTGCATCATCTATAGAAAATGCTAATTGTCTATGGAAGTCCCATGTTTATAGAAACAGTTGTTTCCCTAGAACAGTTTAAGCAATTTGGATTGTCCCGTTAAAGGGATCTGTATGCATGTACTGTATGTGTCCAGCTTACCCTCTGCATGCCGTGCTGTGTGGGTGGTACGTATAGAGGAGGAGGGGTCTCGGTACTGGCCATGGATAGATTGTCTTGGCTGGGCAGGTCCATTTCGCGTATCACCTGAGGCTTCAGTTTGCCGTAGCGCTGGGTGCAGTGGCGCAGGCTCTTCCGTTGCCATTTCTGGGTGGCATCCACATCATTGCTGACCCCAAACCAGTCTGCTGTGCCCCTGCAGTCACATCATTATTTATTATAGTAATAATACAGCAGTTTTACCACACCACGCGTACAAACTAATAGGCCCTCAAGAGAGAATGGAAAAACATAATCAAATTCACTTGGGCAATCTGAGCGAAGAGCCAAAACAACAAACTAACTAACCAAGACATCCAAAACATCCATGGTCGATTCCGACTGAGTGCATTAACTCTTTCTGAGTGAATGATTTGTAAGTACTCTAACATATCTAACATGTATGTATAAAGCTACTTTTTATTTTAATTCCTTTCTGTAAAGCACTTTGAATTGCCATAGTGTATGAAATGTGCTATATAAATAATATGATGAAATCATACTTGCACTGATTTTTTTTTTTCTTAAAGGGATAGTTCACCCAAAACTGAAAATTCTGTCAGTAATTACTCACCCTAATGTTGTTCCAACCCCTTAATACTTTTGTTTATCTTCGGAACACAAATTAAGATATTTTTGATGAAATCTGAGAGCTGGCTCACTCCTTCATAGGCTTCTATGTAATTGCATCTGCCGGCCCAGAAAAGTTAGTAAAAACATTGTTAAAATAGTCCAAGTGACTATTTTAAGGGTGAGTAATTACTGACAGAATTTTCATTTTTGGGTACAAAAACCCTTTATAAGGCCTGTTCCCACTAAGAATGATAACATAACGAAAACTATACTAGCATCAATGACAACAAATCAATATCATTCCATTTATTATATGCCAGCACTGCAATTCTGAAATGCTTGAGTTCTGTAACGCAGGATGTATTCTGATTGGCTGAATCAATCTTATTATCGTTCATCAGCTGGAAAAAAATTATTGTGAAAGTGATTTCAAAGATATTAGGTGTGTTCGACTTGAAGCGGCGCTGCTCAGACTGATCAAAATACTGCGAGAGCGATTCGAAAGCATACAGTCTCGCAGTACTTTTATGTCATATGGGCCTTTAAATTAGATTTTTGTTTTGTTTTAAAGTAAAAATATCTAAAAGTATCCTTAAAGGTAGGATAGGCAATTTTTTTCATAAACACTTTTTGTTATACTGGTTGAAACTGATAACATCCCGATAACAATAAATAGATGTGGTCTAAATATTTGTTTAAAAATTACATATATCTTCATGGCAGTCTCAGGACAAAAAAAAAGGACCCCAATCATCACATTGTCCTACCTGCCTGTCAACATATGTATTTTCATAACTCCATGCAGACTTCACACATCATCAGCGTGTTTCATGAGTCTATGGAGAGTTGTAGACAGATAGTCACAGAGCGCTACAAACAAACAGCAGCCGCCTTTTACAGTTCCTCCTAAACCAAAACAATGAGCTTATGCTGCGTTCACACAATTTCATAGCCATAATTATGAGATGACCCGTGACGTTCTACCCGAAGCTTTTTATGTCCTCAGACTCGGAACACTATCAATGCTAAAATAAATCTGAAGCAGTCAGGTGGTACAAGAAAGAGCTCTGTAAGTTGTTTACGTTTATTATTTTTGTAATGTTATGTGGTTTGAGACATGAGGTAATTTAATCAACACCGTCTCTGGTCTCATGACGCTTTGCAGATGCTTCTCTGCTGTGTGCGTTCATGTGTTTTGAAGGAGGAGTGGCTTTGGAGACGCTTGAAAGGAAGGTGGGATCTTACGCTTTCAAATCTTGATTGCTATTCCTCTCGAAAATTTCCTTCCCTAGCTTTAAGACACAATAAATTCACTTGTGGTGTGTTAAATAATACGATTTTGTTTTCAGAGAATATACATTGCATTAAGATTTTTTCTCTAAATGTATTTATGCTTAAGATCAACTATTTATCATTGTGTTAAGAAATACATTTAATTCAAGAAATAACAATCTTATTGAATTTTGCTTCTCAAGTAAATGTGTCTTATTTTAAGTCTGTTTAGATACTTTACTGGCAAACAAGACCAAAACACATTAGTGTGTACCCCTCTGAAACAAAACCTAGGACAGAGCCTGTGAGTATTTTTTTTTTATTTTAAGTGTTTGAAGTGTGTGCAAATGCTGGTAGTAAAGTGAGGACATCAGCAGTGTTTAGAGTAAAGGCCACATAGTAATAACAGAGTCGACTGTGCATCATTACAAGGTAGGCCAGCTGAGGGGAGGCCTTTTAAGGCAGCAGAAGGGGAGTCACCTCTGTAATGTCCCCCTCTTTTTGGAGGAATGATTTGAGAAAGAACATTTCAAATCAGCCATGAGATATAAGAAAATAACTTGATCAACTGTTCTGCTCTTCACTGAAAAACTGAACAAACTCCTCTACTGTAAACACTCAATATGGTGATGAAATAAAACACTGGACTCATCCATTACACACACACACACACACACACACACACACACACACACACACACACACACACACACACACACACACACACACACACACACACACACACACACACACACACACACACACACACACACACACACACACACACACGCACACACAACTACCCATACCCCCCCAACTAAAAATAAACATTCTTAACCAAGATTAATTTACTTTAGTTAAATAAGTTAAATAAGTAATGGCACAGGAGAATGACTTGTTTTTAGAGAAATCTAACAATTTACTGAGATTTATGCTTTATTTTTAATTAATTTATTAACAAAGGGGAACACAATCTTAATTCCATGAAACTAGCAAAGTATGTGGGAAACTTAAACCTATGATAATGGTCAAATATATCTACAGCTGTTGACCAATCAGAATCAAGTATTCCAGAGAGCTGGGTGATTAAAACCAAACGCATAGAGATGATCTATAAACCAAATCAGACCATATAAAAAAAAACTAACAACCCTACTAAAGAAGAACTGCTTTGATACTAAAAACACTCTTCAAAGACAAGTTTAAATTATATTAAATTAAATTTTCAATGTACAAAGTTGGCTGGTAGTTTGTTTTAAAAAAAATTATATATTTTTTTAAGCCTTGAAAATTCCTAAAATATCCAAAAGGCTCAAATATTTGATACAAAAATCCACAATAAGAAGTTCCTCAATCATAAAGACATGGTGCAACATAAAAACGCTCCATTGACCTACCTGTCTAACTCATCCCAGGCGGCAAGGAAGATCATGTCTGAGGTAGAGGAGGAACAGAAGACTTCACACTGAGTGAAATATTGGCTTTTCATTCCTTCTACCCTCTACATCCCATGAAGTCATAGAAGCAAATAAGACATTTCCTTGATGTCAGAGCTCAAGCAGAAAATCTGCTTCAATCCTAAGGATCAAGACTTGCTTAAACACTTCAACAGATCCTTAATGTGTCTGAGACCATGCAGCAGTGATTCACATGTATACCGGCAGCAACTCCACTTTACTCTTGCCGCCTACTCAGATACTCACTTTGAGGAGTGTGTGTAAACATACAGTAAAATACCAGCTCATCTGACTAAAAGAGAGAGACAGAGAGAAGAGAGAGAGGGTAGGGGACATGTCGAAACACGAGGAAAGTGTGAGAACTGGGACTACACTCAGTTTGCGCAATTCAATCATGACCATACACTCACACATACACATGCCTCAAACAATAATAAAGAGCAGGCAATAATCCTGAATAACACAAAATCTTGGAGGGTAAAGATAACACATTTCCAAGACAAATTACTCCATCCTTCAAATAACCTGGTGGAGGAAAAGATATGATCATTCACCACCCATCTTAATTTGAAATGCAATTCCCAACATGCACTATAAGTGGTTCTTTAACTTTAACAGTTATGAGTTTGAACAGTCAATCAATTAACTTGTGGATAGTTTTTTCAGTGGCAGAGGATTTGAATGGGTATATGGTACGGTTATACTCTGTTATAGAGCAGGGTTTCCTGTCGGTCAGTCACTACTACGTATGTCATGACTGACCAATAGGAATCTCGCTAGAGAGGCCAATCTACTTTAAATGAAACTAAACAACCCAATACACATTGACGTGCAATCATTTGCATCAGTTACGAAGCCTCGCAGCGCGCCGTTTTCACGGCTCGAACACGCTGAGGCAGCGTTCGTGGATGAGTCATGTACCCATTGTGGGAAGACAACCATCTCAGAGCTGCAGTCAAGACTCTCGTTCCTGCAAAGGGGCGGAGTCCTTGTGCATCTGCCTTCACGGATCACGGTGAGCGCGCTTCCTTCGGGGAACCAACCCCGAGGAACCCTCATCCCTCTCACGCTCCGCAGCCGTTAGAGTTACACACCGAACGTGCTGAACCATCCTCGAGATGTGTACCAGTTGTTTCCTTTGGTGCTCCCCGCGACGACCAGATGTCGATCGCTGCATCGGAGGGTGGGTCAGACATCTCCGCGGACGACAGCTCAGAGCCGCTGCCTCCTCCAGGTGTGCCAGCGGTGCCCGAGTCGGACCCAGAGATGATGGCCATGCTTTTCCGGGCCGCCAGTAGGATCATGCTCGAAGCCCCAGCTCTCAAGGCTGGATGACTAGTATATCGGGGTGGTGCGCGCTGGTTCTCAGCAACCCACCCCAGTGCCTTTCTTCCCCGAAGTGCACGAGGAGCTCACAGGGAAGTGGAAGGCAACTTTTACTGCCAGAAACCATCTCGGTGGCTCCTCCTCCCTCACCACCCTTGATGGCGGGGCAGCTAAGGGATACACGCGTATCCGGCCAGTGGAGCAGGCCACTGCAATGCAGCTGTGCCCTAACACTTGGCAAGGAGAACCGTGTCTTCCTTCCCGGGCCTGTAGGTTCTCGTCTAACCTATTCAATGAGGCTTACAAGGCCTGTGGGGAAGCTGCCTCTGCCATGCACGCCATGGCATTGCTGCAGGTCCATCATGATCTACAAGTTCTCCAAGAACTTCGTGCCGCCAAGGACCTCACGCTTTGTGCGATGAAGATCACTGTGTGGTCAGTGGGTCAGTGCGATGCACATCTTGGTGGTCCAGGAACGCCATCTCTAGCTTTGTCTGGCCGACATGAGGGAGACCGTCAAGCTCCGGTTCCTTAACTCCCCGTGTCCCAGACCGGCCTCTTCGGCGACACGGTCGAGAACTTCGCCCAGCATTTCTCTCCGTACAAGCGGGACCGCCACCGAGCTGCCACCGAGCTGCCTCCTGCACCTCCTGCCCCGTGGAACCAGGTAAGTATTGCATAGCACACTCAGACCCAGCTACGGGCCGCCTCCCAGAGAGAGCCTCCCGAGCCTTGTCCCTGTGTTCCACCTCGCTGCCCCACTCCGGGTGTGCCTACGGTCCATTTGGTCCCGCTTGTACGATCCCTGCGAGCCTGGTTAGTGCTCCCCACACCGTCTCCCTGGCTCATTCGGACCATCAGGCTCGGCTATGCGATTCAGTTCACCCAGCGTCCCTCCAAGTTTCGGGCCATCCACTTCACTACAGTGAGAACAGCCAATGCCCATGTCTTGCGTGCGGAGACAGCAGTCCTACTGGTGAAGGACGCGATAGAGCCGGTCCCAACAGCCGATATGAGGTCAGGGCACTACAGTCCCTACTTCATTGTTCCAAGAAAGGTGGAGGGTTACGACCGATCTTGGACCTGCGAGTTTTGAATCGGAGCCTCCACAAGCTGACATTCAAAATGCTCACGCAGAGACGCGTTTTCTAATGTATCTGTCCCCAAGATTGGTTTGCAGCGATCGACCTGAAGGACGCGTACTTTCATGTCTCGATTCTTCCTCTACACGGGCCGTTTCTGCGCTTTTCGTTCGAGGGTCGAGCATATCAGTACAAAGTCCTTCCCTTCGGGCTGTCCTTGTCCCGCCGTGTCTTCATGAAAGTCACGAAGGGGGCCCTAGTTCCCATGAGAGAACAGGGTGTTCGCATCCTAAACTAACTTGATGACTGGCTCATACTAGCACACTCTCAAGATCAGCTATGTGAACACAGGGACGTCGTGCTCAGGCACCTCAGCCAGTTGGGTCTTAAGGTCAACTGGGAAAAGAGCAAACTCTCCCCTGTGCAGAGGATCTCTTTTCTCGGTATGGAGTTGGATTTGGTCGCACAGACAGCGCGCTTCACAGAGCAGTGCGCTCAGTCGGTGCTGAACTGCTTGAACACGTTCAAAGAGAGGGCGGCGGTCCCACTGAAATACTTTCAGAGGCTCCTGGGGCATATGGCAGCGGCAGCAGCGGTAACCCCGCTCGGCCTGCTTCATATGAGACCGCTTCAGCACTGGCTTCACGGCCAAGTCCCGAGATGGGCGTGGCATCACGGCACTCAGCATGTGATGGCATGCCACCATCATCACGGGTGGCAATCACACCGGCGAACCGCCAGACCTTCAGCCCGTGGTCAGATCCCTCGTTCCTGTGGGCAGGAGTCTCCTTGGAACAGGCCACTACAGGGCAGGGACGTGCTGGTCCGTATGGACAACACTGCGACCGTTGCGTACATCAACCAACAAGGTGGTCTACGCTCCCGTTGCATGTCGCAACTTGCCCGCCATCTCCTCCTCTGCAATTAGAAGCATCTGAGGTCGCTTCGAGCCATGTATGTCCCTGGCGTGCTCAACCGTGTGGCCGACGAGCTATCACGAGCTGTGCTTCCGGGAGAATGACGACTCCATCCCCAGGCGGTTCAGCTGATCTGGAGAGAGTTCGGGAAGGCTCAGGTAGATCTGTTTGCCTCTTCATAGACCACCCACTGCCAGCTGTTTTACTCCCTGACCGAAGGAACACTCAGCACAGACGCACTGGCACACAGCTGGCCCCGGGGCCTCCGCAAATATGCATTTCCCCTAGTGAGCCTACTTGCGCAGACACTGTGCAAAGTCAGGGAAGACAAGGAGCAGGTTCTTCTGGTGGTTCCCTATTGGCCCACCCGGACTTGGTTCCCAGAACTCATGCTCCTTGTAACAGTCCCTCCCTGGCCCATTCCTCTGAGGAAGGATCTTCTGACTCAGAGACGTGGCACCCTATGGCACCCGCGTTCAGACCACTGGAAACTCCATGTCTGGTCCCTGGATGAGACGCGGAGGTTCTAGGTGACTTACTTAAAACTTCTTGTGCCCAAGGTTCCTACCACTCCCTTCAGGTACCAGGTAGTGAACCTGCAAACGCTGCCCTTGGAGGAGGCAGACCCAGCCCTGACTTTGCTCTGTCCTGTTTGCGCTCTGCATTTGTAAGTGGACAGAACTCAAAGTCTCAGGACCTCAGACCAGCTCTTTGTCTGTTACGGAGGCCAGCAGAAGGGAAAAGCTGTCTCCAAGCAGAGGATGGCCCACTGGATAGTGATTGTCATCGCCTTGGCTTACCAAGCACAAGGAGTGCCCTGCCCAACACCTAACACGTTCGCTAGATATTATAGCCTACGTGTAGAGCCGGTCTCCTCCCGTGTTCTCACCCTAAACGGGTAGAAGCACCGAAAGGTCCGGCTCTGTCGGATTGCTGCACCCTACTGTGCACCCTTATTGCTCCAGAGTGAAAAACCTGTCGAGTCTTCCAACACCCCCGGCCCGGACATGGCGGAGCGTCCGGTGCCAGGCCTTTTTCCGCTGAATCCTTGAGAACCGGATCTGGGCTGGGTTCCATATGTGTGACTCTACAGGGATCCCATGTGTGTATATTCTCCACGGCTGCTCCTAAGACGGAAGCCCGTGTCTTTCCCCTGGGCTAAGTCACCCATTATTTCATATGCAGTACAACCTCCAGGTTAGTCCATATGTATTTTCCACATAACTCTTTGCAGAAGTGGCTGCCGCAGCGTTCTCCTTCCTAAACAGAAAGGGCATGCTTTCCCAGTGTTATGCAATATCTCACTGTATGGGTTATCACGGAACAACAGTGACAGATACATTCTGTTTTTCCTCCTCCTATCGTCCTTCCAGGCAAGAAGGTGTAAAGGCTTGCACGGGACGCTGGATGGGGTGCAGTGGCTGTGGCGGTTTGGTAGGGATTCCTATTGGTCAGTCATGACCTACGTAGTAGTGACTGACCGATAGGGAACATCTCGGTTACATATGGTAACCCTCATTCCCTGAGGGAGGGAACGGAGACGTAGGTCTCGTCGCCACATCTGCTGCCACCTGCCGGGGCGGCCAGCTTATCACGCTTGGCTCCTCAGCAAAAAACTGAAGTGCAATTGCAGCAGCTGCTTATTATATACCCGCGCTGCGAGGCCACGCAGCTGATGCAAATGATTGCATGCCACTGTGTATTGGCTTGTTTAGTTTCACTCTAAGTAGATTGGCCTCTCTAGCGAGATTCCTATTGGTCAGTCATGACTCCGTTCCCTCCCTCAGGGAACAAGGGTTACCATATGTAACCGAGACAGTTTTCAAACAAGTTGAGGACCCCTAAATATATGATCATCCCATTAATAAACTATAAAGGCGACCCACTTTGTTAGATAAAATTAAGCTAAGATATGTTTCCGGAATTAAATCTTTTTTCATGTATAAATTTTTTATTAAATAATTCATTAATTAAATAAATAATATATTGTCTTTCCATTAAATAAAATACATCAAAGAAACCTGAAAGTTTCACAGGCTCCACAAAAATATTAAGCAGCAAAACGTTTTTCAAATCAGCTTATTATAATGATTTCTGAAGGATCATGTGACACTGAAAACGAGTAATGATGCTGAAAATAAAGACTTTTCATCAGAAATACGTTAAATTAAAAAAAAAATTAAATTGAAAATAGTTATTTTAAACTACTGTCATAGTATTTTTATTTCTTACTGGTAGAAACTAGGGCTGTATGGTGTCAACACAATAAAATAGCAATGATTATTAATTTCTTCCCCAAATGAATCAGTAATAATATAGACAAGACACAAGCACAACTACAAGCCTATACTCCAGAAACCCGTGCAAAACAATGTTTACATTAATAAAGCATGAGTCACAATCAGCGGCAGAGTTGAAATAGCCAAAAGAGGCCCACATAAGCAATTTTTACAGCATTGTGAATAACACTTTCTGCCGTGACATGTTCTTCTCCCACAGCTCAGATATTCCTTTGATGGTAGACACATGGTGGACTCAAGAGTCAATACACTATCAGTTGATTATCTTAGAACACAGCCAAACCCAAAGACACAGATGTGAAGGCTTTGATGCGCTCCTGTTTTTTGTGTAGAGGAAGAAAGGAACCTTTCTCAAGTTTGTGTAGGAGTCTGTGTGTGTGTTCTGACATTCTTTCAAAGCCAAATTAAGTATTATGGATGATCAGGGAGCGGCAAATAGCTGTCGGAGGGGCTATGATATTTTATATAATTCATCTTAAACTTAGTGTGCGCGAACTGGATTTAAAAAGTCGTGAATGTTTCAAAATAATGATGAAAACCAGATTAAAAGACAACAAAAATGCCTCCCACCACATCTAAATAATTCGAAAAAACAACACATTTTGAAATTACACACTGAAACTACTACACCCAAAAAACTTTAAAATGTAACTGACTGTAAATAAATTTCAACTACAGAGGGTCTATATTGGTTCCACAGTACCTGAGGACGATTTGCGGCAGTGACTGACGTCTGGGGGGTTCCAGACGTGAGAAACACTGGCCTTTAACCAGGACGGTGCTCATCTGCTCAAAGTGTACCCTCTTCCCCGTGGGACTGGAGGGGATGAAGTGAGGAGGATCAGGAAAGGCAGACGAGAAAACAGGGGAAGAGAAAAGATAGAAAAGCAACCAGTTAGGTTACAGAAGAAAAGCAGAGATGGGAAAAAATTAATGCATTTAAAAAGTTGACAGGATCATATTAATTGCAGTAGAAAAGCAGAATGGAGGTTAATAAAGAGAAAAGACTCTATGTCATGCAAAATTTGAGCACAAGAAGAGATGCTGAAAAAGATGCACACATGCAGTAAAAACGAATATTAATACATTCGTTTGATTAACTGCTGTGTCTCCTCACAGTGGAGGACTTCATCCATACAAGGAAGATAAAACATTGCAAGCCATTAAGATGAACAGCACTTGTTACTGAGTCTAAGGAGCAAACAGAGATTTAAAAAGAATAATAAAAAAAACAATCTTTTGTTTATTCTTTATTTAGTACCTGTAATGAATATTAGCCTTTTAGCTTGTAAAAAGTAACTCTAAAAAGATTAATGCAACAGTTTTTGAGTTATGACAACTTCTAATGAAAGTATGTGCAACCAATATACTACATTTAGAGGAACTTAATCATTTCTAGCAATACAATTTTGAAAAGTTAATTATTTTGAAAAATTTAAGCTGCACATTAATTGTTAAAAGATTGCAATATCGATTCGAACACCCACGCAATCTTATTCCTAAATAACAATAACAAGATCTTAATAAATAATTCGCCTGTCTATTAAACATTCAAATGTGTTTGCACTACCACTGACCCAGATTCAGAAAGCAGTCACGTTTAGGTATGAAACTGCTTCACTAGCCGTATTTTCAACCACACATTATTGTTATTTCTGTGTTTAAAATATTAAAATTACCAAAGAAGTACCTACTGAGATAAAAGTTTATATTTTGGATATAAACACTAATGTTTATGGTAGCGATCAAAATAGCATAGCTTGGTTCTTCAAATAATGATCGTTAAATAACGGTTAAGTTGTTACGCCAAAAAAAACCTGCTGATTCAAAAACGCTAATTCATCCAGTAATGAATATAATGAAATCATTTTCATCTTAAATCATTTTTTAAACAAATAATTCATTCAAATAAATTAAACATTTTTAAATAGACTGCAGTAATTAATATTTTATTGTATTTTTGCAGTAAATTACATGTTTTGTTTAGGTGTCCCTTCAGGATCGTGGAATAATCGTGATCTCTATTTGGAAGAAAAAAAACTTGATTCTCAATTTATCCAGAATAGTGCAGCTCTAGTTCCAACAAATGTTAATATAAATTGAGTTGTGGACTATCTATTTCAGTTCAAATTAACAGAGTTAGCATAGCACATACTATGCAAGTTATTTACCACGAGCACTACTCTTGGTAGTAATGTAACCACAAATATAACAGAAAGTCTATTATATGTAAAAAATAACAGCAATAAACTCTAACAGCTTTCCCTTTACTAAAAAACACATCAAACATCAATAATTGTAACATTTCTTCTCCTTATTCAGTCTAATGCAAAGCATGCTGGAAACTAGAAATCCACTGCCCGAGACATATCAAGATAATTTCATTTAAGTTACTACAACTTAATTCATTCATTCCTTCATAATAAAATAATTTTAAAAATAAGAAATATCAGTTTACATTATACACAGTATTAGGTTGATGTATTGATCAACATTATGTCAACAGAACAGAACTCATCAAAATAATGTTTGCATCTAGAATTTTTATCATGCATCTATGCATTTAAGTTGTGGCAACAGGTCACCTAAATTATTTTTAGATTGTATGTTATTAAAGGAGTTGTTCACTTTCAAATGTAAATTAGCCCGTGATTTACTCACCCTCAAGCCATCCTAGGAGTAAATGACTTTCCTCTTTCAGACGAATGCAATCAGAGTTATATTAATAAACACCCTGACGCTTCCGAGATTTATAATGGCAGTGGATAGCAACCCTCAGAAGAAAAATATTCAAATTTAACACGTTACAAAGTAAAATTCTAGCTTCCAGCCAAACGAACATACACAGTCTACTTGCGCCGAACGTGCAACTTATGACATCGGCAGTAGCGTAGTGTGTCATGGCGTACCGTAAATATCAGCAGTATGTCACATTACTCGCATAAGTTGCGCTTTACACTTAAGTCAAATCTGTATATTAGTTTGGCGGAACGCTAAAAATTATGAATATTTTTCTTATAGAAACTCATGGTTTTGCTTCAAAAGGCCTTTATTAACCCCCTGGAGCCGTGTGGAGAACTTTTATGATGGATAGATGCACTTTTTTGAGCTTCAAACTGTTGGTTGCAATCCACTGCTATTATAAAGCTTGCGTGCGTCAGGGTGTTCATTTATATAACTATTGTATTCGTCTGAAAGAAGAAAGCCATATACACCTATGGCTTGGGGGTGAGTAAATCATGGGGTAAATCCAGCTCTAGTGTTTTGGAACATGGAGCTGGTTTTTAACTGATCTGAGACAGTCATTAATTCTAATAGACCATCTTGGACCAGCTGGCCATACCACTTTAAGGTGGTCAAACATATTTTTGCAATTCAGTATCCGGTTGAACAGCTTGGACTAGCTATAAACTCAGCTAAAAGCTCAAGTGAAAGGAGGCCAAAAGGCTAATGAACCATTAAAGACAGTATATGTACTAAATGAAGAATATATTTTAGAAGAAGTTGTGCATCTTTTTCAGAAACATCTTTCCCCCATGGAACTGAAATAACACAACGGTGGCCCAAAAACCTTTACTCCTAATCTCCTCTTCAAACAGCAATAAACAATGACACATAAAGTCAGTGAACCAACCTGGCATTAAAACAATTTTTGAGCAACTCCAAAATGACACTGAAATAAACAAGGCTATGAACACTATGTTATCAGTTTTTCTACTGTGCTAGCCAGCATTATACTAATGCAGATTTGCACTTCAAATAACTTTTAACATCCCTGCATGCATATTAGCTAGCCACCATTAGTTTGTAAAGAAAATGGCCCAACACAACACAGCATCACAAAGGACACAACTATGCAAAACAGTGGTACACACCAAAGACAATTGTAAAGTGCAAGAGAACAGTAAATAAAGTTATTATCTTGTATTGTTACATTTCTTTTACCACTGCCAAAGTAAGTAAGCCAGTCAACTACTCAACTACAAGTAAGCCAGTAAAACGTAAATGCTATGGCTTTTGCAGCGCTAGGAAAACATTGGCTCAACTGATAGCGTAAGTTTGGGGCGGGACAATCAGTTTGTCCAACCAGTGAAAGCTGATAGACAACTAGTGAAAACTAAATCTTTATTTATTAATTTTTTAACATTTAGTTCCATGAGAGAATTCTACACTCCACCTTAATATTTACAATACTGTTCAAAGTTTGGGGTTGTTAAGATTTTTTTATGTTTTTGAAAGAAGTCTCTTATACTCACCAATGAATGTATTTTATCTAAAATGCAGTAAAAAACTAAAAATATTGTGAAATATTATTACAATTTAGTTTTCTATTTTAATTTATTTTCACATGTAATTTATTCCTGTGATGGCGAAGCGGTATTTTCAGCATCATTACTCGCATGATCCCCCAGAAATTATTCTAATGTGCTGATTTGATGCTCAAAAAACATTTCTTATTATTATCAATGTTGAAAACAGTTGTGCTGCTTAATATTTTTGTGGAAACCATGATACCTTATTCTTTGATGAATGGAAAGTTCAAAAGAACAGCAATTATTTGAAATAGAAATCTTATGTAACACTATACATGTCTTTACTGTCATTTTTGATCAATTAAATGCGTCATTGGTGAATTAAAGAAAAATTTATTTAAAAACAAATTTTTTTACTGACCCCAAACTTTTGAACAGTAGTGTTTGTGGATGTGTAATTTTACCTCTTGATGGTCTGGGAGATGGAGGGTTTGCGTAGGACCGAGGGTCTGCGGCAGGCATTGGGGTCGACCGGCGGGCATCTGAGCTGGATGTTTTCAGTGGGTACACTGGCACTCCGCAGGTACAAGCTATTACGCATGACGGGCTGTAGGACAGGTGAATGGTAAAATATTTTAATTCTTTTTTATTTCATGGAAACACAAGTGTAACAATATCTCTTTGATCTTGAGCAAAAGTCTAGCATCAAATACCCACCTGGAGAAAGTTATTGTGTTCCTCCATGGGGTTCGGGACAATGGGGACGTGCAATCGGAGCCAAGGCGGTTTCTTCCTCTGCAGGCTGCTGTTCGTGCTCTCGTCCTCAGTTTCGGCCATGTCTGCCACCCCTCCCTTCGCCAGCTGTAGGATCAAACAGGGTCAGATAAACAGCTCAAACACACATAAATGCACAGATATGGGTGAACAATGCGCACACACACACACACAACATTGCTGCCTTACATAAGACACATGTCAAAATAATCCGCATTTCCATCTGGTTGTTGAGACATGATGATGCACTGCTGAGACGGCAGTCACATCAGAATAAAACTACAGCTGCTTTTGTCCTCCTGGGACTCACAGTGTCATGCTCAGCTGAGACATATTTTAATTGCACTTTTTTGACATTAAAATCGTCTTGTGAAATGGGCAGCTATGCACATACAGTATGAACACTACTACAGTAATTCATTGTGGCCTGTTACAATGCTTCAGTTAACTTAAAAAAATCAAATGTGAGAAAGGTTTATGCCCTGACTTCTCCACCAGAGGATGCAAATTGTCCTATTTTTCTGCAGTTTAATTATTTGAAATTGTTTGTAGCTATAGGGACCACTCTTAGAAAAAAAGGGTCCTTGACTCAATATAAAGGAGCCAAAAAAGGTTCTATATAAGGAGAAATGTCTTAAATGATTGCATAAAAGTTTCATGCTTGCTTAACATGTTATTTCATCTTTTTTCTACTCAAAGTACGTTTATTAACTGTTTATTAAAACAATTTAATTACATTTTAAACTTAATTAAAACAAAATTAATAAATCCATAAAATTATCCCATGAACCTTTTCTTTCAAAAGTGTGCCTTTGCCCATTTATAGTTTTTCCCTTCAAAAAAAGAAAATTGTTTGTATTCCTATAGGAATATTTTAATTTTTTAACAAAAACTCCTGAAAGATGTATGATGAGGTGGTCAGATAGGCTGGGCTGCTAACAAAAATTCACTCCACTAGAACAGTGGAGTAACATCACAGTCCTTCTCTATCAAGGCACTTAACTCAAGTGAGTCTGTCCCTGCTGTTAGTGTACTGCAGGTCAATACTGATGATGAAAAGCATTTCCTAGAGCTGCTAACTTTAAACAGCACAGGCAAACAAACAGAACATGCATAACCAAAATGTTTCATATCAGCACAGCTCCAGGGGCTGGTTGTATAAACATAGCCATTATGTTAAGACAGTGTCTTAAGTTCTAGTGTGGCCAATAGCAGTTAGTCTGGGGATGTCAGTTTTACTTTTCGGTATTAGATTAGACTAATATACGTTTTTATATACAGTAACTAATTTAAAAAAGCTCTGAGCAGTCTTAAAGAAAAAAAAAATGGTGTCTAACTTGTAAGACTAGTCTTAGCCGGTTTATGCAACCGGCCCCAGAACTGTTGATAATTCCGAGACTTGTAATGATTGCAATATATATAGTAATATTAACAGCTTTAAATAAATATTAAATACAAATCTATTTTTGGAATGCCAAATAAAGTAATAAAAATAATAAGCCTAATATAATTGTTTATGTGTATTTTAATATTGTATTACACCAATGTAAATATAGATACAGCCATAAAGAGAATTTGTTTTCTGATGGCTTACCAGAGCCTCAGACTTCAAGATTTCATAAAAGCAATGAAAAACTGTTTACTAAAAACCTGGTTGTAAGTGAAAATATAGCTATTCAAAGCAACACATGACACACACAGGACAAATCAGAGCCTGTTTGTCTGTTCTTTTCTAAATGTCTGTGGCTGAATACTATATAGACTCTGTAATATAATTATTGAACCTATTGGCTTTATTTAAAATGACTTAGCCAAATAGCCAAAAGTGCTATTTGAAACCTACTCTCAGTGACTGTACAGACAGTTTAGATCATGAAGCATTGCAGAAATATGAATGAATAGCGCTTTTTTCTTATGAAAACTAGGGCATTTTTACTAAAAGTTCAACTTAATCCTTCAAATAACACCCTATGAGTGGGGAGGGGAAACCCAGCACATCCTAGTGCAGCAGACCATATTTTTATCCAAACAAACACATTAAAATGTGGTTGTAGGAATTTCAGGTTTGGGCAAGAGAGTAGCACTTACTCTTATAAACTTACAAAAGAATTGTTCTTTATATTTATATCTTGAATTTCAGTATTTCCCAGACCCATGTCATCTGTCATTCATTGCATGTGTCTTGGAAGCACAGGTTAAAGCAATATGTGACAATTGGCAAACGATTAGCTAAGGTCACAGATACAAGCCTTTATAAGCTCTTGATTCATACAATTTATCTTCTCTGCCTTTGACGAGAAATTATAGCCTTTCCTTTCCAATCATACTAAACTGCTGATAAAACCACAGCGATTGACTGAAAACTACTACAGAAACAGGGCATTAGAGGAACCAAGAATTTCCCAGAAATCCACTTGAATCCAGTAACCTAATTGCTAGTTACCATATAAAGACCTTTAGCTCATAGCTGTTAGCAACATGCAAACAGCAATAAAAACAAACATTCTGCTAGCATAAATCTGATCTGATATACATCCCCCAGCCAACACTTCATAAATTATTAAATCAGGTTATTCGGAAGGCACCCAATCTGTACTCTCAAATGAACTGATGTAAAATATGGATTACTACAGTTATATTGACACTAAAGGGGTTATTTTCCTACACACTTAATGACTCCTACACACAGATGTGATGTGTTTCACATTCATTACATGAAAATATAGCTGTTTATATGCTGTTTGTCCAAGAATATAAAACAATTACGGTTTCTAAAGCAGTATATATTCTCTGTTTTTAATTCATCACCGCTTGGTCAAACTGTTCAATGATAGTGATCCAAAGGAATTGTTTCTTATACAGAAGAAGTGACATAAGGAGCCCACATGAGTAGGCTGTTGTGTTTGTAAGGTTTGTTATTGCAGCAAAATACTGTGTATACGGAGTCTTTCAGAGCACTGTGGTGAATAAAAACATTTATAACATCAAAAGCAAATCACATCAGGGGCCTCAATATTCTCTCATTATCTGAGGCGCAAATTCACTAAACAGTTCAGCATGTGGCATTTCAGCGTCATACTCGCAATCGCATGCCACCCGCACCAAATTAGGCATTTTGTACTGGATTCACAAATGTGAATGTGCAATTAACATGACTATTCTGATGCAATTAATGCGTTTCCTGCTTTGCAATCAGTAGTTCTCCTTCCTGAGGTCTTCCAACAGGAGATCTGTGCTAGAAAGGACATGGGTGATGTTTTGACTTGGGCCAGATGTTCCAATGGGACACTGAGTTGATTTTTGTAGACAGGACTAGAAGGCAGATGTACATGATGAATGACCTCATTTGGAAAGCACTTCCTTCCTGAGCAGGGATGCTTTTTCTCTGCTTTCACTCTCACATACACGATTATATTAAAAGATGTGCTCGGGATTCAACACCGTAGGATATTCCTTATTTTGTGGATGCAATCTGTAGATTTTCAAACAAATCTTTAAATAATAATTGGAAATATATTAATATAGAAGGTCAACATGGTTACAGTAAGAAAGTCAGCAACCCATTGCTGACTGACTAATGGCACACGCACATTTTTCCCTGCAAAAGATGGCTAAAAACCGCTGGTCTTGTTCGAAACACTGGCTCAACTGAGACAAATTCATTCCATGAGCAACAATTTGACACAATAGATCCTCACAGAAAAGAGGGACGACAAAGACATTCAGAAGCCACAGGAATCTGAATCTGTGTTTTTCATCCTTTTGACATCAATAGGAACCTTCACAAAATAGGCACATTCATTCAACTCTAATAACTGAAACGCTGCAGTGACATTTACTCTGATTTGTGCTCCAGGTTCATATTTTAAACAAAGAAAGACATGTCCAATGATAATCTCTGTGCAGTGCATTAACCACAGAGGTAAATAAGCATCCATTTACTAGTTGTCACTGTGTGAGCGTTTCAGAGCTTTAATGATGCATTTGGCATCAATAAATGCTGAAAAACTTGTATGCACCTTTAGGAACCAAGCGATTGGGCATGAATCCGGCTGATCCGGGCAGAGTGCTCTCTGCACATTCTGGGAAATGCCGCACATACCACTGGACTGCTAGAGCCGTTCTGCACTATTTCATCGCATTTATTTTGGTTGGCCAGTGAGGTTAAAACTGGATAGAGTGCACTATAATGACTCAGCTGACCTCTGCATGATGGGTCAGCCTGATCTTAGAGTTAACTTGTTCATATGATGGAGGTCTCACTCTCCAGCGTTTTCACCAGCAAGCTAGCTTTTTTTCTATGATCAATCATCATCACTTTATTAAAAGACAATATATTTTTGAAAGGCTGGTTAAATTTGAAGGTTAGCATCATAGTAAAGGGTCAATGACAAACAGGAGTGTTCTTGATAAAGAAAATTAACAAAACAAAATATGGTGAATAATATAATACAGATATTAATAAGCAATTCTGTAGTATTGTTGATAGATTATATATTTTTTGATTTGAAAATAATTAAATATTATGCTAAATTACTTGTTTTTCTTTTCAAGAATTTCTTTCTTTTAAGATTTGTTTTCTTTATCATATCAGGAGAAATGAATATCAAAGTGAATTTTAATACAGAAAAAATATGCTAATAATATACAGAAGGTGTATTCAAGTTATTGTACTAATGAACTGCATTTTAATGTACATTGCTGTTTGGGGTCAGTAAGATTAAAAAATATATATATTCAACAAATATGCATTACACTGATCAAAAGTGAGATTAAAGACATTCATAATGTTATAAAATGTTTCTTTAAAATAAATGCTGTCCTTTTGAACTTTCTATCAAAAATTCTGTGTGTGTGTATGTATGGGGGGGGGGGGGGGGGGGATTAAGCAGCACAACTATTTGCAACAGTGATAATTATAGGATGTTTCTTGACCAGCAAATCAGCATATTAGAATGATTTCTGAAGGATCATGTGACACTGAGGACTGGAGAAATGATGCTGAAAATTCAGCTTTGCCATCACAGGAATAAATTACATTCTAAAATATATTGAAATTTATAGTTGTTTTGTATAGTTATTTTAGACTATAATAATATTTTACAAAATTACTATTTCTTTTTTTACAGTCATTGAGATCAAATAAATGCAGATTTGGGGAGTATAAGAGACTTTTAAAAACAAAACGTGTATTTTTGAATAACATATGAATTGATAATGAATAAAAAAACAAAAACAACTCTAGACCAAAATAAACTATCTTGAAATTAATCTAAAAATTAATCTAAACTAATCTATTCAAGGCCATTAGAGCTCCTCTGTTTCTCTTGGCTGAAGACTGAACACACTTACGGCTCTTTAAATTAACAAAACGGTCCATTAAAACTCTGTGACTGTGCTTCAGAGTGATGCCGTTTTAAAACATCCGTATCAATATGCCTGGATTTCAGTGTGCTGACAGAGTGGCACTGGTGGTGATCCCAGAGTGCATGCTGGGTGGAGCAAAGGTGTTGAACGGTTCCTGCTAGGGGACTTCAGATCCATCTTCTGACCTGCCAACAAACATCTTTCTGTCTCAGTTGCGTCCATCGCCAGCCAAGAGGACTTTCTGCAGCACATGCCTAAACAGCATGTGATCTCCATTTAAATACTTTCCAGGGTGATGGCCGCCTGGAGCATTTCCCACTAGAGAGGAATCGCTGTGTGGGCTGTCAGTATCGATTTGTTTTTGCTGTTAAAATCCTCACTGGCTTTTGATGGATACGTTAAAACTGTACTAATAAAGTCAATCTGTGTCATTAATTTAGAGGGACAAAATTACTTCAACACTTCCATTACATCACTTAAAGGAAGAAAATTGCAATATTTCAGAAACAAAAGCAATTTACTTCTGGAAAATCCCTTCAATTGTGCATTCACTCCAAAGTGAATCAGTCTTTGCAACTGCCAAAGAAGCTGTTTGAGAATAATATAGGCTACTTCTCAACTCTAAAAGCACACAAACCTTTACAAGAGTGGCTGGTCTGGAAGACTGTTTTATACTTAATATGCTGTAATTGTGACAGCATAATAATGGTTGAAAATGGAGGGAACTTTCGAGCCATATTCATTGAAGAACCGGCAGAAAGACGCTCGCTTAATCTGACAACTGTTGCAGAGTATGAGCAAAAACAGGCCAAATCTCACATGAATGGCACACAAAAACGCAAACCTGATGTTGATGTCGTTTGCGTGGAACCACCAGGAAACAGCAGTCAAAACCCCATAAGAGAGAGTGTGGAGGCACAAACCAGTCCCTAATTTACATTTACATTAAGCCACTATTCCAGTAAGATGGACACCAACATGCCAAACTTTATAGGCTTGTAGGACCGTCAAAAATATGAATTAATATAAATCATTAAGGTTTTGGGGAAGAGACATTAACATAACCTGAATTATCCATGACTTTGAGTTCGCATACAATAATTTTTTTTTTAAAAAGTGCCCCTTTTACATTTTTTTCAGATATTACCTTTCATGTAGTGGATTATATAGCTGTTTTTGTAAAAGTTCTGTGTAAAAGGTCAAAGTGCACGATAAATAGAGTTATTGTCTCCCAAAAGCAAGGACAGATTCTTAACTGCTTGAAACAAGTCCTCAGTAAGTCTCACACACGTATGTACAGTACTGTATGTTTGTTACGAATTTGCAGCCTATGCCAGCTCCAGCCTATAAGATGCTGTTTTCTGCACTGTGAATCCACTTTGCAAAGGATAAGGACTCGAATTGAAACCAACACCATCATTACTGTTCATTTCACTGTATAGTGCTGAGGCGGCCCCCAGAGCTGAAATTCAGATATGGTTTCTGACATACGCTGTAAGCCAGGGATGGGCAACTCCGGTCCTCAAGGGCCACTGTCCTGCAGAGTTTAGCTCCAACCCTGACAAGAATTATTTTTTAGTAATCCTGAAAACATTGATTAGCTTGTTCAGGTGTGTTTAAATAGGGTTGGAGCTAAACTCTGCAGGACAGTGGCCCTCGAGGACCGGAGTTGCCCATCCCTGCTGTAAGCAGTAGACCAATCACAATAGACAGACCATCTGGCCAATCAGAGGCCCTTAGAAAGGAGGGGTTTAGAGAGAACGAATCCTTTAATCCAGGGATGGGCAACTCCGGTCCTCGAGGGCCACTGTCCTGCAGAGTTTAGCTCCAACCCTAATTAAACACACCTGAACAAGCTAATCAATGTTTTCAGGATTACTAAAAAATAATTTTTGTCAGGGTTGGAGCTAAACTCTGCAGGACAGTGGCCCTCGAGGACCGGACTTGCCCATCCCTGCTTTAATCGAACTGTTTCAGACACTGTAAGAAAAGAGGTGATGCTGCAATGCATATACAATTTAGTGGGGTTTTTTTTACCTTGGATGCCAAAGGTCATCTCCAAAACAAAATGTTTGACCTTTAAAATAACAAAATAGGGGCAATTTAAGAATGCATTGGGGAAAAAGTTTTTTCCTAAAAAACTTATTTAAAAAAAATGTATGCCAATCTATAAAGGTTTTATTTTCAAGCATTTAAATGCAGAAATTAAAAACATGCTCATCATAGAAAAGTTTGTAATCATTTTATGCATGAATTGCATTTTCATTGATTTTTAAAAACAAATCAAAGACATGTCTTTGACCCATATATCAAATTTTAGAGAAATGCCATGTGTAATCATCTTTGTAGCCTACAGTATATGTCTTAAAAATAACTTGGCTGGCCTCCATTAACTGACTCATGTCTGCCAAGAGTTTGACTTTGGGATATAACAAAGAATGCCGTCTGTGTTCACATATCAGTTCTCTCCAATGAATCCAACACACCCAATTAATAGCCACTGAGAGGTTCCTCTGCTTTACACTTCATAATCCCAGCTTCCATCAACATGCAGAAACATGTAACTCAAACAGGCTAAGCCTCGCACCAGCATTACACAGCAGAACATGAATGGAGCTCATATAAAAACCTCTTTTAACCATACGTTGAAAACGGCTTCTATTCAAAGGAAAGCAAAAGAATGATAAAGTCTGTAGCCCTGCAGATGGGCAAATGGTGTTGTATTTGAGAGCTGTGGGGTGGATCGACGCCTTTGTCTAAGAAGTGGCTGCTTTCACAATAGTGCTCATTATGAGGCATATTCACACTGTGAATTTGACATGAACACTTTCTCTGTTTGATCACACAGTATGAAAATAAAATGTTAATAATTGTATGCAGATGGTGCATGAGCTTGAAAAGAAAACAGACAATAAAAGGAATGTTTCAAACATCTGACATCCAAGATCAAATAAAGACGCACAAGGTCTCGAATCACACGAAAGCCAAATGTTTCCTCCCCAAAACACTTTAGACTCGGCAAGGGTTTTAACAGAAAGACATGTGATTATTTCTGTAGGAATTGGTAGAAATTCTTCCCTATTTAAACAGGAAAGCTTAAAGTCTTTCATTCAAGAAGCAGCAGGGTGTCCCACGCTTTTAATCACACTGAACACCATTTATAAGACCAGAATTAAATTACCTATCCTGAGTTTATTGGGTGAATCAAAAAGCCTGAGGATGTGCGTTTTTGCAAATGCATGCAATCGTATGTTTTTGGATATTTACTGCTAGTAAACTACATTTATATGATTTGACTATAAATAAAACCATTAAGCACTATATATTTAAATTAATTCTTATTACTGGCAGTAAGACCAAAAGGATGCTTTCAAAAAGGTCTAATATTAATCCTATAATATTTATGGAAGGAAAAACTATAACTATAATAAACTTTCATCACACAAAATGTTCATATGAAATTAATCTGAATGACTACTTTTATGATACTTTTTTGGAGTTTAACAGCCGCTGGTTCCCAAGCAGCTCATGCAACCTGCTAAACATCTTTTTATGCATTTCATCATGGAAGAAAAAGTCATACAGGTTTGGAACATCATAAGGGCGAGTAAATTATGACAGAATTTAAGTGAGCTTTAAAGTCAGCATGAACCGAAGTTGCGATAGTCTTTTCTTCCCTATTTTGACGTACATCCGTGAGAAACTTTTCGAACAAGAAAAATGTACACTCAAAAACATATGTTGGCTTTAATTAACTTTTTTATGTCAACAGGTTCCATATAACTGGGCTACGTTAAACAAACATAATTAGTTCATGTAACTTCAACATCATGGAATTAAGTCATTTTAAGCGATTCAATTAAAGTAGTCTCAAAGTGAATTTGTAAAGGCTTCCTGACATGATTCCGGTATTTTTTATATTCATTCATTCATTACTATTTCATTTATTTTAGTGACACAATTAAATTGATAGACTATAGCTAGATATTTGCTAGCAGTAGCACATATTAGCATCTTAAATGTGTATGCTCCTTCAACCAAAGCAGTAAAAAATATTAAAACAGTCCACAGCCAAACAAAATGCTCCACTCTTCTCCACAATGGCAATTTAAATGGCTCTATTAATTCCAATGTAAATGAACATTAAACATAATTACACACAATCAAGTCTTCCCCTTTTCTCATTTTATCAAAAAAATATAAAATAACACTTCATTTTAACATTTATTCTCTCTTAATTCAACCATATGCAAAGCATGCTGGGAACTAACAAGCACCGCCCAGTTTCAGTTAATGCAACACAAAACATTCATGTAATCCAACACAAATGGATTAAGTAAACTTAAATTTTACATATATTTAAGCAGATTGAACACAATCAAATTAAGTTAGGGCAAAATGGCATTTGGCGTCGCACTATACTGCCACCCTCTGGATGTAAGAATTTTTTACTTAACATAAATGGTTTGTGTTTAGACAACGCGTTAGGATTTTGTACTGTTGAGACTTAATTACGTGGACCTTAATAGAAAAAAATATTTCAAGTCAAAAAACACTATTATTGTAAGTAAACTAAATATAAATATATTATGTAAAGTGCACAACCCTCCTCGTTCATTTTTTTGAGTGGGGCGGGATTGATGTTGTCCACCTGGAATTGATTGGATCATTAATTGGAACCCCAATGTTTATCTGTGTGCACATTTTACAGAGGATAGCTTCCAGATCCTAAGAGACTACCAGATCCTAAGAGACTACAATGGCGGCTATGCACAAAAGCTTATCCTGAAAGACGGAGCGGTTCCCACTTTTTCGGGACAATCAGTTGCTTATGGATCACAACCTGTAAGTATGCTTTATTATTTGTTGTTGTGTTTTCTATTAACAATTCCAATAATCATTTTTATTTTGTTGCTGCAATGAAAACAAAGCCCAAAACTGTTTGGCTCCGCTCGCCAGCTAGCTAACATTACAGTGCTGGAGTCAGATCGACTAAACAGGGCAAATTAGTGTGAGACCGCAATTCCAACAAAGCTCACATAGTAGTGGAAAGATCTGCGCGTTATCTAATGACAACGCACAAATTAAAGAACATAGGCACAGTCGAATCATTTCTATAATGACCAACACAATCTGCCAAGAGCTGCTCAAATTAGCGTCTGGTTTAAGGCATGCTTTTTTTGGGCATTAAATAATGGCCTAAATACCATTAAACTGACTAGCGCAAACCTTAAAGTAAAACATAAACTTCGGCCTTCCTCACTGAGTTATTTTCTTTTTTTTTTCTTTTTAAAGAAGCATTTTCACCACCAGTGATGGGCATTTATTTAAATAATCTGAAATATTCAGGTCATCGACAACAGCCTAAAAGCCCCTAAAATATATGATGACGCACAGACTGCCCGAGAGCAGATGACCTTGTCCACGTGATGTCCTAAAGCCCAGACACAACCCATGTCTCTGCTGAGGCTACTGGGATTATAAAACCCCTGCTCATTCAGGATAAACTTAATTCTTCATAATATTTCTTTCTCAGCTTACAAAAAATCAGCTTACAGTAACAATAAAATTACAGTCCAATCCTGTTCCCTATGTAAGGTCTAGAGGTCCACTAATTAATACAAATGTGGCGTCTTTTCTACCGTGCCTTTATCATCACAACAGACAGAGTCTGGATGGGGCCTGTGGTTTCCTGATGGCCAGCAGTATTGAGAGAGACTCGGAGAAGCAGAGAAAGAGTTGGTTATGCACACATGGGATTTACCCACCACAGTCTGCTTTTTATTCCAAATTTAGCAGCCAGGAAACAGAGAACGAAAGAGAGAAAGAATCAAGAATAAAGCTAAAAATATCACAAATTAAAGGTAATTTGACCCTCCACAAGAGCTGTATCATTAGTTTTATTTTATTTGCTTTTATTTCCATTACTTCATGCCATAATGTCCTCACAAATTTTTTATTTTTTTTTCAAATCAACTTTTAGTAAACATCCAACAATATACTTTTTCATCTTCTAATTTCCACACACAATGCCCTGGTGCTCAATTAACTTCACAGAAAAGAATTGACCATACCTGCAAATTGACCATAACTTTCCCCAGAGTGTTGGGGAAAGTTAATTTTAAAAGTAATGCATTACAAAATTGCGTTACTACCAAAATAAGTAACTTATTGCGATACTTAGTTACTTTTTGTGCGTTACGTTACTTTTGCGTTAATTTTTCTCACTTGGGCTGGGCTTGCTTGTTTGTTTTTTAATAACAACAAAAAAAGTTCTATTTTTGGCAAATGTTAAGGCCCTTTCACACCAAAAGTGAAATGAATAAGCCTCAGGCTAAAGGAAATGCATATTTACACTTGTACAGCATAAGATGCAGCTCAAACAAACATTTTTTTTCAAAAAAATGTTTTCTTTAATCCAGCTGCTGTTCTGGATTAAAGAACAATAGGATACAGGAGAAGGAAGTTCAACACTTTTATTTCTAAATCTAATCTAAAGTAGTTTTTGCTTATATTATGGTTGAATTAGATCATTGCAGGTCAGCAGCAAAAACATTGGTTAATAAAGTGAGATTAAATACATAAAGTATTTGTGTAATTTAATATAATTAATTATAAAAGTTTTGCTTTAAATTCTGAGATTGCATTTTACTGTTTTTATACATTTTGAGAAATACTGAATGTTTTTAAGCAAGTGAGATGAGTAAATGCACGTTAACATTTTGTCTAGAACTAAAATAACCATCATGTTTATACAGCCCCACACACACACACAGAGCCGATACTGACCTCCTTGGGGTCCTAAACAAAATTCTGTTTAGGGGCCCTCATACCTGACTCGTGAGCCATGAACCATTTGCCATTGCCACACAGTCACACCTGACATCCCAGTGTTCTCACTACAATCCCTCCTTTAACTAGTTCTAGTGAAAATGTAATTCCTGATATCAGAAGACATTGTTACTTGTAAAAATGTCATTCTTAATATCAAGAATTCACATTTTAAATAATACAAATGGAATTCTTGATATCAAAAATACATAGGCCTATCCTGTGAATGAATAAAAGCTAAAATGGCACCGTAGCATGTCACTGTGTTTTAAATGATAAAAGCAAGTCTTGATACTTATTATTTACTGAGGGATGTGCATCCATATTGACCAGAATCTCCAGCCAATCAACATTTTTAATTCAATGGAGCCAATAAATCAATAGTCAATGTCAATACATTGATTTCCATTTTGCATTAGTGCCGTGAAGGACCTTCACCCATTCTGCGTGGTCTGCTTGAGCCTTAAGCACACGGAGGAGGCTTTGGAGAACCCGTAGAACTGCAGTCATTGCCTGATGCTGCCGAAAATCCTGCGATGCCACCTTAAAGATGCTGCGACCCAGTGTGTCGAGCTCGGCTTTTCTGACTCGGATGAGGGACGCGGTGACGACAACTTCTCTTATCTGGGATTACCAGCCCAATCCTGTGTTCCCCAAAGTGGACATCTTTGCGGGCAACCTCCCGCTCGTTGACGAACCGGCCGGTTCTGGTGATGATGATGAAGCGGGCCTTCTCGGGGTCTCAGAGGATGAAGAGGCCATCCCGCCCTCTTGCGTTCCCCAGGCCAATGCCCCCGCGGCCTTGCCTCAGTCCATCCTCCTGTAAGTTTGTGAGCGAGCGGCCGCTCGCCTCAACATTGAGTGGCTGGCTCCACAGAGCGCCAACGACCAGGAAGGGGACATTTATGACGGGAAAGTGCTGGGACCCCCTCCGGGTCTAAGGAAACAAATCTTCCCCGTCCTCCCAGCGTATGCAAAGCACATGAGGCACAACTGGAGCGACCCGCTCAATCTTAAACACGGTCTTGCGGGTCTAGAGGTGAAGGATATGGCGGCTCTCGACATGGGTGATCCCCCAACGATCGAGCAGTCCAGGGCGGGCTGCTCGCTCCCCCGAAGCCGGTCTTGCCTAACAAGATGGACCGTTTTTCTGCCTCTTTGCACCAGGCCGCTTACAGATCCTCGGCCTTGGCTGTCAGGGCCCTGAATATCTCCTCCCTCCTCTCCGCTTACCAGGCGAAAATTTTGGACAACTTATGCCAACAGTTGGACAAGGGATCCCCCTCACCCGCGCTGTGGAAGGAGATCATTACCGTTAATGACCTCGTCCTCCGTAACGCTCGTTAGGCCGTCCAAACCTGCGGGCGCTCCATGGCGCTTTCTGTGGTGGGGGAGGGCGAGTGCTCTGGCTGAACCTGTCGGGCCTTCCTGACAGTGAGAAGAGGCGCATCGTGGGCGCCCCGGTAGAGCCCAGCCGGGCTTTATTTGGCCCCACCGTAGCATTGATGCAGAATCTTTTCCTGGGACATCTTTTCCAAGCTGCAGTTTATAAAGAACCACAGTTGTACTTTGTCTTTTATTAAACATAATGAATCGACTCACATCAACTTAACTTTAGCCTACTGTTCTTTGCTGACATCAAAGTCTACCTGATAATTGATACTCTATAAAGTCTCATAAAATTCTGTTATGCTGACAAAGTAATCATCTAAATCAGATCCGTTTGATGTGTTGGTTATCTAATGAACTGAACGGATTGCTCAAAATAAATTTGGAATTTAAAAAAGCACTACCTGTGATCTGACAGCTCTTATGTCTCACTTTTTTTTGTTGAAAGTTTGGGATAGGTCTGAACTAGTTTGTACTTCCTGAATGCTGCAAGAAAACTCCACCTGACTGTTCATATACTTGCAGTATTATAAATGCAGCATGTTGCAGACATGAAAATTATTTGCATATTATTGCATTGAATATTAAAAAAATCAAATATATTTATTTTGGAAAAAAATAAGCAAAAGCACATTATTTATGAAAAAATCTCACAAAAAGTTAGGTTTGTTTTTAAATTAAGTGTTGAGAAGATTTTTAGGTGTGGGTTAAATTTTGGGGGAAGTGTTCAAAAGTGTGGGGGTGGTATGTAAGAAATGAAAGAAGTGAAATACGGTAAGTCTCTTTCACTCAAGGCTGCATATTTATTTGATAAAAACATTTATTTGAAAAATTACAGTAAAAATGTTGTGAAATATTATTAAAATTTAAAATAAAGTTTTCTACTGTATTATACACTGAACAAAATTATATAAAAAATTGGCCTCATTTTCTATGAGCTGAACTCAAAGATCTAAGACTTTTTCTATGTACACAAAAGGCCAATTTCTCTTAAATATTGTTCACAAATCTGTCTAAATCTGTTAGTGAGCACTTCTCCTTTGCCGTGATAATCCATCTACCTCACAGATGTTGCATATCAAGATGCTGATTAGACAGCATGATTATTGCACAGGTGTGCCTTAGGCTGGCCACAATAAAAGGCCACTCTAAAATGTGCAGTTTTTTCACACAGCACAATGCCACAGATGTCGCAAATTTTGAGAGAGCGTGCAACTGGCATGCTGACTGCAGGAATGTCCATCAGAACTGTTGCCCGTGAATTGAATTTCTCCTTCATAAGCCGTCTCCAAAGGCGTTTCAGAGAATTTGGCAGTAGCCTACATCCAACCAGCCTCACAACCACAGACCACATGTAACCACACCAGCCCAGGACCTCCATATCCAGCATGTTCACCTCCAAGATCGTCTGAGACCAGCCACCCGGACAGCTGCTGCAACAATCGGTTTGCATAACCAAAGAATTTCTGCACAGACTGTCAGAAACCGTCTTAGGGAAGCTCATCTGCATGCTCGTCATCCTCATTGGGGTCTCGACCTGACTGCAGTTCGTCGTCGTAACCGACTTGAGTGGGTCAATGCTCACATACGATGGCGTCTGGCACTTTGGAGAGGTGTTCTCTTCACGGATGAATCCTGGTTTTCACTGTACAGGGCAGATGGCAGCCAGCGCGTGTATGGCGTTGTGTGGGTGAGCAGTTTTCTGATGTCTAAGTTGTGGATCGAGTGGCCCATGGTGGCGGTGGGGTTATGGTATGACCAGGCGTATGTTATGGACAATGAACACAGGTGCATTTTATTAATGGCATTTTTAATGCACATTCTGAGGCCCATTGTTGTGCCATTCAGCCACAACCATCACCTCATGTTGTAGCATGATAATGCATGACTCCATGTTGCAAAGATCTGTGCGCAGTTCCTGGAAGCTGAAAACATCCCAGTTCTTGCATGGCCAGCATACTCACAGGACATGTCACCCATTGAGCATGTTTGGGATGCTCTGGATCGGCATATACGACAGCATGTTCCAGGTCCTGCCAATATCCAGCAACTTCGCACAGCCATTGTAGAGGAGTGGACCAACATTCCACAGGCCACAATCAACAACCTGATCAACTCTATGCGAAGGAGATGTGTTGCACTGCGTGAGGAAAATGGTTGTCACACCAGATACTGACTGGTTTTCGGTTGTCAAAAAGAGGCCAGGAAATTCAGTCCAATCTAATGCAAAACTGACGTGTACTGATTACCAAACAGCTAGGGATAAAATTGGATTCTTAAAAGATTATAAATCATTAGCAATAATATGACCTTGCATAAGGAAGAGGTAGAACATGAGCTTGAGGGAGATGTGTGAGAATCTGCTGAACAAAGCCGTACAGTCTGCTGTGATTTCATAATATAACACCTATTCCAAGAAACAGTCAATTGCTGTATTTATCTGACACGCTATTACCAAATTGAGAGACGCAAAGGTAAGTGTGTGGGTTCAAATCACCCAAGCTTATGATAAATCTACAAATGGGATCATATACTACTCACACACAACAACCTCATCCCAACAGAGGAGTTTACCTCACACTGTAACATCTCTAGATACTTTAGTTACATATATACAGCAGCCAAAAAGGCCACTGATATGTAATAGCTTTTATTTTATAACATGCACAAAAAAGTAGTATGATCTATTAAATAAGATTCAGTGAGCATTGTAGTCACCAGATGGTTGAATGTTGGCTCGTCATCTTCACAAAAATCTGCACGCAGCATGCGGTCTCTGTGTGTCCACTATTGAATAATCAACAATTTAGAGATTTTAATTGTCAGATACAAATGATATAAGAGACTTCCTTGAGGTCCACTGAGAAGGACATTGTACCTGTTCTTTACACCACGAAACTTAGCGCCTCTGCTCATTTACAGCACTAATGGCTCAGAACAGTACTGAAGAATGTGTTCCTGAATTCCCTGGGCTACACTTTCACCTTCACAGACCCTTTAATAGTGTCCAGACAGGCCAAATACTCAGTGCTGCATGTAACAGTAAAATAGAAGTGAGAAAAGATTCATGTGGGAAAAGCTTTCCACATCCACTGATAAAATTTTGCTTTGATTGGTAGTCACTCAAATAAACGAAAGAACATACAGTTTCAGGACATCAGATGTTTGAATTGACTTTGCATGTGCACCTTGCACATTCCTGCAGCTGTAACCACTAAAATTGCAGCTTTCATAAATATGAAGGATTTCTGTATAGACAACATTCTGCAATAACTGCCCACGAAAAAAAAAAGATAGCTGGGTTGTTGTCATACATGGAGTAAGTCACAATGGAAGCTATTAAACAGCCTATAATAGGTTAACAGCAAAATAATTATAAAAGAGTAATTTATGAAACAGCAAAAATGGTAACACTTCACAGTAAGGTTTCATTTGTTAATATTAGTTAACTCTATTGGTTAACATGATCTAACAATGAACAATACTTCTACAGCATTTACTAAGCTTTGTCAATGGTAATTTCAACATTTACTAATACTTTTATTAAAACTTAAGTTGTTAATATTTGTTAATGCACTTTGAACTAGCATGAACAAACCATGAACAATTAGCTTTTTTACAAACTAATGTTAACGGAAATTAATACGTGCTTTATCGAAAAATGAGCAATATATTTTTTAGTGTTAGCAGTTTCACAGTCAAGGCTTAAAGGGATAGTTCACCCAAAATTTAAAATTGCCATAATTTACTCACCCTCATGTTGTTCCAAACCTGTATGAATTTCTTATAATTTAAATAATGTTGGTAACATTTTTTTCCTACTATGGAAGTCAATGGCTCCCGTCATCAGTCTGGTAAACAACATTCTTTCAAATATATTCTTTTGTGTTCAACAGCATAAAGAAACTCAAACAGGTTTGTAACAACTTGAGGGCGAGTAAATGATGACAAATCTTTCATTTTTGGGTGAACTATCCCTTTAAGCTAGTCCCAGACTAAACTGCATGTTTCAGCTGTTTTAACTGAAAGCAAATGGCACTGACATATCTTAAAATATGTCAGGTGTCATTGTTTTATCTCAAGATGCACACCAGTAATGTTTTTTCTAAGGCATGTTTAAAAAAAGGTATTAAATGTCCTAATTGAACTAAGGCCAAATCCTGGCTTAGTCTAAACCCTGTATGTGAAACCAGGCTTTAGGCTACTAACGTTATGATACTTTATTATAAAGCATTACCATTGTAACATTTAAAACATGCGAGATCTTGCCCAAGCCTGACATTTGTGAGAAATAGCCTATTATTGTCCTGAGAACATGACATATGGCAAAAAGCAGTTTAAAATATAAAACAGAGATATTATGTTGTTGGAGTTGTTCATATGACATTCTTATGTGGTTAATTCTTCTGGAACATGGAGAAAAGCCCCAGACTGAGGAGAATCCCGTGTCCATTAAAATGACTAAAGTAGTGACGCTCGTTACACTTAATCTACCAACTGCAGATTATCATGCAGCCAGATCACAGATGCATGCAATCTCTTTGCAAAATCATTTTACACTAGCACACATTTATGTTCTGTGTCTAAAAACCGGGGGAACTTCCTACCTGCACATCTTTTTTAGCCACAACAGACATATACGGTGACCTAAAATGCTATCTAGTTTGGCAGCTCACTAGTTTGTAAAACAGTCATCATTTAGAAAAAAATAATGTGCAACGTAGCCTACTTCTGCACACAATTCGGTCAATATGCTGTTCTTTATGAAACAAATCACTTAAATGATGCATCCAGCCCCACGTGAGTTGACACACGTCCTAATCTCAACCAATAAAGATGCAACATCTGTAACCAACATCTACACCGAACGTAAAGAGTCTCATTAAAATAAAGCCATACCTTCTGATGGACTTTCAGATCTCAGCGACTAGGTTTGTTCATTAACCGGCGTTTAGTGTTATGCGCCTTCTTCGCAGAAGAAATATATTGTCAAAGCATAACTAAACAGTACTAAAGCAATGTGATTTTACATCCTAAATCCAAAGTTTGCGACAACGCTGTAAATAAAAACCATGCTGCCAGCCTCGTAAATTCCCACTCTTGAAGCCTAGCACAGGGCGGTGAGTTTCAGTCTAGTTCACAGTATCAAGCTGTAAAAATACCAATAGAATCTGTATGCAGCCTGCAAGACTTCAAGTTACGCCCACTTCAAGTTACGCCCTTTCAAGTTACGCCCACTTCAAATTGCTCACTGTTTTTTTTTTTTTTTTTTGACTTAAAGCAGCGCTGCACAGACCGGTCAGTGTTTGATATCAAAGTACCGCGAGAGCGAACAGACTTCTTTATGCTTTTGAATCGCTCTCGCACGAGTTAACTGAACATACTAGAGTTGATTAAACTGACTCTTAGCTGTTCAAGAACCGAAATGCTTGTTTTGGTATTGCT
This sequence comes from Siphateles boraxobius, assembly GCF_051911475.1. NCBI lineage: Eukaryota > Metazoa > Chordata > Actinopteri > Cypriniformes > Leuciscidae > Siphateles > Siphateles boraxobius. Next base: position 16,924,031 of record NW_027509097.1, read on the forward strand.
ACAGTAAAGCAAGCTGCAATCTGCATTAGTGCCAGGGTGGCCTATGATAATATATTGCAAGGAACCATATTGCAATGTATTGTTTTATGAATTATTCGTCTCACCTCAACTAAAGTGTGGAGCTAGCACTAATAGGCTATAGCATATCCTTTTGGAATTGAGCTTTATTTCTTCTTCTTTTTTTAAATAAATAATTTTAAACATCTTTTAATGTCTTATTGTATGCTATGCCTGATTTGCTGATGATTAAAAATGTTAACTGATATCAACAGCACTAATGAACAGTTAAATCCACCGCTGACAAACAAATCTTTGTGATTTGGACAATATCAAGTTACGCCCACTTCCTGTTTCGCCCCTCTTTTGCAAAGAAACAGAGTGAGCGGATGTCACTAACCAATCAGCGGCACCCATGGGCGTAACCTATTGATGCCTTTCTACCTTAACCGCAAAAGGATGCAGAAACCGCTGTTGTGCGTCATTCAGTGCTAGAAACATCAAGTACAAGCGCTATTAGAATAAGCATACATTGCCTTTACATTGCCTTGAGATGAAATCAAAATAGCCTATACTATTTTGTGCCTATTTTCACCGTCCTTTGCACGAAATAAAATCTTGGTCTTCATTTGAACCTTAACAATAATATAACCACTCTTATAACACATTTTTAAGACTTTCTAGAGCTATTCAGGCATGATGTCAATTTGTAAGTCATCCTCTATGGGTTCCCTTAGGAATTTCCAGTGGGATTTTAGAAATGTGGTTTTCGATTTAGGAGTAAAATAAGTTTTGCTTTTACTTAATGAGGCTTTCGCATTTTGTACATGTTATAGATCAAACGGGTATTCTGAAGCCATTGTTCATAAGCTGATATCTATAAAAGGCATGCACTGGTTTGAGTAGGCCTAGTCAAGCATTCAAACTTACATATTTGTGGCAGGCCATTTATATTGTTACCTTTTTTTTTTTAAACAAATCAAATTCACATGTGAGGTATGAATATGTATAATTTATTTACAACAATTATGAAATCTCTTCAAGTAAAGTCAATCACAGACCGTATTTTACATCCAAAACTGCTATTTTAAAAACACAGGAAATTCCAGAGAAAACCCTCAGCTTGAAAATCCTAATTCTCTTCCAGGTTTTAGGACCACAAACTCAACAGCTGATGTACATTTCCCATGTATTATACATTTATTCTTGAATTTTTTGTCATCATTACATACATACATACATAAAAAACTTGATACATTAGCCAATGTTCTGGATGTTCAGAAGTATTAAGCTGTGCAAAATACCAAATTGTGCTATTATGTGACTTTCATGCAAAACATGATGACATCTGTGGGTCAGATGTCTCCTTTTGCCTGATCATGTGGAAAGATTAAGGTAACTATCATAGCACTTTCAGTTACTCGTGAGGGGAAACTGAAGTAACTCAAACTGACAGCTCCTCATGCAGTTATTGTGCCGCCATGCACTAAATGTCTCAGTAATAAGATCTCTCATCCATGAATTCGGTTTAGCTGTTTAATTCAAAGTTACAATGATTGCTTTTCGGAACAGAGACCTGGTGCAAACAAGGTACAAACAAATCCCCTTTATAGTCTTATATCATATGAGAAAAGGCAGTTTTCTCCCCAGTGTATTCACTATTGAATTTGGACACAGTAACTGTAGCAACTGTAATAGGATAGTGCCATAGAAAATGAACCAAATGAGAGGATAATCTAAAGAAAAGGACATGTCCAGCAGGAATTCACATACACATTCAGAAGATGCAGGGTAATGCTAATAGTGCTGTATAGGAAAGAAAAGTACATAGTTTGAGAATAAAAAAATAAGACCCGGCCTCTCTTTGTTTGGCTAAAAAAAATTGTAACACATGTTTCTTGAATATAACATCTGGATGAATATGATTTTATTGGCATTGGTGCATGTCTTTAATTCAGACAGGTACCACTCCTCCTTCTGGCACAGAAAACCACATTTGATGAGAGGAAACAAAAGTAAACATAGGATGATAGGATTGTCCCTAAAGAACCAGATGATGCTGATCCCTATTTTAATTGGATCTGCATGTGGATGCATCCTCTTCCCCTTCCTGAAAATGAACCGCATTCCTCCTGCAGGATGGACAAATTCCGGCTGGGATTTTCCAGTGCTTAGTTTGGACCCGAAATGCACATTTTAGGCTTATTAACATACAAACTCTTTCCTCACTAAATTCTCAATACTCAAAAATAAAGACTTATAATTGATATATATAGAAATGGAATGCAAAATAATTTAAAAATGTACCTCAAGGAACAATCTCATTTACAAAGTGTATACGCTAGACACTTCTAGATCCCATGCAATGGAGATCCCATGCAATGGGTCTCTGTTCTGTTCTGTTCTTAAGATCTGCAGTTGCTCCTTCCCACTCAATCTTACGTTTTTGTCATGAGGTGTGGAGAGGTTTGGTTCAACACACTGACATAACAACATCAGCCCACGACTGCAAGCAGAACAAATCAGATTTGCTGCTCCACATGAGAGCAAATTTGCTACACAGAGGAAGAAGAGGAAAGGAAGAGATATCTTTGAATCACCCTTGCAATGAATCAATCCCTGCATGGGGGAGCTATCAGAGATTTAGTGCTCTGTGTTGATGAAGGAATGCAGGTAGAAAGAGGAGAGCGCATGCATGTCATTATAGCTCTATCAGCATATGGAAGACATTATGTCCTGACCTGCAGATTTAACCCTGTCCGAACCCTGTGCTCTTTACTGCTTTAAGGCTTGTGCACTGCGGTGTGTGTTTGTGGTTCACACTTATGCATGCTGTTATATGCTCATAGCTCCAAAATACTTGAATCACTCATCTGCTGTTGAATCTTCTTCACCATGTCAAAAAGAGAAAAAAAACATAGTTTACCTTAATGTAAATACGATTAAAAACAACCCACAAGATAGTAGTAATAAACATATTTCTATTGATTTATCCTTAGAGTCTGCACAAAAAAAACTCCACAATAGTGTGTTCTCTTGTTGTGTCTCATTTGAAAGGCTGCATCCTTGCAGACATTCTGACTCAAACTTTCAGGGGAAAGTGTTGTCGGAAGCTTACTCATGGTGACGTTGAAGTAATTTGACTGTGATGTAATTAATTTATAGACTTCATTTAGCTTTTTACATATGCAGATTGTATTTAGGCCTCAAAACTCATAAAAGTCGTGTTCATTTTTAAAGATTATCATAATGAACAAAACTTGTAAGAATCATCCGTTGGTTTTCTGCAATAATACAAAAGCCAAATGAAAAATCCTATTGTTTTTTTTTTTGTTGAGGGAACCAACCAGGGTGATGCCTTCTGTGTTTGCTTGCAAAAATACGTAATTATTGCAGTCCTCTATAGCAGGTCAACTTTATAATAGTTACTTTTCTGAAATGAGGCATCCTCAATGACATGCAGCCCAAAAATGCAACCTCCGCAGGGCCTTCGAAATGAGACACAGCATCTCACACACAAATGAATCTAATGAGACTCTGACTCCTTTTGGTGGATAAAAAACATACCAATGTAGTCATAATTAACAATTATAATAAGTAGTTAGTAATTATTAATAATAATAATAATAAGATTGTCTAGTGGTTTGAATCCATGGAAGCCTGCCACATAAGAAAAAAAAACGTCATGCTTTTGTAATTATGTAAAAGTCACATAAAGTCTATACTTAATCATATTTATGAGATGGAAAGTCGAAAATATGACATAAGTCGAAATGATGACGTAAAAAGCTGAAATTATGACATTGAAATTCTGATTTAAAAAGTCATAACTATGACAGTAAGTATGACATTTAAGTTTATCTCACAAGTTTTAATCTCATAATTATGTCTTACCATGTCATAAATATAATTTTGACCCTTCATCTCATAAATATAAATTAATATGTCATTATTTTGACTTTTTGACTTATTTCTTATGTGGCAAAAATGGGCTTCCATATATTCAAACTAGTAGGCCTACGCGTTTTTGTCATCATTTTAACTTATCAAACATCATAATTTTGACTTTTTATGTTTTAAAGACTATGTCATAATTATGAATTAGTGTGTTGTAGCAAATTAGCTCAAGGGAAATATTAATATAATTAATTATAACTTGTTATAATTAATTATAAATATTTGAATCAGTTAAAAGAAACAACTTGTTTGATTTTTCAAACAACAGTTGATTTCTGCTGAAGTTGTCTTGATGAGAGAGAACCAGTTTGAGTCAGGATCATTGATGAGTGGAAAGACAAGGGCGCAGTCTGGCACAAACTTAGGGGTCCTTAGAAGACTTCTAGCTCACTATCTTCTTCACACCAGAATCCCTCCGAATCCTCTTGTAATCAGTAATCTTTAAAATGTGAAGATGTCACACCCTCTGGAGGTGTGTGCATTAGCCAATCAGAAATTGTTCCTTTGGAGTCTTCTTATTTGCATATGAAATTGGATTAGATGTTTAAGAGAAGAACCTTCAAGAATCTCAAAATACTAATGTGTCAGAGAGTTTGCAAAATGTAATGTAAAGGGTCAAATAACTAAAATTGGAGTTCATACATACCAAGCATGCTACACATGTGATCTTAGTTAACCATAGTATGCAATTCTGAAACATTAATCCAAAAGAGTTTGAATTAATACATAGGCCAAACCCTATAGAAAGAAAATCAAGTGATGGGAAAATTGGATACATGTTTATACATTTCTCAAGTGGTTTTATACTATATATGATTAAAAGGCTTTATTTGTCCTTTTCAATGATAATTAATTGAGAGTCAAAACGCTCTCTAAATTCCTTTGGGTTGTAAAAACACATGGTGTTAGTTGCAGTTTGGAGGAAGTTCAGATAACTCTAGCCCACATGATGTGCTTGTTGGGTGAGGGATATTATGGATTATTTGTTAAATATAACAAAACATTTCGGTGTCTGATCCATCTCATTTGCCACAGTGTCATAATTTAAACTTTTTATGTCATCATTTACTATTTACATCAAAATTATTACACTTGGTGTCATAATTAAGATTTTCCAACAAATTAAAATTTCGTTTCTTATGTGGCGGAAATGGCCTTCCATAAAAACCTATTCAAAAGAATCAAATTGAGAGATTGTGAACTAGAACTAGAACCAAAATCTGAAAATCTGTATGGTAGGCTATACAGCCCTAGACATCAGAGGCTCTTTCAAAAGCCTTTCATTTGACTTATATCATATTATAACATGCAATGTGTGCAATATCAAAAAAAAAAGTGTTGTGACAGCAGATTTTATTGTCTATATTTTTATAGTATTTTTTCAGTTGTGGCTAAGCATCATGAACTTAAATGGAATTTAAAACCACTCTATGGAGGTATGGACGGATTACAGATGACTCTTCCAAATGTGTCTATCCAACGAGCAAATCTGAAGATCGTATTCAAAACTGAATCATCTGGCACATGTGCTTCTGTTTAATTTGTGACATTTTGAAAGCTTTTACAAAAGCCATTTAATCTGTTCCTCTATATTGTCAGTTATCTGTCATGGTGTATTAGGGATTTGAGGTTAAATTTTGTTTATGTGGCTTCTGTGTCTGCATCCCCACTAACCAATACTGGCAAGCTCCACTGCTCCAGTTCTCCAGGCTAAACCAGAGAGAGAACGGAAATGATTGCACGTCAGAGGAGTAAGTGCTTCCATAGCTCCCCACAAACTCTGTTTATTAGCCACAGATAAAGACAGCCAGGAGCCTAAACACTGCTAACTCGTAGTAGATCAGGGGCGACCAGATGATGCTTCATTATCCCTCTACTCTCTAGTTCATTATCTTGGGTCCATAAACTGTTCAGGGAAGCGTTTGGAATGTGAGATACTACAGAAGACTACAAAGCAGTAAAGATGTACAGAATCAGATGTTGATTTAAAAAAAGGAAAGAAAGCGAAAATCATTTTGGAAGCTTAAGTTACCATGTAAAAGTAACTGATGAAAGTTCTTCACTGAAGTGTAACTTACTGATGAAATGAAATGAAAGGAGTTAAATCTTAACCATGATGGGGAAAAACCCTTAGATCACTATAGGAATTTCCAGGATGGTGTGGTAAATGGTGTAAGATTAGTGGAGGAAGTTTTTGTCTGGATTTAATGGGAAACGCTTCATTTTTCAGTACGTTAACTTACGTGTACTTACAGTGTACTTACCTAAGAAAGTACTGGGTAATAACGCTTAATTTGACAGTGCGTTAACTTACGTGTACTTACGGTGTACTACTAATATAAGGTAAGTACATAGGTTAAGGTTAGGTTTAGGGGTAGGTTCAGGGTTAGTATCTAGTTATTACCCAGTAATTGTAATTACTATAATAAGTATATACTATGTACATGGGGAACAGGACTGTAAAATGAAACGTTACCATCTAATATTGGGACATTGACACTGTGAACCAGGATGTCAAGGTGAGGGGAGTCCCGGGGAGTCCGAGGAGTTTATCAAAACTGATAACAGGCTTCTTTTAAACACTATAATATTACAATGTATGGACAGGGCTGTATTAGCCATTGCAATTTCAAATACATAAATGAATTGTCACTACTGAAGCCTATACAGCTACAAAAAGCATATTTTCTTGTGACCCATGATCCTGCTAGTTAAACTTCTTCCTTCTGTGCTCTGCTAATAAAGGTATTTGGTGTATTCTGCCATGCAATAAAAAATAAAATAGATAACTGAGACTTTTTATCTCACAATTCTGACCTTTTTTTCCTCACAATTGCAACTGTTTATCTCACAATTCTGACTTTTTTCTTGCAATTGCGAGTTTATATCTCACAATCCTGAGAAAAAAGTCAGATTTGTGAGTCGTTAAGTCACAATTTCCTTATATATTTTTTCCATGTTTTTTTCCAAGCTATACTAAGCCCAATATTCACTGTTGTTCAGCTCTGATGGGAGGCTTTGAGAACTGACATCATAGATGTCATGATTTATTACTGTATGGAATGGAAAAAGCAAACCCTCCTCGGTAGGAATTTCCAGTCTTCAGCTGTTCAATTTTTTGTGAGCTCTTGCAAATTGTAGCCTCTTTTTCCTATTTGTAGTGGAGATGAGTGGTACCCGATGGGGTCTTCTGCTGTTGTAGCCCATCCGCCTCAAGGTTGTGCGTGTTGTGGCTTCACAAATTCTTTGCTGCATTCCTCGGTTGTAACGAGTGGTTATTTCAGTCAAAGTTGCTCTTCTATCAGCTTGAATCAGTCGGCCCATTCTCCTCTGACCTCTAGCATCAACAATGCATTTTCGCCCACAGGACTGCCGCATACTGGATGTTATTCCCTTTTCACACCATTCTTTGTAAACCCTAGAAATGGTTGTGCATGAAAATCCCAGTAACTGAGCAGATTGTGAAATACTCAGACCGGCCCGTCTGGCACCAACAACCATGCCATGCTCAAAATTGCTTAAATCACCTTTCTTTCCCATTCTGACATTCAGTTTGGAGTTCAGGAGATTGTCTGGACCAGGACCAAACCCCTAAATGCATTGAAACATCTGCCATGTGCTTGGTTGATTACATAATTGCATTAATGAGAAATTGAACAGGTGTTCCTAATAATCCTTTAGGTGTTATATAGGCTGAATTGTTATTTTATGTTTATTTTTAGTAAAGGGAACGACATGTTATTTAATGCAGTTGTGTTTGACATTTAAAAGAGCTTGTTATGTTTCCTTTTTGTGGTTACCATTGTGTTGAAGAATAGTGCTCATGGTTAGGTTGTGTGTGGGTATAGTTACTTGAGCACTAACTGAACTACTGCTAGTGAAAAGTAATATGTTACTTGTTCATGATATTTACATACTGAATAAGTATATAGAATTGGTTCCAGGATCACTACTCATTTATTTAGAAATTTTGGAACTTACTGAATATAATTTCAATAAAAGTTGTCATAACTCAAAAAGATTGATGCAAACTATTGTGTTATTTACTTAGTATATTTTTGGCTGTTGTTGAGGCAAATCAGTTGTTTTTAGAGTGTATTGGGAAGTGGGCATATTTGAACACATGGATTGTCTTTATGATTGAATCATAAAATAATTTTCTCAGTTGATTAAGCCTCTTGCCAACAGCCGAATCACTGATATTCAGAACAAGAGCATGTTTGCTTGTGTTCTCTCAATAATGAAAGATCTTAAAAAAGATCACACTCAGTAAACCTTGTTTTCACACACTCTCTTCCCAGTACTTCCTCTTTGCAGCTTCTTACCACTGCATGCCTGCTGCTCACCTACACGCTGTGACCACTTCAAAGATCAGTTCCCCTGCTGAGGCCCAGAGCAGGAAGCACAGCTGGCAGCTGTTCACGGGAGAACTGGAAGTTTTTGCTTCTGCTGTCTTGTGTTCCCCTCTGACCTTCTAGTTTATGGGGGCCAGAAGGGAGTACTATAGTTTACAGTAGTCCTCCACCTGATGACATGTGCTTATTCCCTCAGAGAACCTGACTCTGAGACCTGCTTGTTTCCAACAATGTAGCTATAGCTTTGTATAACAGCTATCAAAAAGAAACCACGTATTGGTTCCTTTTAGTAACATGAGTCATTCTAGTACTCATTTGCAACTGAAAGCAAAGTAGGAGTTTCTCTTGAAAATCACGGATTGTTAACAGACAAGAACAGCCAGATACAAGAGCTCTTTCTGTTTCTTTTCTGAGGAAAGGGGGAGAGAGAGACTCCTGTTGATGTTTTTATCTAAACAGCAGTGCAGACAGTAAATCCACTGCTTGTCTCTAACTATACATTGACATAGAGTTCAGGGGAGATGTTCAGATCCCTGGGGACTCACAGTATTTATTTATGAGGTTGTTCATTAACATTTTAGACAGTCTGGAGAATGTGGATAAAAGCATGTGTATATATACAGAAAATACGAGCTAACCCAAATTGTAGCGATGCATCATACTTTAGCTAACAAATCATCATCTGCATATATCTCTACAGTGTTGTCAATATCAGACTCTAAAGCATAGAATCATAATAGAATAAATTTGTAAGAATTACAGTAACAGCAATTCAGTGCATGCAAGGACACTCTCTTTTCAATACTTGCCAGTGCTGAGGGCATCATTGGAAAGTCCATTGTGCCACAGAAGTTTGCATTTAAACGTTCTCATTTAAAAGGTGTTTCTTTCTTTTTCATTTCAGCCTCTAACTTGCCAAAATTCTCCACTACGTGCAGAAAATCCAAAAGTCCCCTCTCTTTTGTTTTAGCTAAGAGCAAATGGCCATTCATTAATCTTTTTGAATGCAAAGACCAAGTGCAACTGAGAGCAGGACAACTCCACAGTCAATGTTTCAAAAAGACGTCATTTTGGATCCAAATAGGCTATAATTGATACTGTTTTGGTACATATTTGATGTATTTTATGATAATTTATTAAATTACAAACAAGTAAATGATAAGCATAAATGCATAATAAATAAATAACAATAAATTATTTTTTAAATACACTGTTCAAACATTTGGGGCCAGTAAGATTTGGTAACACTTTACAATAAGGTTTTATTTGTTAGTTAATGTATTAACTGACATGAACTAACAGTGAGCAATACATATTTTACTGTATTAATCTTTTTTAAAGTTAGTTAATAAAAAAACATTTGTTCATTGTTTGTTCATGTTAGCTAACAGTGCATTGCCCAATGTTAAAAGATTCAACTTTTGATTTTCATAATGAATTAGTAAATGCTGAAATTAACATGAACACATATTAATAAATGCCTTAGAAGTGGTTCATTAGTTGATGTTAACCAAAGTAGTTAGCTAAAGTTCACTAATGAAACCTTACAGTAAAGTGTTACCGATTTTTTAAAATGTTTTAGAAAGAAGTCTCCTATTATTGTAATGGGAAAGCTGAATTTACAGCAGCCAATACTCCAGTCATCAGTGTCACATGATCCTTCAGAAATCATTCTAATATGTTGACAGCTTATTTTTGTGGAAACCATTTTTTTCCGGATCCTTTAATAAATAAAAAGTTAAAGAACAGCATCAATTTAAAATATAAATCTATTACAAACATTACAAAAAAACATATCTTTTTAACTTAGCTTTTAGTTTAAGGGTATTGTACATTGTAGTTATAACTTATTTTTATCTAGTTTTATTTCTCTCTACACTGATCTCATTATACAGTTGTGTGAGGGGTATGTATAAGAGTGTGTAGTCATGCCTTCATCTGCTAAGCTTGATTAGTTTTTATACATGTAAGTTTTGTTGTTTTTAGTTAACCGTGAAGAACTTTGGGCAACAACGTTGCTATTAAATGTGCTATATAAATAAATAAAAGTTGAAGTTGAAGTTGAACTTTATAAATGTATTTACTGTCTTTTTGATCAACTGAATGCATCCTTGCTGAATGAAAGTTAGGTTCTTATAGCACATATTTCACAAATCCAGCAATGCTTCTCATGGTAGATAACACTACAGATGTCTTCATCCACAGAGCTTCACATTACAATGGCTGTCTGTGGCACTGTTTTATCACTTGAGACTTTTGTCCTGGGAAGGAGGATTAACTGTCAGGCAATGATAAATGTTTAAAGGCCCTCATGGGGGCATTCACAGGATGAGGCGACATGACATGGCCTAAGAGGTGAGCAAATAGATAGTCATGTTGAAAGATGTGCACGTGATTTATTGCTTCTGTTTGGCAAGATTTCAAAGAAACACTCACATATTTTGTTTCATGTGCAGGACAATCAAGATCAAATATGTTATTGAGGTTTCACGTTGCTTTCCTCTCTCCTTTCCCCTATACAGCCCTCGTAAGGACTCATGGACTTCCTAAATCCTCTAATCTAATGTAAACTGCAGTGAATATCTATCAGCGTTGCCATCCAGTCACAATATAACACGTCTGAGTGTTTGGCAGGCTGAGACTAGACAGTGTGGGTGGCATGTGTGATCTACCAGAGAGTGCTCAAGCAAACTACACATCAATAGGATTAAAGCGGTGGGAAATAATTAATCTGTAATCCTGTTTGTCGTATTTTGTGTCTTTCGAAGAGATGAAAGGTCGTTCTGTCTTTGGCAAACCATTGGCTTCTTTATTCAGCTGTACTGGCACTTATTAAATATATTATCTCACTTTACCAAAATGCTTCGATTTTTATATTCATTATTCATGCAATTGTTTAAAAGCATAGCTTTTAATAAATTGGTGAGTACATGTAGGTCATACAAATGTAATTTCCTCATATACATGTATACCCATATATGTTAGTATGTGGTTTGCATAAGATTTTTGGCCTATCTGGAACATACATTTGCTTTTGGTGCGCTATTGCCATCTAGTGGAAAGCATGTTACATTGTTTTAAATTCAGTTTGTAGGAAGGGATTTTAATTTAAGAAGGTAAATATGTTTTTTTTTTAAATAAAATTTTGAAAGATGTTTTTGTCTCTTACCAAGGCTACATTCACTTGTCCAAAAACACAATAAAACAGTAATGTTGTGAAATATTACTAGAATTAAAATAACATAATATATATAAATATTTAAATTCCATGAGATGGCAAGCCTTTTTTCAGCAGTTATTCCTCTTTAGTGTCACATAATCCTTCAGAAATCTTTTTTTCCTCAAAACATTTTTTCAGCATTTTTTGATAAATAGAAAGTTCAAAAGAACAGCATTTATTTGAGATAGAAATCTTTCATCACTGTAAAATATCTTTAACAACACTTTTGATCAATTGAATGCTCCCTTGCTAAATAAAAGTATAGCAACTGTAGTATGACATGACATAAAACGGTTGAAACATAGTATACAAAATAGTAATAATATAAACATAAAAGCTTTTATAAACAAAATAAACGATAAATTAAACTTTGTATATATTCATTTTATATTTTTCAAGACTTTCATTTGAGAATGTATTTTAAGGACACAAGGTTATCCAGAGGACAGTGTATACAGAGCAAAACTTTTGCAGAGCTGTTTTTTTAATTTGAGTCCTCTGTTTGTCTGTCAAACTCATCATTTCCCACTGTTTTTTCCTTATCGTGAAATCTTTATTTCTGTTACTCTTCTTTTTTTCTCCCGGTTTTAATTAAAAATAGTCTTTGCTGTATTAAAATATTTTCAAATGCATTTTTTGTGCAAGTGATCGGACCCTTTTTAATCGGTGTGGTAACACTTTACAATAGGGGTGCACTAATAAGCATTAATTCATACTTAACTAATGCACATGAGTTATATGTGTCACGTTTCAGGATGTTTGAGTTTTGTTTTGTGATCTTGGTTTCCCCTGTGTTTGTGATTTTGGTTCAGTCCTGTTAGTTTTCCCGCTCTGTCTGATTAGTTATTCCCGTCACCTGTGTTCTGTTAATTATCATATTAGTCCCTGTTCATTTAAGCCTTGTGTTTTCCCTCAGTGTTCGTTGGTCGTCATCCTTGTATGGTTGTGTTTTCCCTGAATTTCCTGGAGTTTGTTATTTCGTTCCTGTATGTTTATAGAAGTTTATTTTGTAAATAAATCAGCTATTTTAGAAAGTCCTCTTGTCCTCGTCTTCAGCTACCTGCACACACCCTGACAGAACGACCAACCAAGACAAAATGGATTTGGCTGGCCATGACCTGATGGATTACCTCATCATGATGGAGAGAGGTCTCCGCATCACCATCACCCCGGTGATGGCTCCAACCATCTTCGCCATGCCATACATCCTAATCCATCGTTCTGAAGAGCCCTTTTTCCCGCTTCCCAGTTCCGAGTCCCATGATGTGCTGGCCCCGTCCAGTTCCGAGTCCCATGATGTGCTGGCCCCGTCCAGTTCCGAGTCCCATGATGTGCTGGCCCCGTCCAGTTCCGAGTCCCATGATGTGCTGGCCCCGTCCAGTTCCGAGTCCCATGATGTGCTGGCCCCGTCCAGTTCCGAGTCCCATGATGTGCTGGCCCCGTCCAGTTCCGAGTCCCATGATGTGCTGGCCCCGTCCAGTTCCGAGTCCCATGATGTGCTGGCCCCGTCCAGTTCCGAGTCCCATGATGTGCTGGCCCCGTCCAGTTCCGAGTCCCATGATGTGCTGGCCCCGTCCAGTTCCGAGTCCCATGATGTGCTGGCCCCGTCCAGTTCCGAGTCCCATGATGTGCTGGCCCCGTCCAGTTCCGAGTCCCATGATGTGCTGGCCCCGTCCAGTTCCGAGTCCCATGATGTGCTGGCCCCGTCCAGTTCCGAGTCCCATGATGTGCTGGCCCCGTCCAGTTCCGAGTCCCATGATGCGCCAGAGGCCGTTGATCCTGCGCCAGAGCCCGTTGATCCTGCGCCAGGGCCCGTTGATCCTGCGCCAGAGCCCGTTGATCCTGCGCCAGAGCCCGTTGATCCTGCGCCAGAGCCCGTTGATCCTGCGCCAGAGCCCGTTGATCCTGCGCCAGAGCCCGTTGATCCTGCGCCAGTACTGTCCAGCCAAGAGTTTCCTTTGTCGCAGGTCCTGCCCAGCCCAAGACCCTCTTTGCTGCCGGATCCCCCCTTTCCTGTCAATTTCCCCATTAAAATTGAGGGGGCGCCCATCCGAAGGGTCCTCACCCCCACAGCTCCGTCCTGGACGCCCGAGGGTCCCACAGCTCCGCCCTGGTCACGCCCGAGGGTCCCACAGCTCCGCCCTGGTCACGCCCGAGCGTCCCATAGCTCCGCCCTGGTCACGCCCGAGGGTCCCACAGCTCCGCCCTGGTCACGCCCGAGGGTCCCACAGCTCCGCCCTGGTCACGCCCGAGGGTCCCACAGCTCTGCCCTGGTCACACCCACAGCTTGCTCCGTCGTGGCCACGCCCACAGCCTGCTACACCCTGGCCACGCCCACAGCCAGCTCCGCCGTGGACACGCCCACAGCCTGCTCCGCCTGGACCGTCCTGGAGTCCAGGATGCCCACCCCTTTGGATGTTATACGGCGCGAGGACGCGCCTTCGGGGAGGGGGGAGGTACTGTCACGTTTCAGTATGTTTGAGTTTTGTTTTGTGATCTTGGTTTCCCCTGTGTTTGTGATTTTGGTTCAGTCCTGTTAGTTTTCCCGCTCTGTCTGATTAGTTATTCCCGTCACCTGTGTTCTGTTAATTATCATATTAATCCCTGTTCATTTAAGCCTTGTGTTCTCCCTCAGTGTTTGTTGGTCGTCGTCATTGTATGGTTGTGTTTTCCCTAAAGTTCCTGGAGTTGATTTTGTTCCTGTATGTTTATAGAGGTTTATTTTGTAAATAAATCAGCTATTTTTGGAAGTACTCTTGTCCTCGTCTTCAGCTACCTGCACACACCCTGACAATATGACTCATGAAGAACTAAAGCATTAATTATTACTGCATCAGCAACTAATAAAGAGTCTATATGATAAATAGATTAAGTAATACATAAATTGCTATTAATTAAACATGTCTTCATCATGTAATTCCTTAATAACATATTTTATTAACTAATAGTGTAAATTAAATGTGTTAATTACCACAATTAGTCGAAGCTATGCACTTCAATTCCAGTTGTCTGCTTTAATCATAACTAATGATTTGCTAATCTATCATTATGTTATGACTTTACTTGTTGAGGCACATATTAGTGCACCCCTATTGTAAAGTGTTACCATCGTTGTTTACTTAACACTCTAACATTTTATACCACATTAATGATAATGATATGTCACTTGAGGTTGTGAGAATGGAGAATTTCCACACTGAAACAGACACAAAATTAAACAAAACATAAAAATGTAAAGGGAGGGCTTTCACAGAGAAAGTTTAGTTCAGCTGCAGTGTTGAAGCTCGGGGAATCCCTAAACCTATCACAAAAAACAAACAAACAAAAAAACGTTCAGCATTTTTACATTAAAAAAACATCACTTAGTATGATTAACAAACTATTTCCTCATGGGGACCAAAAAAACTCAACCAAGGGATTTCGGATATTGCCATCTTTATGGGAACATGTTTACCAGGCCTCACTCAAACACACACACACACACACACAAACACAGAACCAAGAATGAACCTGAGCACAGTCATGCACTGCCTGTGGTATTGCACATTTATCAAAATGCTAAAAGATATAGATTCCATTACGTTAGAGGGGTAGTCCTTCAGTTTAGCTGAGTCATGGGTTCATGCTGCAGTCATGTGTGCTGGCAGGAGTGAGATTGATGATTATGCTGCTCTTCAACTTCCACCCACTTTCAGCCGCAGCTTGAGCCACTGATAGGGACAGCCATGAAGGTTTATCAGATTCAGTGCCATGGCCCTTCCCTACAAGTAGTGCATGCACATAGTCATTACAAATTAGCGTCAAAGTCATTTAATATTATAAATTTGTAAGCACTTCAGTTTCATTTTCATTTGTTGTTTTGAGTGACTGCAGATGCTATATGTTTTTGATATTTTAAAAGCTATGTTTACTGTTTATTTAATATGAGGAGTAGGTCTACTTTTGAGATAGGAGATGATAATAGGAAGTTACATTTAAAAACAATTCTCACAGTAATTTGGTAGCAATAGCGCTCTAACACTAATTATCCACTAGACGCATTTGCATATTGTATGTAGGCTTCATGTAAATCGTCAGCATAATTAATAGGTTTAAATGTTATCAAATCAATTTTATTGACAAATATCTAATATAGCATAATGCAATTACTGCGAATTTTGCTTCTAGACTGAATTACTGTGCAACAAGCTTATTGCATCCTTTAAATAAAGCAGTTTACACATCTCATTGTTGCTTTTGCATTGTATTGTGATATAATTACTTAATGTAAAATATAGCCTATCACTGAAGTCACTCAAAACACAAGTAGGAATCCCGACATGACAACATAAGCTACTCTAATATGACGCACAGCAGACTAACGTTGCGCAGTCTCACCTCTCACATCATTAACTCTCGTTTGCCTGTGAGTTGAAGAGAGCGACCGACGGCGGGAACTACATTTCTGTTAACTGTTCTCTTCCATTTTTTTGTTTTTGTTTGTTGCATTTTGCATTTTATGAAGTCGAGATACGCAGAGTTTGTGGTTAATATGTGATCGAAACTGCATCGCAAAACGGTCAAATCGTTGCCTACCCAACGATTTATTCGCGTTGTTCTGAAGCTAATTTCAGATTGAGTAGTAGTTATAAGTATATTTTAATTAACCACACCGTCTTATAATGCTCTCGATTACCGAAAAAGAGCTGATTGTACAGATATGGGACAAAATGATTCCAGTGGCGGAAGATATTGGATCTGAGGCTCTGTTAAGGTATGCTGTTTTAGATCAAACGAATATAACGCTTAGAGACAAATATTTCTATAACCAGAATAGCATTTTATACATGTCTAAAAAAAACTCATATGTAGATGTGTTCCATCTAAAACTCCTCATCGGTGATTTTTACAATGTTCAGTAGACTATGCTGGGATGCTGCTTTTCTTTTTAAATTATGTAAAACTTTGGGAATGAAACCATTTAAAGTCTACTTACGCTCTTTGGTGGATCCTTAATAGTTCGCCGTTACATTTTTTGAATATCAAAAGTCATTTCAATGATTGATGGTCTTGTCATATTTGGCATATTTGCCCATGAGTGATGACGCAAGCAACCAAGGGGGAGGAGAACGTGTCTTGCGCTTGTCTTGTTGACCTGTTTTCTCCCTTGTTAACTGGTTTACAGGATGTTCACAACGTTCCCCAAAACAAAGACATACTTCTCTCATCTAGATATCAGCCCCAATTCAGATCATTTACGCAGCCACGGGAAGAAAATTGTCCAGGCGTTAGCCGACGGCGCGAGGAACATAAGCACACTTGCTACCACTTTGGCACCACTAAGCAGGTTCCACGCCTATCTACTGCGAATACATCCTACAAACTTCAAGGTGTTAATGAAACATATGCCCGCTGAACTGATCCAGTGCACATCAACAGGCTTTATCCAAATACGTGATGTTATGTGATGTGGTATTTTTTCATTTAACTCACTAACGTAAAATGTTTACATTTTTTCCAGCTTCTCAATCATTGCATCCTCGTGACGTTAGCCTGCCACATGGGTGACAACTTTACACCAGTTGCACACGCGGCGATAGACAAGTTTCTTTCGGCATTCTCTGCTGTTTTAGCCGAGAAATTCCGATGAAGAGCCACCGAAGAAGGATCGAATGGTTCTGCAAATGTTTTCGGTTACACTTTATTTTAAGGTGTCATTGTTACAGTGTAATTAAATATTTAAGTTGCCTACAGTGTAACATTAATTAACTACATGTACTTACTATAGGGTTGGGGTAGGATTAGGATTTAGTTGAGGGTTAATTGCATGTAATTAGGCATAATTTACTGTTATTGCTATGTAATTACATGTGACATATGTAACAAGGACACTGTAAAATAAAGTGTTACCTGTTTTTCTTCAATAAATTAATAATACATGTTTTGCAAAGTACGTGTCTTATGCGTGTAATGCAATGGAATATTCAATAAAAACAACAATAATAATTCTAATCTTGTGACATACACCACCCTCTTTGTACTCATTGTACTCTTTTGTATTGTTTATAATAATTTAATACAGTGCATGAAAGGAATTCAGTATTTTGGCTTCCTAATAAAATGTCATTGAATTTACGAAATTCTTCTTGACATTGACATTGTCATGTTGTGAAATTGATTATAATACTAATGCAAAAGGAAATAATTTAATGAGTGAGAGTGTTGCACTAAGGGATCATAAGGGACATGATGCTTCACGTGGGCGTGGTGCTGTCCAGACTTTAGTGCTGAAATCTTGGCCGAAGGCCAAAGGGAAATGTGACGCTTCCGTTGTGGTTAAAGCATTTAAACTGTGGGCTTTTCTTTACCTGTGGGCCAGTTACTTTCTGTATACACACAAAAGAATTGCAAACCTTTAACAAAGCTATCTACCTTTAAAAGGTAGCCTACCTTAATAGTGTATTATCACTAAGATGGGGTAAGATGACCAACTTGTTTTTTTCTCTTGGCGATAAAATAGGCCTACATTTAAAAAATATTTAAATAATTTTAAATAAATTTAAAACGTATTTATTTGGATTGCATATACAATTTCCATTCATTTGGATCACACCGTTTGGACAAACTAATAAACTTAGTCTGATTCATATTTGTCAGTCATGCATAAATGAAAGAAACAAGATTTCTGTAATAATGAACTGAATGTTAAATACAAAAAAATCAATTTACATATTTATCATCATTCAGTTTGTTTCAATCTTTTACTTGGTCTACAGCAAGTCAGCGATATTTTAACCATGATCATACTTTTCAACTGAATATATTTATTTGTTTTCACAATGAGCAGCTTTATGCTGATTCTAAGCAATTTGAATAAATGCATTTTGAAAATACGATTATTTAAAATGACTGTAAATGGTTTTATATGATTGCAGACATTTCCTGCCGGAAATGTATTACTGACAAATGTGCATCACATTAAGTTGATTAGTTTCTTTATGTTAATAAATCATTTAAAACACATTTTACATGCAATTCAGATGCGTAAATCTTACATTTAGGCCTAAATATTTTTGAGCGTATTTAGAGTTTTTTACAATAAAGTCCAACTGCATTTAGTATCTTCAGTAAGATAATTTTAGGCATTAAAGATTGCAACAGCTACACATATCGTTTAAGGTCTTGTAAGGCGTGAGAAAAGGGAGGAGCAGGAAATGGAGATCATATCAGCATGAACAAAGACCTCAAATGGCCTTCTTCGTGATCCCTATGCAACCTTCTTGTAAGTCACTAAAGTTGTGAAAACCTGCGTAAACCTTTTTTATTTGAAACGTAAAGACAACTCATTGGACAACGAAATCATCTCAATCATTTATTTTTCATTACGCAGTAAACATTTTCAGTACAAGAATCTCCTCTTCCACTCCACGAATCTAATAATACTGCCTTCTTAGGGCTGATATAACAACAGACAGGAACTTTTGCCAAGCAGCTTGGATGTCTGGGGTGAAGTCAGTCCCCATGCGTCTAGCGATCACCACGGTCAGGCAGTCAGCTAAGAGCTGTAAAAGAAGTGGGGGAAAGTAAAGCACAGTTCCAACATAATAACCAACATGGTAGCCGCGCATTGCTCTAAGACGCTAACCTGGAAATTGCCTGGGTCGACCTGCAGTTTCTCTGAGTGAAGCTCACTAAGGGCAGTGAAGGTTTTCTTGATATTATCCATGTTTTGGAGAGCTTTCTCCAGTCCTTGAAGCACTACAGTGCCGTGCGCCGCGATTTTTGGATTAGCCATGATTGCCTCCGTGTTATACAGGTTTCCAAACCCACCAAAGTACCGCTGAGTCCAAGGGTAGACGACCAAGCATCTTGAGATCAGACAATAAAGACAAGTCAGGAACATTAAAGGCCTTGACGGCTAACTAGGCTACAACAAATACGTCCATTGAAAATAGCAAAATACACAAATTTCAACAATTAATCAGTTAAAAGAGATCATATTAAGGAGAAAAAGGAAGCAGGCGATAGAGAAAATATTACCTCGTCAAGCTCTCGAGGCCCACCGACTCATAGTCGAGTTTGGCAAATACACCCTGTATCGCAGCGCGTTCCTCAGCTGTCCACTGAACCATCGTGTCTTCTTGTGGCTTCACAGCTGGACAGATGTTTAAATAGGACTGCTAGGCCGCCGCCCATGTATATCAGGCAGATCTGTTCGGCCGATAGTCCGGAAGAAAAGGCGGCAGTTAACCGATAAATGGAGTCCATGTGAATAAAGTAGTGATAGTTTTTCATCACTAGAGTGTGAGGTTTCTCGCTCTTTATTTGTTAAACCTGAAAGAGCGAGTCTACTGTTTATGCTTGACATTTTAAAGGGCTAAGGTAGGCTGTAGTAAATCGGTTATTTTGTATTTAAAACATTTATTTTAACATTACAAAAAATGTTTCTTTCATTTATGCATGGCAGACAAATATGAATCACGTTTATTAGTTTGTTAAAACGATGTGATCCAAATTAATGGAAATTTTATATGCAATCCAAATATATAAATCTTGAATTTTGACTTAAATATTTTGTAACGTAGGCCTATTCTATGGTCAAGAGAAAAAAAATGGAGTTGGTCATCTTACCCCAACTTATACCTAGTGATAAATCGCTATTAGGGCTTTGTTAAAGGTTTTCACTTTTTTCTGACAGTATACAGAAAGTAACTGACCCACAGGTAAAGAAAAGCCTGTTTAAATGCGTTAAGCACAACGGTTACCGTCACAGTTCCCTATGAACTTCAGCCAAGATTTCAGCACTAAAGTCTGGACAGCACCACGCCCACGTGAAGCATCATGTCTCTTTAGATATTAATACCGACCGCCTTGATCAAGTGCAACACTGTCACTCATTACGCCCGACATAAAGTGAGGAGATCATTTGGACCGGTATGGTTTTGGAGGCTGACAGCCTGACAGCATCAAACCTAAACGGAACTGCCATCTTCACCACAACGGTGCCGCATCACGTTAATACACCCATGAAGGAGATGTTGGTTAGATTGGAGTTAATGTACCGATCCACGTCCCACTGCCCATGTTTTCAATAATACAATGACAATATGATATATTGAGACTTCCGATGTAAACAGTGGCCTATGTTATGAATGCCATTAAAATAAATGGCTAAATAAACAGGTTTTTAAAAAATTGTCAGACAGGTAACCAAACTATAAGACATGGTTTCCAGTTGCAAATCATAGTTGTATAGCCTATCACAATTAATTTGCTTGCATTAGCTTTACGATGGAGTAACGTCAATCCAATATCATTCAAATCGTTCATGTCTTTATTTGTGATGCATACACTTGAGAGGCGGGTGAGGAGCAACTATTGGGCCAACCTCAGATCATAGAAACATGGGTGTCACGGTAGACACATTCTCTGTTCCTTCTCGTCTCGTGTTTATGTTGTGGTTTGAATGCACGTGGGTAGTGGGCGTGAATGTATGACATCACCTGATCCACTTCAGCTGATCCTCATTCACTTCACCAGCTGCAGTCAATCTCACCACTCTATTTATACTTACCGCTGTTCTATCATCCTTGTCAGATCGTTGTTTGATGTCGTTCGTGTTGGTGTTCCAGTGTCCAGTTCCTGCCTTGTGTTCCAGTTCCTGTTCTCCGTCTTCGTCTTTGGATTTCGTCTGCTGTTTCACCGTCACCGCACCATCGTCTCTTCACCACCGGATCCTGACCACCGAAGTCCCTGTGTCACCCGTTCTACATCTGCCTGTACTGCATCATCATCATCATCATCCTTATTAAATCTACTGTTTACTTGCATTTGCTTCTCGTCTATTATTACTTGATGACAGAACGATCTGACCAGGAAAGAGAAGCAGCGAGTGCATCACAGAGATCGATGGAGGAATTCATTCACCATAGCATCAGGAGGATGGATTCGCAGCAGCGAGAGATCGGCGACACGGGACGCGCAGTACAGGCCTTGGTGACACAGGTGTCCGAGCTCACCCAGCAGATCCAACGCCTACAGGGTCCCACTGCGCCGCCCACACCGACCGTTCCTCCCATACCACCAGAAGGACCCTCCCAGCCAGAGCCCCGTCTTCCAGTGCCAGAGCATTATGCCGGTGAGACTACCTTTTGCAGAGCATTTTTGACCCGCTGTACGATGCATTTCGCTTTACAGCCCCGCACGTTCAACACGGAACAAGCGAAGGTGGCGTTCGTTCTCACTCTGCTGACGGGGAAGGCTGCGCTTTGGGGAACGGCGGTGTGGGAGAACCAACACCCATGCTGCGCCTCGTTCCAGACCCTCGCCGCCGAAATGAGGAAAGTTTTCGACAGGGCTGTCTCTGGGAGAGAGGCAGCCCGAAGACTGGCGGAACTACAGCAGGGAGAAAGGTCGGTTTCGGACTACTCTATTGAATTTCGGACCCTGGCGGCGGAGTGCGGCTGGAACGAGGAGGCGCAGTGGGATATGTTCCTGCATGGGTTGGCTGACCACGTCCAGAGGGAGATCTACGCCCTGGATCTACCCACCACTCTCAACGGGTTGGTCGACTTGGCTCTGCGGGTGGACGCTCGGCTGTCTAGGGTCGAGCGCCGAGCCCCGTCCACCCGTACCTTCGCAGGGACCGACCCTCCACGATCCAGCGGCAGGGACGTGGTCAGCCCCGTCTACGATCCCGAGCCCATGCAGGTGGGTCGAGCTCGGCTTTCCCGGGAGGAGAGGGAGAGGCGGAGATCCCAGGGCCTTTGCCTGTATTGTGGAGGAGCGGGACATTACGCATACAACTGTCCGGTAAAAGGCCAAGCCCGATAGTAAAACTGAGGCTACTATCGGGTGGGATCTCCGCTAGGAAGACCTCATCATCGATTACATCTACCTCCACACTCCTTCCGGTAAGACTAAGGTGGTCAGTCCAACAGCACGACTGCCATGCACTTCTGGACTCTGGGGCTGAAGGTAATTTTATGGACCACACTTTTGCACAGAAGATTCAGATTCCCCTCAGACCCCTCACTCACAGAATTGCCGTTCACGCACTCAATGGACAAGAACTCCCCACCATTTCCCTTTGCACTGAAGACATCACCCTCACCACTTCCGGCAACCATTCTGAGACTATTTCATTCTTCATCATGGACTCACCCCTTGCACCCGTCGTCCTCGGACACCCCTGGCTCATCCGTCACAACCCCCGAGTGGACTGGCACCATAGATCAGTACTGGAGTGGAGCAAGGAATGTCATAAGTCTTGTCTCGTGTCTGCCTGTTCGTCTGTGCCTGTTTCTGTGTTTCAGGAGGAAGCAGGGGATCTGTCTAACGTGCCCGCGGAGTACCTGGACCTGAAGGAGGTGTTCAGTAAGTCTCGTGCTGCTTCTCTCCCTCCGCATCGTCCCTATGACTGTGCTATAGATTTACTGCCAGGTAAGTCTCCGCCTAAAGGCAAGTTATATTCACTTTCTATTCCAGAAAGGGAGGCTATGGAGAAATATATTTCTGATTCTCTAGCAACCAAGTTCATTCGCCCTTCCTCTTCTCCAGCGGGGGCGGGGTTCTTTTTTGTGGGGAAGAAGGACGGTTCTCTGCGACCTTGTATTGATTACCGAGGGCTGAATAACATCACGGTAAAGAATACTTATCCTTTGCCGTTGATGTCTTCAGCCTTCGAGAGGTTGCAGGGAGCGTCCATCTTCACAAAACTGGATTTACGTAACGCTTATCATTTGGTTCGCATCAGGGAGGGGGATGAATGGAAAACTGCGTTTAACACCCCCAGGGGGCACTTTGAATATTTGGTCATGCCTTTCGGGCTGTCCAACTCCCCAGCAGTTTTCCAGGCACTGGTCAACGACGTGTTGCGAGATATGATCGATCAGTTCATATATGTCTACCTGGATGACATATTGATTTTTTCTTCTTCTCTCCAGGAACACGTGCAACACGTCAGACGAGTGCTTCAGAGGTTGCTAGAGAATGGGCTTTTTGTCAAGGCGGAGAAATGCGATTTCCATGCACAGTCGGTCCCGTTTTTAGGGTACATCGTCTCGTCTGAGGGAGTGCGGATGGACCCTGAGAAGATCAAGGCTGTGGTAGATTGGCCAAGCCCAGATTCCCGCAAGGCCCTGCAGAGGTTTCTGGGATTCGCCAATTTCTACCGGCGTTTTATTCGCAATTTTAGCCAACTAGTCGCACCTCTGACTGCCTTGACCTCCCCCAGAACTACGTTCAGGTGGTCAGACACAGCCGAAGCTGTGTTCTCCAAACTAAAGGGCCGCTTTGTTTCAGCCCCCATCCTTGTCGCCCCTGATTCTTCACGTCAGTTCGTGGTGGAGGTCGACGCATCAGAGGTGGGAGTAGGCGCAGTGTTGTCCCAACGCTCTTCCACAGACGACAGGATGCATCCCTGCGCGTTTTTGTCTCATCGTTTATCTCCAGCCGAACGCAATTACGACATTGGTAACAGAGAGTTGTTGGCAGTTAAGTTAGCGTTGGAGGAATGGCGCCACTGGTTAGAAGGGTCGGGGGTACCTTTTATTGTCTGGACTGATCACAAGAACCTAGAGTACATCAGAACCGCCAAAAGATTGAACTCCAGGCAGGCTCGATGGGCATTATTTTTCGGTCGCTTCGATTTTACTCTTTCATACCGCCCGGGTTCCAAGAACGTCAAACCCGATTCACTATCCCGTATATTTGATTTTTCCGAACGCCCGTCTACTCCCGAGTGTATTTTGCCCGAAACTCTATTCGTTTCCACACTCACATGGGAGGTCGAATCGAAGGTCAAGAAGGCCTTAGAAGGGGTAACGCCTCCGCCCGGTTGCCCACCGAACCGATTGTTTGTGCCGGAGGGATTACGGTCCGACGTTATTCAGTGGGGTCATAACTCCAACGTGGCTTGCCATCCAGGAGTTAATCGTACTAGCTTTTTGGTCAAGCAACGGTTCTGGTGGCCACTTATGGCTCGCGATATTCACGATTTTGTTTTGGCTTGCTCGGTTTGTGCCACTGGTAAGACTTCCAATCGACCTCCAGATGGGTTACTCCAACCGCTGTCGGTTCCTTCGAGACCCTGGTCCCACATCGCACTAGATTTTATTACCGCCCTCCCGCCCTCTCAGGGGAACACAGTCGTTTTGACTGTAGTGGACCGATTCTCGAAGGCAGCCCATTTTGTCCCCTTACCCAAATTACCCTCAGCTAAGGAGACAGCGGTTACAGTCGTAGATCACGTTTTTCGTTTACATGGCCTTCCGATTGACGTGGTGTCCGACAGGGGACCCCAGTTCGTGTCCAAATTTTGGCGAGAGTTTTGCAGATTACTGGGGGCGACGGTTAGTTTGTCCTCAGGGTTTCATCCCCAGAGCAATGGTCAAACCGAGAGAGCCAACCAGGATTTGGAGAGAGTGTTGCGATGTTTGGTTTCCAAGAATCCTTCCTCTTGGAGTCAACAACTCTCCATGGTGGAGTACGCCCACAACACGTTGCCAGTGTCGGCTACGGGCCTATCTCCGTTTGAGTGTAGTGTAGGTTACCAGCCACCAATTTTTCCCAGTCTGGAATCCGAGGTCGCGGTCCCCTCCGCTCACGCCTTTGTTCAGAGGTGTCACCGTACCTGGACTAGAGCCCGTGAGACTCTACTCCAGGTGGGGGCGCGCACTAAGGCTAAGGCCGATCGCCACAGGTCGAAGCCTCCCGTATACGTCGTTGGTCAAAAGGTGTGGCTTTCAACCAAGAACATTCCTCTTCGCTCCGTATCTAACAAACTTGCTCCCAAATTTATTGGCCCGTTTGCTGTCACCAAGATCATTAGCCCGGTGGCAGTCCGCCTCAAATTGCCTCCCGCGTACAGGAGGATCCATCCCGCCTTCCATGTATCTAAAATTAAACCCGTGTTTCATTCTCATATTAATCCGCCTGTCCCGGTTCCTCCCCCACCGCGACTCGTAGATGGGGAGACCACGTATTCGGTTAATCGTATACTGAACTCCAGGCGGAGAGGACGCGGATTCCAGTACTTGGTGGACTGGGAGGGTTACGGTCCGGAGGAGAGAAGTTGGGTGCCTGCTAGAGACATACTGGATCACTCCCTCATCGATGATTACAATCGACAGGGTAAGGAGTCTGGGAACGCCAGGAGGCGTTCTTAGGAGGAGGGGTACTGTCACGGTAGACACATTCTCTGTTCCTTCTCGTCTCGTGTTTATGTTGTGGTTTGAATGCACGTGGGTAGTGGGCGTGAATGTATGACATCACCTGATCCACTTCAGCTGATCCTCATTCACTTCACCAGCT
Organism: Siphateles boraxobius; assembly: GCF_051911475.1. Taxonomy (NCBI): domain Eukaryota; kingdom Metazoa; phylum Chordata; class Actinopteri; order Cypriniformes; family Leuciscidae; genus Siphateles; species Siphateles boraxobius. The sequence goes on from NW_027509097.1 coordinate 16,949,852, forward strand.
GCAGTCAATCTCACCACTCTATTTATACTTACCGCTGTTCTATCATCCTTGTCAGATCGTTGTTTGATGTCGTTCGTGTTGGTGTTCCAGTGTCCAGTTCCTGCCTTGTGTTCCAGTTCCTGTTCTCCGTCTTCGTCTTTGGATTTCGTCTGCTGTTTCACCGTCACCGCACCATCGTCTCTTCACCACCGGATCCTGACCACCGAAGTCCCTGTGTCACCCGTTCTACATCTGCCTGTACTGCATCATCATCATCATCATCCTTATTAAATCTACTGTTTACTTGCATTTGCTTCTCGTCTATTATTACTTGATGACAATGGGCGTATTGAAAAGCTTGGTAAAGTGACTTCATTTGTATTCAAACATCTGGCATCCGCTTATCAACCTTATCTAAAATCAACACGGCAGCAATAAAATAGAAATAGCAAATTAATTATCTATGCTCTGATGTGTCCAAAAGTTTGTCTTTATTCTCGGCTATAGTGATCAAAAGCTACTGATCGAAAAGTTTATGAAGAATATTGGCTATATTGGCCATATATTGGCTACATTTACTTCCTAGACATATTTTTATTAGGACATATTTACACTCCGTACTATAAATAATATAAAGTCATGCCTGATGTATTTGTATCTGATATAAACGTGGTCATTTATTCTTGTAAAGAACAAGAAGTTTCAGCCTATCACTTAAAATCGTTGATGAGCATTTGACGGTCGATCTGCCTATATAACATTTGTGTCTCGCTGTCAAAAAACTAAAAGTCAGCTTATGATTTCAAAGTTTGGTTTTCAAATTACTTCAGTAATAACATTTCCATTTTCTCTGATTTCGTCAGTCAATCTGAAGAGTTAAGAAATTAAAATAATAGGTCATTAAAAGCTGAAACTTTACTTTCACTGAAGCGTATAGCTATCATTGGAAAATACGTTTCTTGTAATTTTCTGCAACAACCATTTTTCGTTGCGTTTACGGACATTTTATTTAACCCTAAGACACAACACAAAATTAAATTTAAAAGTGTACCGTGAAAAAAAAGAATAGGCCTGCTACTACACAGTATAAAACACAGTTGGCTACATTGGCCCCCATAGTGCAGATCATTTTAATTGACAAAACAGGACCCATGAACTCAAGTAGGCTGTTATTTCTTTTAACAGGACCTCTATACGCAAATATGACAAGTTTAATTCGACTCAGATTGGACCTTTGTATAGCTACCTTAGACCTATAACATTTGCAGCATAAACAGTAGACTCGCTCTTTCAGGTTTAACAATAAAGAGAAAGAAACCTCACACTCTGGTGATGAAAAACGATCACTACTTTATTCACATGGACTCCATTTATCGGTTAACTGCCGCCTTTTTTCTCCGGACTATCGGCCGAACAGATCTGCCTGATATACATGGGCGGCGGCCTAGCAGTCCCATTTAAACACCTGTCCAGCTGTGAAGCCACAAGAAGACACGATGGTTCAGTGGACAGCTGAGGAACGCGCTGCGATACAGGGTGTATTTGCCAAACTCGACTATGAGTCGGTGGGCCTCGAGAGCTTGACGAGGTAATATTTTCTCTATCGCCTGCTTCCTTTTTCTCCTTAATATGATCTCTTTTAACTGATTAATTGTTGAAATTTGTGTATTTTGATTTTTTCAATGGACGTATTGGTTGTAGCCTAGTTATCCGTCAAGGCCTTTAATGTTCCTGACTTGTCTTATTGTCTGATCTCAAGATGCTTGGTCGTCTACCCTTGGACTCAGCGGTACTTTGGTGGGTTTGGAAACCTGTATAACACGGAGGCAATCATGGCTAATCCAAAAATCGCGGCGCACGGCACTGTAGTGCTTCAAGGACTGGAGAAAGCTCTCCAAAACATGGATAATATCAAGAAAACCTTCACTGCCCTTAGTGAGCTTCACTCAGAGAAACTGCAGGTCGACCCAGGCAATTTCCAGGTTAGCGTCTTAGAGCAATGCGCGGCTACCATGTTGGTTATTATGTTGGAACTGTGCTTTACTTTCCCCCACTTCTTTTACAGCTCTTAGCTGACTGCCTGACCGTGGTGATCGCTAGACGCATGGGGACTGACTTCACCCCAGACATCCAAGCTGCTTGGCAAAAGTTCCTGTCTGTTGTTATATCAGCCCTAAGAAGGCAGTATTATTAGATTCGTGGAGTGGAAGAGGAGATTCTTGTACTGAAAATGTTTACTGCGTAATGAAAAATAAATGATTGAGATGATTTCGTTGTCCAATGAGTTGTCTTTACGTTTCAAATAAAAAAGGTTTACGCAGGTTTTCACAACTTTAGTGACTTACAAGAAGGTTGCATAGGGATCACGAAGAAGGCCATTTGAGGTCTTTGTTCATGCTGATATGATCTCCATTTCCTGCTCCTCCCTTTTCTCACGCCTTACAAGACCTTAAACGATATGTGTAGCTGTTGCAATCTTTAATGCCTAAAATTATCTTACTGAAGATACTAAATGCAGTTGGACTTTATTGTAAAAAAAACTCTAAATACGCTCAAAAATATTTAAGCCTAAATGTAAGATTTACGAATCTGAATTGCATATAAAATGTATTTTAAATTATGTATTTAACATAAAGAAACTAATAAACTTAATGTGATGCACATTTGTCAGTTATACATTAAAGATACGGTCAAGAAATTTCTGCACTCAAATAAAACCATTCGCAGTTAGTTGATTCCATTAAAATAATCGATTTAAATAAAAGACATTTACTCAAATTACTTAGAATCGGCAAAAATCTGCTCATTGTGAAAACAATTACATTTATTCAGTTGAATGATCCCGGTTAAAATATAGCTGGCTTACTGTGGGACAAGCATAAGTTGTTAAAATACAGCAGCCACACACTCAAACACTGTGCAAGATCAATTTATTAGCAAGCTTTCGGTCTTACGACCTTCTTCAGGCCTGTAGGTCGTAAGACCGAAAGCTTGCTAATAAATTGATCTTGCACAGTGTTTGAGAGTGTGGCTGCTGTATTTTAAAAAATTTCCATGATGATTCAATGTAGCAGCACCTCTCTACAAGACTTTTTTGATGGATGAGCGGTGGTTCTTTTCTATTTTTTCTATCTGGGACAAGCATAAGTTAAAATGTAAAAGGTTGAAAAACTGAATGATGATGATGATATATATATATATATATCATATTGTCAAGTTCACAAATGTTGGTTATAGCTTAGACATTCAAATTTAACCATAGATGGTGCTGCTTGAGCAGTTCAGAAATGCTATTTGGCAACAGATATTTGAAATTGTACCTTGTGTAGACTTGATATAGCTTGTCAACACAAATTAAATTTAGTGTTGAATGGGGAGTCATTATCTTATGAAACAAATGAAATTCTGTATCAAGATAAGAAACTGCCAACCATTTGACAGTGTCAGATGTTTCATACATTGAAAGAGCAATATGTGCCATGTTATATTTGACAGTTTAGATGTGAAAATGAAATCTTTTTTTTTTTTTTTAAGTATACATGTTCAGTATTAAAACTTCTAGTTTTGAGGATTTTTATATGGGGTTCCTACGAAATTCCCGTTTGCGTAACCGTTGACCTTCACATTCTTCCATCCACACCACTCTGAATAAGGCTGTTCACTCATTCTTTGGCCTGAGGCCCTGAGGTGAGATCATGAGAGGTCCCACATCAGCAATGGGCTGGTCACCTGCACTGACAAGGAGACTCCTTGCAAGTTCAACCAGTTCAGGCAACCCGTTTTGGGCGTCTTCTATGAGGATAGCCATGGAAAGTGCCATACATCTGTGACCTATACCAACTGGTTGAGTCTGTTCTATTTGTTGGCATCAGTCATCACCACACTCTTTGCCCCCATGTTGCTCTGCACTCTATTGCCATTTTTTAAGCATCTTTCACTGATGTACTCACAAGCCTGAGGTGCGTTTCCCAAAGCCAACTATGATCGCAAGTTCCGTCGTTCCCAATAGAATTCAATGGAAATTGTGATCATAGTTGGCCAACAATGCTTTTGGGAAACACATCCCTCTTTGGAGCCACCGAAACTGATGGCTTTGATGGTGGGATGGTCACAGATGAAGTTCACAGTATCCTGCTGTCCGTGGATTATGTTTAATGTTCTATCTGGAGCAACGGAGTCCTGCAGCAGTTTGGCAAGCATCATGGCGCAACCAAGCACTCTCTGAGGGCTTCAGTAAATAGGTGGTCCCACACACCATGCCCAATGAGAACATCCATGGAGGAATCATGCCCGCGAAATTGAAGGGGGCGATAACAGCACATATGCCAATGGGCAATGTGTAACCAGTGGATATGTGTATGTGTCTATGTCTTTAGTAAAAGAGGGGAGGGACTCACCCAGCATAAGGGATGTGATACCACAGGTGTGCTCTACCACCTGCAGTCCATTGAACATATTGCAACTCAGCATCAGCCAGGGTTTTACCCTGCTCCAGGGTAACCATGGCCATTGGCCAGCTATTTATTATTGTCTTTTGCGAGTTGTTGATAGTCAAGGAAGATCTATTGGTGGGCCAGGATGGAAGTTTTGGACCAGGTATGGTAAACCCGCGAGCACGAGTCCACGGTGGCCAACATCTCCTCATGTGTGGCTTTTGGCACTGGACCAGTGACCTGGTTGGTGGCAGGATTGTGATTCTCCAACCATTCTGGACTCTTGGATTCTACAAACTTTCCATCAATGGACAGCTTGTTGGTGGGCACAGAGGAGGATTAGCACATGCATCCAACAAGAGGAACCATATTCTTTACAAGGGAACGCATTAATGAAGTTCATGCCAGAATTCGTATTAATGTTTTATTGAACTCCCTAATGTGCATCCAGCCCCAGGCAGAGGACATGCGCCAAGAGTATATTGCAGAATGTGTAAACGCTCTGGAAATGTCACGTTTTAGTGTCTTTTTAATTGCATCAGATTGATCAACAGATACATAAATCTCTTAATGTAATAGACATGATAGTTGTCCTTTCGTAATTATACCGACATGAAAGTGCGTATCAATACAACGAATGTTATTTCTCGTGCCATTTATACGCCTAAAAGAGTTTTTGCGTGTCTATGATACGCAGTTTGCGCGTGCATATGATACGCACTTTATGGCATGTAATACGCACGCACCCCCCTCCCCCCCTTCCCCTAATCCTACCCAAGGGGATTTCAGTGCGTAGCATATACACGCAAAAACCATTTTTGGCGTATAAATGGCACGAGAAATAACATTCGTGGTATAGATACGCACTGTCATGAGACTGTGTTGATAAAATACATTTAAGAAAACTTTTATAGCAGACATCAGCCTCTTTAGTGTTTAAACCCTAAAAAGTAAATGTTATTTATTGACATTGATGGTTCCACGAAGAACCTCGAACAATCATGGAACCTTCCTTTCCATTGCACAAAATGTTATTTTAGATTATTAAAATATTAATCGCACAAATGAAAATCTGCTTGCTGAAAGGTTATTTGGGGAACTAAAATGGTTCTTATGGCTTTTGCTGATAAAAAAAAACCTTTTGGAACTGTTATCTTTAAGTATATCACAAATGTTGTACCATTTAAGCTGCCAGGGGCTGTTATAATCATACCAAACAATTCTGTACATCCAAACAAATTGCATTACACTCAATTACAACTAATTTTTAATTATAACTTTTTGATAAATGTCATGGAGTCTAATAAATAATGAGGTTGAGTAAATGACGACATTGTTAAGTTTTAGGTGAACTCTCCGTTTAATGATATTCGGATAATGATGAGTTATCATCAATATGAATAAAATCAATATATATAAATATGAGTTACTAGAAATGAGTTTAAACGGACGGCCCAGGTGCGCATCAATTCCTCTTTATTGCATTAGAGACATACATTAATTTCCTCATATTTGAGAGTTTTTAATGATACTGTCTGCTCAGAGCAGAGACGACAACAGCGATGAACTTCTGCCAGGCAGCCTGCACGTTAGCGGTGAAAGAGGAACCCATAGTCGCTGCAATCACGATTGTCAGGCAGTCAGCCAACAGCTGAAACAGAAAAGGCAAAAGAGTGTCACGCAACTGGTTGCTAAATGTTTTAAATAGTGTCTGAGTATATCTGTACGAGTTTTATATGTTTTTATGCTTGCCCTGAAATTGTCAGGATCCACGTGCAGTTTCTCGGAGTGCAGGACGCTCAGATCGGCGTATGCGTTCTTTATATCATCCATGTTCTTCATGGCTTTGTCAAGCCCGTGGAGCACAACAGTTCCGTGGGCTGCGACCATTGGATTGGACTTGATGGCCTCTGCACTGTACAGGTTTCCAAAACCTCCGAAGTACCGCTGAGTCCAGGGATATACAATCAAGACCCTGCAATATACAACATGACATAACATCCACAAATTAATAAAATTAAAATTGACGAGTTCACACGTAGGCCTAAATGAAATCTAAAGTTGTATTTATGCATATTTGGCTTGCTGTCTGGGGGAGGGCTTCGAGCTCGGAATTTTTGCCCGAACCCAGAGTACTCCCCTATACTGGGGTAGACCCAGCCTAGTGTGAGGTGATGGGGTGGTGGAGGGATGCTGAGACACTTTTCGTGAAACAGGAGGTGAGAAAAGCTTTATTTATAGCAGCTTCCTCTTGAGCTGATCGTTTGATTATTCCCGTACTTTGTTACATAAAACCTCATTTAAAATAAAAAGGAATCTAGCTCTTTTGTATCTCTACTCTGTACAAAGAAAACTTGCATAAAGTATGAGAATGAGGAGCACATTAATGGGCATGGGTCTTACCTCTGCAAGGCCTTTGGGCCAGCGTCCTCATAGTTAAGCTTGCTGAAAATGTCCTGGATATAGGCACGCTCCTGGTCGGTCCACACAACCATCTTGTCAGCTTATGATTTTCTTCTCCTTTAGGAATAAGAATCATATCTTTCCACTCATGTCTGCACTATTTATGTCATCGGGTTGCACCGCCAATACAAGTAGGCCCACTTGATTGGCTGAAACCTTTCATGGGCAGGGCGCTAAATATGTAGTGATTTTGGACGTTTGCAATCTTCTAGAGGTTTTAATGTAAGAAACAAAATATTTGTAGCATAACATACGCCCCATTTCATGAAAAGAGTAAGGGAAAAAACAGTATGACGCTGAATAGAAAGTGGATCAACATATCCTGGAAAGGATCATATCTTTAAGATAAAACATGATATTCCTACAACTTTATTTAATTGTTTTAATCCCTGTCTAATCAGTTGTGAACGTGACTTTCAAAGACTATAAATTATTGTCGTGATCTCAGCTGTTGGTTATCTTATTCATACATACGCACATTCAAAACGTCTCTGCTTATCTCCACTTACAGACTCTCAATTACGTAGATCTCAAAATGAAATGCAATTGACTGAGTGGTTAAAAAAAATCCAGTCTCACCAAATGCCAAATAAAAAGGGCGTGGAGGTTTTATCGATTCACTAGGCGAACATTTGAGAGCCAATAAATGAAATAAATGATTATAAATCAATTCAGAATAAGCAATCAAAACTGATTCAGTTCCCTTTTTAGTCGTTTTGTCTTTGCAATAGCCTAATGTGCCTTGTAAAAAACACATGTTCACGTTTATTGTTGTTAGGCTACTGTTATTATCAATATTACTAATGCAAATTTGCAAGAATTAAATGTGATATAAGTCGTATTTATAGTAAAATCAGAGGTGTATATGAGGCGTGTATGGGCAAATGGACCTTTCAGCTATTAAGAACTAAATTAAGAAGTAAATTAGCACACAAAATTAACAAAATAAATAAATCAGAATAATCAAAAATTGTGCTTCCGTTCCCTTTTTGGTCTTCTTTTTACACAATATATGCCTTGTAATAAAAACAAAACATACATGTTTATTATTATTATTATTATTAATTTTGATCTTAATATTAATAATAATAATTTCCCAAACCATTCGTTCAGTTCTCAAAACAGACACATTTCGCAAAACGTTTATAATATATAAAATCTTAACGATTTCTGCAAACCTTCACACAAATATGCAGGTAAAATTCAGCAGGTTTAATCATGTTCCCATTCATATAACAATAAAAGAAATCATATTAACTCAAGCATCACAACGTGAACTAGCATTATAAAATAGCATTTATCCATGAGTAAAGTAGCAAAACTTATGACACACCAATCAGAATCTCAGGGTAATATAATTCGGGCCGCAGGTGCTTTATGCATTGTAACACTGGAGAGAAAGCTGAAAGCATCACATTGTTTTTATACTACTTAAACATGCAGTATAATTATTAAAGTATACAGTACTTTAGATGAGGGACATTTCACTACAGAAAACTGTAGCACATGTTGTACACCCTCGAAATCACAATTGTAGAATTTATTTGTAGGCCTAGCCATTTTTTACTTGTGGCACTGGCGACTGTACTTTTGCAAAACTGAGAAATGACAGCGGGGAGGTAGAAAAAGTCTTGTCAGAAGACAAAGAAGCTGCGATAGTATTGTATAATGATTTTGTAGCCTAATTAAATCTGGCCAAAGGGGAGGATAGTGACATTTTTTTTTACTGTAATTGAACTAGGCTACTGTATTGTGTTCCATACCATGTTATTCAATTCTTCGGTATTTAAAGTTCACTTTATTTGTGCTGTAAGATACCTTTACAGTAATGTAATGAAACATATTTTTTTGTACTAAAGCTCACTGTTGTAGCCTATTATATCATCACCCTTTCATTTACTGTAATAGACACTGAGCTGCAAAAATTATTACGTTTTTGTTACAGTGTTATAATAAATTAATCTCACTAGTGTTCGCTGAGCAGGAAAGTTGTCTGTGTATTTGTTCGGTTTTGTGTGTCATCTGAGGCCAATGTTTGATTCAGGACAAAAGAAAATATGTTTTTGACTGAAACGGGTTTTTACAAGGTTTGTACAAGTTAGTGTGTAGTTCAGGGATTGTGTTTATAGTTGTGAAAAAAAGGTGAATTGTTTCATGAATTGTGTCTCAGCAACCGAGTAAACAGTAATAGACATTGTATTAAAAGTAAAATCAGTGGCGCATAGCCTATGATGAACCGTTAAGAACTAAACTAAATAAATTAGCGCTCAAAATAAACTGCATTGTTTTGTTTATTTAACAATTACAGTTACTTTTAATGGTCACATATAGCATCTTGCATATAAGAACGAAATTAACCAAATTACTAAATAAATTAAACAATTATTTAAATCAGGTTGTTGGGTTACTCATGAAGATGCGGGCGTGAGCTGATTAGGATCTGATCCTCGACTTGTGACTCAAGTGCACGCGCACGTACAGTATCATCACGTATCACCCCAAAAATGAGGTGGGGGAAATGGGCATCAAGTCAATTTTCAGCGTTCACTGGCAGGAGTTCAGTCTGACACGCAATTAGGTTGTATCTTGGGTGTGCCCATCTCAACTACAAACGCTTAAAAGGAGGACCAACATTTAGGTGGGTAAGTCATTTGACCACGTCTATTCATTCCAGACATCAATTCAAAATGAGTCTCTCTGCTAAGGACAAAGCCGCTGTGAAGGCCCTCTGGGCAAAGATTTCCCCAAAGGCTGAGGATATCGGCAATGAGGCGTTGTCCAGGTAAGAAAAATTCTGGAATTTCGTTAAAAAATAATTGTGCAGATCTATGGGTCTGATTAAACTGGAACTTACATTACCCCCTCGTTTTGCAGAATGCTGTTGGTCTACCCTCAGACCAAGACCTACTTCTCTCACTGGAGCGACCTGACCCCCGGCTCTGCCCCGGTGAGGAAGCATGGAAAGAAGGTCCTCGGTGGACTCGGTTTGGCTATTGAAAAGATCGACGACCTTTTCGGTGGCCTGCTCACTCTCAGCGAGCTGCATGCCTTCCAGCTGAGAGTCGATCCTGCTAACTTCAAGTTAAAAATAGCCTATCTGACGCTACTTATTAATAATTGAGCCGTAGGCCTACTTTTAGTTGTCATTATTGTTAATCATTATTGATCTTAATTTAACAGATCCTGGCCCACAACATTCTCGTGGTGTTGTCCATGCTCTTCCCTGATGACTTCACACCTGAAGCCCACCTGGCCATGGACAAGTTCCTCGCAAGAGTGGCCCTGGCTTTATCTGACAAATATCGTTAATCTGTATGATATTTGTTAAGCAGTTTGAATGTTGCTTTGTCGATTTGGTGAACAACATGTCAATTAAAACAAATCTGGAAACACTTATCTGGTGCATTTCTTCCCTAACACGTGACAAAACAAAATCTAAATTTGTTTGCATAGCCTACGAACATAATTATTGGATCATATGAATTCTGTTAGATTTATGAAATTGTTTTAGATCATTACACTCGGATTAGACTAAATCATACAGCGGACAGGGCGAAATTACCTGAATAAGTTAAGGCTGTTGCTGAATAAATATAGCCTACATTTATGTGGATATTTCAATCTTCACATTTTGGCATACCATGCAATGTTCAAAATATACCGCAACTGATTATGTTTATTTTAGCTTATAAAATATTTAAGACCTTTGTACAAAGTAGCCCTAACACTCTAGGCTACATATTTATATTATATATATATATATATATATATATATATATATATATATATATATATATATATATATATATATATATATATATATATATATATATATATATATATATATATATATATTTTTATATACAAATGAATGTATAGGCCTATAAGCTATAGCCTGTTAAAAAATTAATGTAACTTTGAAGAAAGGTTTTGATCCACTACAATTTATATGTACCTAAATATAAATAACCTAGGCCTACATTGCAATATAGAGCAAAAAAAAAATAAGTTAAAAAAAATAGAAGATAAAAACCCGTCAAATAATTAAATGAAATCAACTGATTGAGACGCGCAAGCAGCTTTGAGTCACGTGAGAAATTCTTGGAAGGGCATTTACGGTCATTCAAAGCTGATATCTTGATTGTCTGAAAAGAAAAACAACAACAACAACAACACTCATCAAAGAGCCACATGCAGAACAAACACCACGCGCAGACCGACACTGCTATTCGGCATAAAAGTAAGTCTGCTGAAAAGATCTCTCGAAAATTTACATTGAAAATAGTCAAATATGACAGAACTTTACACTGAAATTTACACTCTAAAAAACTGGGTTAAAAACGACCATGGTTGGGCTTTGGCAACCCAGTGCTGGTTAAATATTGAAGACATGGGTTATTTTGACCCAACTTTTATACATTCAAACATTACACAATAAACCATTAGCTGGGCTGTTTTTAAAAAATAATGTCACACAACTTGATATCAAAGGTTATTAATTTTATATAATGATATAGGCTCTAAAAACTGTTATAACTATAGCTATAAGGAAAATTCATTTAAAATATTTTTTATTCAATGGCAATTCATTCTTTGACAATCATAAAACATTAAGAAAATGAAGTGGCAGGAGCAGCCTTGGCAACTTTATGTTATACTGACCCAACATATTAACCAGCACTTGGGTAAAAAATCATACAAAATTACCAAATAAAATGGCTCAACAAGCTGAACCCACCATTTGGGTTAAAAAATAACCCATCATATTTTTATGAGTATAGTTATTGTGACAACTTGTAAAAACTAGGTCTCCCATATTTATTCAATTAAAAAACAAGAATAAAACACACATAATTCAGTTCAAAATAATAATAATAATAATCATTATAATAATAATATAGCCTACAATTATTCGTTATTCATCTTCTTATTATATATAATTATCCATATAATCGATTTTGATGGTATATGGTGTCTATACCAAAAATAAAAAAATGTAGACATTTGATTGATGGTTTACACAGAAACTTGTTTTGAAGCTGAATACAGGAAATGCTCCAACAGTATTAATGTTGACATGTGCAATACTTTTAAACACACACACTGATAAAATAAAAAAATGGAATACATTTTATTTCGAGTGAATTCTAAATACCGTCTGAGATAAATCATTTTACGTGAAACATTATCATACTGACATCTGCTGGAAAAAAAGAAAAAGGGTTGGTCATTTGTGATAAAAGGCAAGCACAGTAAGCCACAGTTTTAAATCTAATTGCAATAAGTTAGACATGAAATATTTAGTGTTTAGAAGTAATAATAGCATCATGAATTGAGAGGCTTTGCATGCTGATGTGCTCCAATATCATTTCATTATAACTCGTGTCTTCTCATCTCCAAGCAGAAGCCTGTGAAAAAATAATAAAGTTACAGTCTGCTGTAAAAAATTATTTCTTGCCAGACCTAAACAAGGAAATATGGCGTATTTAATACCAAGGCAAACCAACCTCACGAGAGCAGCAGCCACCAGACCTCCCCCTATCGGACCGACCCAATAAACCCAATGATAAGACCAGTGGTTAGCTATCAATGCAGGTCCAAAAGCTCTTGCAGGGTTCAGACAGGTACCAGAAACATCTCCTCTATTAAATAAAACAGCATAGATTATTCATACAGATTCAAATTCTATTATAGCATTAGCAAAGCAGAAATGTTATGTAGTCTACATACAAAACACATACTACATACTAAAAATGCCATTCTCAGCAATTACAATGAAGAATTACAATGAGGAGAATTAAATGTAATTTGTAAATCATTATTTATACCCCCAATAAATCATTAGGGCCTACTATTGGGCCTTTACTCTGTCTGTGGGTTTTGCAAATATTTAACCAATGAAAAGTATTAAAAGGTAACTAAACACTAAAACAACTTTTTTTAGTTTATGATCTGTAAGAATGGAGCTTCATAAATGCTGGTCATTGATTCGAGAACATTTTTTGACATTTGGGTTTAAAGTGTTTTAATCCGACAATGTAAGGTGTAAAAACGTCTGAGTGCTGCCCTCTTCATGTTGAACGGTGGCTACTGCAGTTGAATTTTCCTATTGGAAGTTGTGGTACCCTCTGACGTCAGAGGGTACCAGCTAACCACGCCCTTGCCTACAGAGAGATGCTTCTCAGGTGCACGCACCCCCACCGCTGGGCTCTGCCCACTTTTCCAGCATTTTTCCAATATTGCTAGTGGGTGGAGTCAGGCTGTGACCAGGGGTTTAGTAACCCTTTAAAAAGAGCTTCAAGTTCAGACTAAACCTCGTATCTCCATTTGATATTCAAACTTTCAGTCAAACCTCACATTAATCCTCCCCCCCTCTATCATCACATTGCACACAGTTTGGACATCTCTGCTTGTTTGCAATGCAACAAAGAATATAGCCAATACTGTCAATAGCCAATAGTTATAGCCAATACTGTCTTAATAGCCTCGTCATAGCACTTCATCTTTTATAACACGAAATTTTGGAAAAATGACAAAAAACTGAGACCCATATAGCCACAATAATATGTAGGCCTATACGTTTATAAGTTGCAAACCTAATGCAATACTGCCTCAGGTCTGGCAGTTTAATGACGGGCAAAATACGTAGGCCTCAGACATTCGCTGGTCAAAAACTTGTTAACTCCATTTGATCTTGATTTTGGTATAGATTCGCTAGTTCAAGACTCACCCTGCCAGAATATTGACGATAACAGTGCAGCCCGCCATGAAGGGCACCATGGGGCTTTTGCTCTTTCCATTGACTGCCCCCATCAGGACTACCATGGTTACTAGACATGTCATGGCCATTTCAGCAAACACAACCTTCCCCAGCTGCTCATCAGACTTCAGAACAGCAAAGGCCGCTCCGGTAGCATTAATGTAGTTCTCGTGTGATGTCATAACCTTGAAAATACATTCTCTGTTGAGCACTTTTTTCTGTAGCCTAACCAACAATATTATTTTCTGTTGTTGTATTAAGTGTATTCTTTTTCACACCTTTGACATTGCAGCTCCCAGCACACCTCCGATAATCTGACTGATAAGGTAGGGAACAACCATCGTCAGCTGAAGTCCACCACACAACCAGATTGCGATGGTGAACGGAGGGTTGAAATGTGATCCGCTGCATGGAGAGAGAAAAAATTATTCAGGTGTGATATAAACTCGTTTGCTTTCAGAAAGGGATTCAGAAAAATCCCCTTCAGCACTCAAAAATAATTTGAACAAATCAAAAGAAGTGCATAAAAATATGTATATAAAAAAACTGTAACACTTTATTTGATTTGTCCTTACATATCCTACGTATAATAATAACAGCAGGGGCTATATTATGCATAATTACTTGCAAATAACCCTAATCAGTGTACAGTATGTTGTTATACACAGTACTTTAATGAATAATTATACGTAACAAGGACACATTAAAATAAAAGATTCTTACCTGATTTCTGCCATACATTCCACCAGCACAGCCACTGCTAAACCATGTGCTAGTGCTGGCTGTAGTCTTCCTGCTGCCTCCACATTTTCAATGACAGACACGCAGCCAATGAAGACAAAAAACATTGTGCCTACCAGCTCGGCAACACATGGCTGGATTATTCTTTCATACTTGCTCTGAGTTTTGGGTGAGGATTCATTCTTCTTCAGCAAAGTTTTGTCCAGCTCTTTGAGCTCAAGCTTCTCTACTTCCACTGACATTGTGCACCATCAAGTGCAATGAGTAACTTTGTGACTGTGTGGCAGAGGGAAGCACTATGATAAAAGAGCCAAGTTGACTTGTTTCACCATAAATCACTCTTATATCCTTGAAAGACTGATATATTATCATAGGATTATTATGAAGGATACAGCAGCCACATACTGTACAACCAAGAGACAATGAAAAGATCTGGAAAGTTTCAACAATAACTGTGAGGTATAAGCATAGACATTGTCAGTCTAGATTTAGATCAATGGATGTTTCTTCCCTTATCAGATGTAAGTGGCTTCACATTTGGACAGTTTGTTTTCCACTATTATATCTGTGTTATTGATTTGCATGTCAAGTGTGTGATAACGGACCTTGGCTGTAAATGCTATCACCCAAATGGCATAATAAAAACAGCACATGGACTCTTCAAGGTGAACTTTGAGCATATTATATGCTGAAGTGTGATATGTTGTTTTATTTATTATTATTTATTAATAATTATATTAATATATTTGAGTACATTTGTATTATTATTTCTAAATTAAAAAGAATATGTATAAGATTAAGGTTTAGATAAATACCTTAACCAAGTGTGGAGTTTTGTTCCTCCCTCATATTTAAAAAATAAAAAAATATTGAAAAATATTTTCCTCATATTTTGATGTAGTTGGGGGCCTCAAGCACATAAATAGGTACTTTCGGGCAAATTCATCTAAAAGCACCAAATTTGGCACAGATGTGGCTCAGGTCATACCGAAATGATTTAGGTAGGGCGCCGGAGCCAGCGACCCTCGGAGCCAAGATGGCGGCCAAATCCAATATGGCCGCTGCCCGAAAAGGGTTCCGGCTATAACTTTTGAACCACATGAGTTACAAATACAAACTTGATATGTTTTTTCAGCTTAATTGATCATGGGAAACACATAGGAATGTTTATATTTATGACCCAGTATATCTGGACCCCTCGATCCTCCAATTCCAATATGGCCGATGTCAAAAATAGCAGTTTGGGCTGTAGTATTGTGCATTACATCCCATTGTTTGCGCAAATTTATCTACAAGCTCCAAATTTGGCACAGATGTAGCTGAGGGCATACTGAAATGATTTAGCAATGGCGCCCGAGCCAATGGTCCCTGATACCAAGATGGCGGCCAAATCCAATAGATCTGTGCCAAATTTGGTGCTTTTTGATGAATTTGTACGAAAATGTGCTTAAATCAACTAACAGTGATTAAAAACCAATATACCCTCCGGACATCTCTTTAGTCCACTACTGTGTGTGTGTATATACTGTGTGTGTATATATATATATATATATATATATATATATACACACACACTCCTGGGAAAAAATAAAATAAAAAATTGGGCTAAATAAAATGGCTTTTAATTTTCTTAACCACAAATTATGTTAGTAAAGAAATTGGTCAAATGTAAGCAAATGCACTAAATTCTGTGCTAATTTACTTTATCTACAGCATTTGTGCAATTTCCTGACCAGTGATTTGTGATTAAAATGGTTAAGACCATTAAAAGACTACTAATATTTTGACTTGGCCCATTTTTATTTTTTTTATTTTTTTGGCCAGGAGTGTTTGTGTCAGTGTGTGTGTGTGTGTGTGTGTGTGTGTGTATATATATAAATATATATATATAAATATAGGGGTGCTACATATTTACATATTGTAAAGTGAGGAAATACATTCAGGCAATATCTAAGAAAAGACTTTATGCTTATTAACATAAATCATCAGAATACATAATGGCAGGCTATAAAACTAAAAAAACAAATACATTTGTCAAAGAGACAATGAAGCATCAGAATATAGAAAGTTTAGAAAACCACTAATATAAATGTTTGACAATATCATACAATGCTTTACAAATAATCTTGAATTTAAAAAGCTTGCAACATTGCAGGATCCTCCGAGGTCCTTCATCTCCATCATTTGAAAATAACACGAATCTTCTTGTCTCCCATTATCAGCCTAGAATGAATCAAGCAATTGATCAGTATACTTATACTCACATATTAAGATTAAAAGTTTTATGCTATAATCACATAAAACCCATATCAAATATTAACTCTTGTTTTAATATGAATGGCTTCAAAATTAAATAAGTAGTCATATATTGTTTAAGCTGATTCACTTAATGACATTATACTCCTCCTAAATGAAGAAAATCATTCATTGTGTAAAGAAAACGTGAGTTGCAAGAATACCTCACAAGGCTGACAGTGACCAAAGCACCAGACAAAGGTCCCACCCAATATATCCAGTGGTACGTCCAGTGACCGGACACTATCGCTGGCCCAAAGGCCCGTGCTGGATTCATACATGCTCCTGATATTCCACCCCTGTTTGACATGCAAGACAAAATCAGTTAAATCAGAGTTTCTCATAACTGAAAAAATGACCCCAAATACAGCATGTCAGCACATTTTAGAGTTAGGAATTAATATTTCCTTTTGCCATTATTATTCTAAGGCTCCTGGTGTCTTTGTTTCCTGTAAAATATCCTGTGATTTCCTGTTTGTTTGGTTGCCATGTTCCTCAAAGGCACCTCATTCTCCACTTTGAAACAAGTGTAGCGACTTGTGAGAAAACATCTGCTTATAAAAGCGCAAGAAACATGATGACAGTTAGGGGAGATCAGGGAGTAACGGAATAAGATAAAACATAATCGGTTTCACTGATTAGAGATGAGCTACTGGGGTTGGCGGGTTAAAATCACTATCATACATTAACATCACCCCGAGGGGAGTCAGGGGACAGCAGTACAAAAAAATTCAAGTAAAATCTAGTTAATAATTAGATTTTTTTTTTAAAATAATGTTAATGGTTGTTAAATGGTAGAAACAGTATTATTGCTATCAGTAGTAGTAGTAGTAATTAATAGTATTATATAATTATTATATTTCTATAGTTCATTTTTTGGCAGAATGTAGAAGTATATACTCCCTGTCTGCCAGCCATAATATTTCTAGATTTATATTTTTTTAAAGCAAATCATAGGAAGTTTCAGCAATAAGGATCCACCAAGTCAAGTTTTATAATATGGATAATTATAATGTAATTAAATTAAAAATATAATATAAAAAATTATAATATTAGAATTATACTATACAGCAACAGTCTATATAACATGTAAACATTATAAACATAAACAAAACATGTTTAGAGTTGTTAGACTGCATTTGTTCTCTATCTTTTCGTTTTATTTGCTGATATAAATTAATATGTTTCCTGTATGTTTTTTTTTTTTAAATGAAATCAGCATTTTTAATTACAATGTACAACATATCTAAAAGTCCATGTTGTTGTAAAACAGTTGTGTTACAGTACTGTGTACTGTGTCTTTGGACTCGTTGTACTTGACACTACAGGGGGTTTTTATTGCTTTGGTGTAATTTTCACAAGTAATTAGTAAATTTTGAAAACTCTTAGTATCACAACAGGTCATCAAAAGTGCAAAAGTTTTTAAACATTTCATCATACATTCAATTCAATTACAAAGTATTAGTTTCACAACACAAAATAAGTATTGCATCTATATAATTGTTTCATTCACAGTAACTGCCTTTCATAAAGCTCTTACAATCAAACTTTTGATTTTCATTTCCTCTCGTTCAGTTTAATACATTTGTCTATTATTTAAACCAACTGAACTTGATGGTTAATAAATGAATTATTTGGTACTTATTAGATTTCTATAGATATTGATTCTATATAAATAGTTTCTATATAACTTGTTTGCAATTTCCGATATGTATTACCAAATGTAATGAAATATTTTACATAATGATAAGTGATTTATCTTAGATGATAACCACTATGTTCAAAGTGTGTGCACGCACATGTGTGTGCATATGTGTGTGTGTATGAGAAGAGAGAGAGAGAGAGAGAGAGAGAGAGAGAGAGAGAGAGAGAGATTTGCAATTTGTGAACAAATTGTGAAGAGCAGGATGGAATACAAGGGAGAGGAAACAGTTAATGACAGTGTAACATTTTACATGACAGTATGCCATGCGATACTGTAACAGATTACCATGGTAGAGACTGCCACATTACTGTAACTCATAGTATAGATACAGTCATATGGCAAAGTGAGAACATTTACTATATTGCCAGCAAACTCTATTCTAGCACAAAACCTAATGGCCATTTCATAACTTCATCAGACATTTTGATAACACACTTGATAGATACTATTACAAACTGTATGTATTCAGTTACATAAGTTAGGTAATGTAAGTGTATTTTCTAATGTGGCATCTGTAGCCTGTATTACTGTAATTATTTTAGCAACAAGGGAGATTTAAAGCATGTATCTTGCATTGTTTGCTATTGAATGAACTGATTGTTAAAAGTACTAAATTGAAAGAAGATCATACTGTTGTGTTTCAGTGATTAAACCAAACGTTCTCATTACATATCACAATGATCTTGTGTTTTGAAACAATGATTATGTAGAATGAAAGCATGAGATCAGGTTTAGAAAGAATGACAAGATGTGTTACAAGTGTGATCAGTTTTGAAGAGTTTTGAAAATGTACACCTTACTTGTGAAAATAGTCTCAAAGCCAATAAAAAAACTGTTCAGATATAAGTAGAATTCAAAGAAGAACTACTTTCATTTGTATCAGATATATATAGGAATATTATATGAAAGAGACTCGAGGTATAGATGCAGACATAGATGTTTAAACAATTGTTTCCAGTCTTTCCTATTGTTAAATATTTAACTCAAATGCTCTTTATGGCCTAAAAACACTAGACCAGATTTGTTTTCTTCTTTTAAAATTTAGTGTGGCAAAGTATTCTGTACAGTAGGCTGTATAATTTGTTTGTGCCTTGGTGTGAAATATTAGTTTCCTACCCAGCCAAAATATTTGCAGTCACGGTGAGTCCAATGCAGAAGGGAGCGAGATGACTTCGAGTCCTTCCGTTTACGGCACCCATGCTGACAACTATAGTCAAAAAAAGCGTCATTATCATCTCTGCCATAGTCGCAGAGCCAACGCCGTGAGAGGACTGAACGGCATCAAACGCTGCTCCAGTTGCATTTCCAAATGCCTCATTCGTGGTGACAGCCTAAAGAATAAGAAAAGGTTTATATGTATTCTATATGCAAGGTTTATATTGCATTGTCAAAAGTGTAAAAGACTGTATACTTCCAGCAGTTTGAGCAATAAGGCACAAACAAAGTTACAAATATCGAGAAGAAGAAGCTTGCACACATACTTTGGCAAGGCCGGCAGCAATCACTCCACCTAACATCTGTGAGAGCACGTATGGCACAAGGAGCATCAGTTCCATTCCTCCGATGAGGTAAACACACACAGACACGGCCGGATTGAAGTGACCACCGCTGGGAAACAAGATGACATCATAAGATCAACCATGAAAAGAATTCCTACAAGAAAGAACTTGGTTAAATAAAAAAAAATTAAATAATTTATTCACATATTTTCATTTTATTTTTTAAAATAATAAAAATAAAATATATTATTTTGCGTAGTAATCACATATTAATGCATGCATAATGTAACATTTAATTTATTTTTCAATACTGACTGAAATCTAAACAAAATTGATATTCTAAATATTGATGGAAAACTAAATATTGTAAATATAACAAGAATATAATATAAATAGGATCATAGACATAGTTTTATAATATAATGTATTATTTTTTATTTGTTTCCACTGTTTAAAAGTCTAGCCATTTCATAACTCAAGAACACAAAACATAAGGCATTTACCTGATTTCTCCAAATATGGCAATTGCTATGGCCAATGCTAGTCCATGTGCCAGTGCGGGCTGGATGCTCCCACTGATGCCCACGTTCCCCATGACCGACACACAGCCCACGAACATGAAGAGAGTGGAGCCAAGGATCTCTGCCAGGCACGGCTGGATGTAGTGCTCAAAGAAGGACTTTTTCTGCGTGTTCTGATGGCTGTCCCCTCCATCGTCTGTGGCTACTGTAAAGAGATCTGCTTTGGACTCCACTGAGGTCATTTTGTCTGTATGAAGCTTCAGGTGTTCTGTGCACACGGACACTGCAGCTTTCTACTGATAAAGGTGGACAGAGGATGGGGTGGAGTGGTGGTAAGGCGGGCCAACAGTCTCCTTTGTCATCACTCTTGGTGGCTTGGGAAAAACACTCTACAATTACAGCAGTGGAGAGCATTGTTTGGGGGGGGGGGGGGGGGGGGGGGGGGGGGGGTGTGACGGGTTCAGGATATAGCTTATCATCCACCAAACTGCTATTACACAACTGAGGACAATAAAAAGAGCACAAACTCTCATGTCACTCAAGGTCTTCTCGACTGTCTTATGCAACTGAATTGATTAGAGTTAATGCAGTTTTCCAAACTTTGTAAATCTAATGGCATATTATAGATCGCTGTGCATTTCAGCATGGCCTGCAGTACTTTTTGTTTTTTTTAAATCTGCATTTCATCTGCTCTCATTCTCATGCATCAAATCAGTGTTCCTGTGGCAGTAAATAACAGCACAAGGTCGCTTTGGGTTAATGTTTCTCTTAAGGGACTCACTGACAAAAATGAATACAGAGAAAGACTGCAGGATGCCTGGCGTTGACGGCTAAAGAGGAAACATTTCCTTTTTTTGTCTCTTTTAATCGCCTTTTGTTTTCTAAAACTACTTCCTGGTGAGTATTTGTGACGTTTGAAAAACATTCACAACCATTCAAAAGTGTAGGGTCTGTTTAAGTTTTTAATGCTTTTTAAAGAAGTCTCTGTGCTCACTAAGGCCTGCATTTATTTAATCAAAGATACAGTACAAATAGTTGTTAAGTATTAATACCATATAAAATAACTGTTATCTATTTGAATATATATTTGAATAAATATGATTTGGTGTTCAAGAAACATTTCCTATTATTATCCATGTTGAAAACATGAATAATATATTTGTGGAAACAGTGATATATTTTTGTTCCTGTGATTCTTTTTGATGAATAGAAAGTTCAATAGAACAGCATTTATTAAAAACCGAAATCCTTCGTAACATTATAAATGTCTTTCTCTCATTTTTTTTATCAATTTAATGCATCCTTGCAGAATAAAAGTATTCATTCATTTATTTTTCTTTTTTTAAAGAGAAATTTTACTGACCTCAAAATTTTAGTAGTGTACAGTCTGAAGAAATGCCATGGCATGTCAAAATGTACAACTTATGAGCTTTCAGAGAAAAGAAATGTGCTTATTTTTTTAATATTCGTCCTATACCAATAATATCAGTGAACTTTATAACTACATTTTAATCAAATAGATAAATTTAATAGCAACATTTTAAATAAAACATAAAAATATTGTATTAAATTATTTTATTTTTAAAATAATAAATATATTATGTTGCATAGTATACAGATAATTATTGCAAGCATAATGTAAAATTTAATTTATTTATAATTACATTTCTGGCGACATTACTCATTGAAAAGTAATTTAAATAGTTGCTATTCTGTTTTTTAAATATTGTAAATATAACAAGCAAACTGTTTCATATGTTTAATTATATTATTTTTCATTTGTGTTCTCTATGTAAAAGTCTAGGCATTTCATAACTTTTTTATTTGAGTGCTGCTTACAAAAATGTGATTTTTTGATCCAGTAATTTACACAAAGCATAGATGAAAAATAAAATGGTTTCAAATCAAAGGTATCCTAAAGTAACAATAAATCATGCACTTAAAGATCACTTTATACACTTAATTGTCTTTATTCATCATTATCACTGTTCATAAATATTCATACTGAAGCCAACTAACAAAATAAGTCATAAGTAAAAGAAATATAATTTTTTGTGATCGCATGAATGTTTCACAATGGTTTAATAATGGCTATGGCCTGAATTAAATATTAAATGGCACTTCAGTGAGACACAGTCACATGAGAGACAGAAGGAGACAAGTAAAACAGAAGAAAAGACACTTATGCCAGCAGTCTCCATTTTTATTGCCCTCAAAAATGGAAATAAAGATATAAATTACTTCCTTTTCCTGTCCTCTGACTCCTGGTCATGTTGTTTCAAAAGAAACTTTTACAACCAAGTCCCCATTGACGTTTAAAACCCAATTTGAGACAGGCCTGAAAAGAGAAGTCCGCTATTAGTTTACAAGTGACGTCAAACTGTCCAATGAACTCTAGAATGACGTTAATTGGGTAAACTGGAAGCCTCACCTAAACTGAGCTTATCTTTTACGGCCCAGCAGATGCAGTAGTGTTGAAGAAGCTGTTGGAGAAGTTCCCTTTCGTCTAAAAACTCCAGGCGTTCAATTCTGTGATTGTAAAACAAAAGAAAGCCATTGCAGAGATTACAATCTCAATCTTTCCCAGCACAGGTTGTACAGTTATAAACATACACTTGATTACAACTGTACATAAGTGTTGGCTTGAGTACCTAGATACATCTTCCTGAGGAAGCATGCTGTAGACCGTCATCATGTCCAGTGCGTTAACACTTTCCCAGCCTGCCGACAGAAAGCGGTCTTTCTGTGCAAACAAACACACATTGTTGTTACTAAAACTAAAACCATTTCTCGAAATAAATGTTAGCTGAAAATGAAATATTTAAAAAGGTGAAGCGGAGCAGATTTGCTGAGGTGTCTACAGAAGGTCACCGTGGTGGTGGTAACCTTGAGAGAGTTGCACTGATACTGCTTTTGTGAGACTGAAGTGTTGGGGGTGGTGGCAGTAAACAATGACCCGAGCTTAACTGCGCTGTTTTCCTGAGTCTTGATGACCCATTGTATGTTGAGCAGGAAAACAACTTTGAATTCCAAGCACTACCACCCAGTGTAATGTTTTGATTGTACATAGCAAGACACTATTTTACTGTATGGAGAAGAACAATCAACAATCATTCAATCTGACAGCTCCTGCTGTACAATTTCTTAGAAGGACATTATGAGTAAAGAGCTAGAAAGTTAACGGTGGTCCTAAAATGTGAGAGCGTAATACTTGAGAGTCCAAAGACTGACACAGATCCACCCCAGCCAGATTGCACTGCCGTCTCTGCAGATTCTCAATCATGATGTGCCCGAAGCGATCATTCATGTTCACCTTAAAAGATTTGGATAGTTAGCAAGAGCTCACAAATACTTTATAGTTTATGTTTTTACATTTACATGCTTTTCTGTAGCTTAAACAGTAGAGAATGGCATTGCGCTAGCAATGACAAGGTCATAGGTTCGATACCCAGGGAACACAAGAACTGATAAAATGGAAAAGTATACCTTGAAAGTAATATAAATCACTTTGGATAAAAGCATCTGGATAAAAAAAAGGTCTTAAACTGTGCTCACATTTGCAGAAATAAAAAAAACAATCTGTGACCACAGTATGAATTAAAACACTTCTCATCAAATTCTATAAGGTTTCTGTAGGTTTTATGAAGGTAAATTGAAGAGGTTTTTAAGACCAAGTAAAGAAACTTTAAGGAATAAATACAATATGTTAATATGTTCTCTAATTGTAAATGCATAGGGAGAAAAACACAAGTTGTATCTGCTTCATATATCCATTACTTTTTATAATTTTACCAAAAAAGTAGCTGGAATGCCTCTGCTTTCAAACACTAGTATAGGCAAGTTTCCACTAGTATATGGAAATACCTTTTACTGTACCTTCTGATCACTCAGGAAAAAAGTAATGTTCTTTATCAGTATTTTTGTCTTGTTCTCCAATGCAAATCAAGATGCATTGACTGGAGATAAAAATGACATAAATGTCTTGTTTTCTGTGAAATGTATCAAAATAAAGTGAGTTTATGATTAAAACAAGAGCAAATATGATTTGTTATTAGATGTTTAAATTGGAAAACAGGACAAAATTACTGACGAAGATATTAATTACATGTCATTCCAATACATGAATGATTCCATACATGAAATTAAGAATTTTTGCTGATTTAAGACCTTTTTAAGCTCTTCATTTGTGAATTGAGACTTTATAAAAACCTTTTTAAGTCCCGCAGACAACCTGTTCTATCAAGATCAACTGAACATTTTGAATTTAAAAAATCGAAACGAGGATTGTTATAACAAGGCAGCTTATGATATTAACTCACCTGTTCGTAATTAATGAACATGGCCGTAGGGAAGGTGTCTGCCACCCAGTGCACCAGTTTGGAGGACTGCTCAGGGGTCATGTAAACCAGTACACATTCAGACAGAAAAAGAGTGGGCAACCTGGGTGGACAGAAGCAGGAATACTGTTATTAATCATAATCCTTCAGCTCATATCAATGGTTGGGAAGTGTTCCTTTAAAACACCCATCCTATGATTAAGCTTCCTCTAAATAGAGGCTAACAGCAGTACTTTTTACAACATTTATTAATCTAGGATAATGTTACTAAAATACATCTAAATACATACTGAGGCATTTTAGTTGTAAAGATGCATTAAATTGATCAAAAGCGATAGTAAGGATATTTATAGGGTGCTGCTCAAACAGAAGGCTGCATCCTAGTGATGCTGACTGTGTGTTCTTCCTTCTCCAGTCCATCGAAGGCTTGTAGGCTAGAGTTTTCCTCAGCATTAAACGCTAGAATTAGATGGTCTAGTCAGTGCGCAAGGCTACACCTCCACGGTCACGGCACGAAAATACTATTAAAACTTAATTTTTGAAAAATACTTTGCATGAAAATTCATCACATTAACTGGCTTTCTAATAATGCAATGCAGTGAATGACAACCGTCTGCGGCCTCCCAGTGGCTTACTTTATTGGCAGTTTAGTGTTGTTAAGTGATTCATTAACACCAAGACAAAAGATAACATACCTTCATCTCTGAAAACATTATTTTGAACTCAGGGCCCACTCGTTTTCCATCAGATCTTTTTCCGTGAATTGGAATGTGTGCAAAGGATTGTGGGTGACTGAAGGATGCAAAGGATACACTTGATGCATCCTTCAAAATTAGCTGAATGAAGGCCGCAAAACAAAGTCTGCCTTCCAAGGTTCCTTCATATTGAGTTGGCCTTCAGCGGCAGCCGAGATATGCAGCCTTCCTAGGACGCAGCCTTCCGTTTGAGAAGAACTCGTAATGTTACAAAAGATTAATGTAAAGTAAAAGCTGTTTTTTTTACATTCTATTCAAAGAAACCTGAAAAAATGTATCAGTTTCCACAAAATTACAGAATATAGCAGAACAGCTGTTTCAATAAGCAAAGTTTCTTAAGCACCAAATCAGCATGTTAGAATGATTTGAAGTATCATGTGACACTGAAGACTGTAGTAATGATGCTGATAATTTAGCTTTACAATTTTAAAATGTGTTAAAACAGAAAACAGTTATTTTTAAAATTATAATATTTCACAATATTGATGTTTTTTTTTTACTGTATTTTTGATTAAATAAATGCAGATCTGGTGAACATAAGAGACTTCCTTCAAAAACATAAAACAAATCTTACAGACCCCAAATTTTTGAATGGTAAAAAGTTGTTAGTTGATTATATACCCAATGCATTAACGAATGTCAATGAATGAAATCTTATTTTTAAGTGTTCCCAAATTATATTTCCTGCAGTAGATTTTTTTTTGAAATGTTCTTCTTTGGAATTCAAGATAGGCTGCATTTTTTTCTATCAAGAACATCACAATTTAATCAGTTCATGCATTAAACAAGATGTTTGTTCCTGGAAGCAGAATAATTAAGGTAATATCTAAAAGTAAAAAGCAGGAAATCATGTTATTGGAAGAGTGGTTCGCATGCTATGACAATAGATTTTCCAGACTTTTTTTTTTCATTTAGCAAGCGAGACACTGATGGGATTTGCAGGCAAGCTGGTAAACGTCAAGACGCCACGTTAGGGTGGACTGAACAGGAAGTTGCAAAAAAAACAAGCAAAAGAAACCAAAAAAACTCAAGGTAAGAGACCTTGGAAATGATGCCATTGATGTCATACACCTTCTAGGACGGTAGCTTCCTTCGGGTCTCATCAGATCACATCAAAGAAAACGTGTACTTTTTGACGCATCTAAGGAAACTCTAAATGCTCCCAAGTGTACTATTGTCGTCAGGGGCATCAACAGATGCACGAAAACAAAACAACAGATGCGTGCAAATCCTATTGGGAGGCCAAACAGGATGGATCAACCCTATGTAGGATGCACAGAATTGTGAGGTTCACTTTCTAGTAAGACAAATTATATCTCAAAATCCTATTGTTTTGATACACAACGTTCCACCAGCTGTTAATTTTAGTCTCAACATTATACAACTCTCGCATGTGACCGAGCCAAAGAATTAAACGTGTGAACCTTGCAGAAAGATAAAGATAAGAGAGGCTCGTCCTGATGTTATAACTGCCATTACTATATAATCTTGAATGTTGATAAGACAAATATGCAGTGTAATAGTAACATTGAAAAAAACATTGAATTTATTTTTTAACTCAGCCAAGGTTGTGATATTACAGTACGTACTCTGGATTTATCTGGAACTTTTTTAGTTTGTCTTCTAAAGTTGGGAGGTCTCGTAGATCAGCACTGATAATACAATATCTGTCCGAGTCCAGGCTGTGACCATCTGTCAAAAAGACAAAGTTGAACAGATGAGAGGTTACAGTGGAAAAGGTAACCACACAAAATGCTCTGTGTAACATCATAATTTGATTTCAATACCTAGAAGGAGTGAATCAGTGGAGTGCGTCTCAATCAAAGGTTTCGATAGTGGAGGTTTTGTCCTGTGATAGATAGATAGATAGATAGATAGATAGATAGATAGATAGATAGATAGATAGATAGATAGATAGATAGATAGATAGATAGATAGATAGATAGATAGATTTAAGTTAATCATTTACTCGATTGTTTTATGAAAAACAGGACTTTTATCTCGGTGATCATTATCAGTTTTCAGATTTCTATCATCAAAGTAATTCATATCATCAAACAACTTGCAATAAGTCCACATGAAAAATACAAGTTTGAACTCTGAAAACTGTTCTGCACATATATATGTCACACGAAGGATTAACAAATATGTATGAAGTTTAATCAGATGTGTCAAACACAAACAACTTCTGACAAACTGAGGGAGGAACTTAAATACACTGTGATGATTGACTAAAAGGACGAACAGCTGTGATAAATGGTGTTAGTGTCCATGGTGATAGATTTTGGCGGGAAAATCAACAAAGGAAGGCATGAACTGAAGATAATGGTGACAATATATAGGCCTTTAGCATCTCTCGGTGTTATACTGTAGAGTAGTCTCAAAAATATACAAATATTACTCAAACAATTTGGACACTTTTTGTTTAAACTTGAGGGGAACAGACTTTATACAACACCAGTTAGTTACAGGCAACTGCAAAAAATGGTTGTGAGAAAAGGTCTAGTATCATTTGTTTGCAGATGACACTTTGGTATTCTGTTATCTAATGCAATGAGGGTCAGGATTGTGTATTTATGTACTATATGCCACTAACACTCTTAAACCAAGGCACTTTACACAGACATAAAAATCTTCCTCTTCTTTGCATTTCACCTCTGGTCTAGCTTGTTTCATAGTCTAGTTTTCTAATAAACCTGGCATTGTACACTATAAATTTTGTTTGCTCTGAAAAACTACTTATGTTTCTCTATTGCAGTGGTTCCCAAACTTTTTCTGCCAGCCCCTTTTGTACAGGAAAATATTTTCAAGCCCCACCCACCTACATGCACCCACATTAAAACTCTCAGAAGCTAATATTTTGAGGCCCACAACACACTGTGTTGTACTGGTGAATCTGAGGGCGAGATATGCATCGTCATATTTTCTTTGCACTGCGCTTTAACAGCTAGACACTGCATTGGACAGCCTCAAACGAACATTTCAAATCCATTTGTTTCTTTTTGTCAGAAGTTGGGCGAATAGAACGCAAAATAGAACGCATCAGTTTATTGTCGGGAATTTGTCGCGTCACATCCAGTGTAGACAGCAGCATCACTGATTACAATGGTTTCTATTTGTTGTTTTTTTCGCCGCTCGTGTCTGGTGTAGACACGTTGTTTTGGTAGTTGTGACGTTTGAAGTAGATCCATCGTCTGCTTTACACCATGTCCTAACCACACATGATGCGTTCATATTCCTGCAACTTGTCTGTCCACGCACCAGACGTGACTACGAAATGCGACAAAATCAACCAAAGGTCACAGCCAATCAGAAGAGCATGTGGGCGGGCTCTCACGGCAAGCACACTGCACTCGAAACAAATGGTAAGTACATAAACAAATTCTTAAATATTACACCATTTTAACGTCATTAAAATACATATCGAGTTACTGAAACATTCTTTGCCATAGAATACACTTGTTTCTTCAAAAAGTCTTTTAAAATCTGTTGACTATCTTTGACTGAAGATAGTTAACTTGGCAGTTTAGGTTCAAATTAGCCACAAATTAGGTTCAGATTAGATTGATAACCATCAGTGTCTTGGGTTGACTCGTCACTGATGTGCTTTTCAATCTTTTTGTCCTTTCACTCTGAACTCTCTTTAGTTACAGTAATCCCTTTTTTCAGAAGACACTTATTTGATTTCACACTCCTCGCATCGTGATTCTTTTAGGATGAGTGCTTTTTTATTCTCTTGTCCAGCCTGATCAACTTTCAGTGCAAGCTTTCTTCTCTTCCGTGCTTCATCGGCTGTTTTCGATGGTCTTCGTAGCTTTTTTCCTCTGACGCAACAGATTCGCCGCTCGAAACACCTCTCTCCTCCAGTCACCCCGAATAAGTTCACTTAAATTGCACCTAAATCGTTTCTGACTTTACACTAGGGCCATTGTCTTCACTGGAGGGAAAGCATATTTTCTCTTCCAGCGGTTCGACAATGCATCCCCAGCCAAGTCAGAGAGAAGAACAGAAGGCAGTAGTGGACATTCTCCTCTGTGTCAAAGAGGTCAACTTCCGCTTTGTCAAAGACACTCAAGCACACCGTCTGTTGGTGCAGCCTCTACTTCCTGTGAACAACGCCCTCTCTGGACAGCATGTCCGCTCCGCAATTCAGCCTAGCACATGAACTGCCCGTATCAAGAGGAATTGCTGGTCCGCCCATAAGAGGAAGCGTTCTGTCAGCCTCTGATGGGATGCCAAATTACACCTCCCTCCCTGGTGATTGATGTACGCCCCCACCGCAGTATTGTTTGTTCGAATGAGAACATGACAGTCTCTCGCGAATGGCAGAAATTCCCGCAGAGCCAGATGAACAGCCTTCAATTCCAGGCAGTTTATATGCCATCGCTTCCGGGCGCTCGTCCAGTTGCCAAAAATTGGCATGCCATCGTAAAAGGGCTGTCCAGCTGTTTAACGATGCATCTGTAGTGACCACCATCCATCTGACCACTCTGCCCATCCTGATCCCCTGGTCGTACATGGTCCTGTCCATACCACAACGCACATTCTCCCCACTTTACACACTCTCCACGGAACACGATCTTTCAGCCAAAGTTGGAGTGGCCTCATGTACAACAAACTCAAGTGGCAAACTGAGGCTGCAGCTGCCATTAGCCCTAGCAGTCAGGGCCGGCCCGAGGCATAAGCGCACTAAGCGGCTGCTTGGGGCCCCCCAATCGAGTTTACATTTTTTTGTTTTTTTTAGATGACTTAAACAAGTGACATAAATGAATGAATGAATATGAATGAATGAATGAATAATTCAAGACAAGAAAATTCTGATTTCATGATCAATATACCTGCCAACAAATGCTGCTGTGTCTGCCAGCGTTTAAGTCATGCGCATAATCTAGACACCTCGCGAGTGCATAGACAATTCGTGCGCAACTGCGCATAGTCACGGTATCGGTTTAAGTTGGAGAAAATAACCGCAGGGGAACTTAACCTTCTAGGTGTAAGGGGAGCAGTTTGAATAAATAATAAACATAGCAGTTTGAACTCTTATCCACTTTATTATACCACACATCAGATCACTAACTCCAAAACCCCGCGACTCTCCAGTACCAAGTGCGCACGACCAATTCCAATCTACGGCAAGCCCCGAGGGGAAAAATAGATTGCATACACACATACAACGAGCGCCAGTACATCATTACCGGTATTATAGTAACAGACTTTGTTGGATTCTGTCATGTACAATCCAACAAAGTCTGTTACAATAATAATAATAAAAAATATTTTGAGGACAGTTACACTGTATTGAGACAGTTGAGAAATAATAATAATATTTTTTACAGTTTTCAACAATAATTGTCATTGTTGAACCCTTGTTCTTATTATGTTTCTGATTTCTCAGTTTTGTCATTATTTTTTGCAAATAATTTATTTTACATACGTTTTGAGGCAGTTTGTTTTAAGAAGTTTCAAAGAGTTAGTAAAAGAGTAAAGTAAAAGTTTCAACTTTTTTATTTAAGTAGGCATCTATTATTTATTTAATATTTATTTTGTATTAATACATAACCTCACTGTATTCATTTATAATGTATCATTATTGCGTGACATTTGTGTCAATAATCGTCAAGCACATGTGACTTTGCGTAGTGGGAGGGGCCCCCAAATCAAATTCTGCTTAGGGCCCCCAAAAGGCTCGGACCGGCTCTGCTAGCAGTGTCTGAAATTACTTCAGAGGAACGGCTCTGTCCTGTACAAACGCGGACAGAGCATTGAGTATGGTCGGAACCATCGATTGCGAATCCAGCATCATCCCCAGGAATATGATGGATTGAGAAGCCAGTCATCAAGATCATTTAGAATGTGCATCCCACTGAGTCTCAAGGGGGAAAGCACTGCATTCACACACTTTGTGAACGTACGTGGAGCCAGAGCCCGTCCAAACGGCAGGACTTTGAACTGGTATGCGTCTCCTTCAAACACAAATCTCAAATAGCGCCTGTGATGAGGGGCTATTTGGATGTGAAAGTAAGCGTCCTTCGGTTCCACCACTATAAACCAGTGGAGGATCTGCTTTACAGTGGTCATCTTTAACGAGCGCTACACTAGGGCTCGATTCAGCGGCCAAAATCGGACGCAAGTCACCATCCTTTTTCGTAACGAGAAAGAAGTGGCTGTACAGAGCACGCTGACATTGCTCCGGATACCACTTCTACTGCCTGCTTGGTCAGGAGAGTCTGGATCTTGCAGCGGCCTCTGCTGTGGCGAGGGCGGTAAACTGGCCGCAGGCAGGACGTCTCTAAACACAGACAGGGCGGAAGAGCGATCCACGGCCCAGGGGACGGGGCACGGGGAAGCTCTCGACTGTTACACTGAATTGCATTGAGCTCGCACTCTGCAAAACACCGCGTGAGACCAACCTCGAAAGGGAATATCATAAGCATACAACATTTTTAAATATGAGCATGAGAGCACAAAAAACAGAGTAATATAACCAATGAAACATAATTTTGTGTGTGATTTGCATTCATTTTTCAGTTTTGAGCAAAATAATTTTAAGTGTGTTTAAAGTTTAGATTCATGTTTGTTATTTTTTAATTGCGTTTTTAATTTTTTGCTGCGCGCTTATTATTTCACTTATTATATCCGTGACCAGGCTGTTTGCTATTCTGATAGCAATATTCGGATTCGTTTTTCTATTTTGTGCAATATATTTTTACAAAATAAGGTCTGTGGTAAACATAGCTTGATAATATTTTGTTTTACAAAGTAAATAACACACCCACACCGAAAGAGCGAATTTTGTTTATTTTTGAAAACGTATGTTTCTAATGAGTAACCAGATAAGAACGTTTGGGGTGTGAGTGTGTGCAGTATACAAAACATCAAAATAATGTCAAGTTATATTTACAGCACAGACCATATTTTACTCATAAATTGAAAAAAGCCATTGATGACATAACTGCACCACTCTATAGCAAGTCACTTTGGATAAGAGTCAGCTAAATGTGTATATTTCACAGCTGTGCCTACAGCAGTTTCCACTGACCACTGAAAAACATCAAATCACTCATGACAAAACATCCTCCGGACATGAATAGTAATTAATATTAATAACAGCAATCGAAGAGTATTAATTCATGGGATACTTTAAAATAATAAAGAGCACCAAAGGACCGATACATTTAATACAAAAATGATGATAGATAAACAATAGAACCATTGCTTTGGAGGGTGGACATGGCTAGACAGAGGGTCCCTAAACTATTCATCAGAGACACTGTCTCCCTCTAGAGGAATATGACTAAAAGAACATACTATGCTTACAAAATCATTCATGTTAATGTCAATAAGCAAATTATTGAAAAAATAAAAACAATAACAATATTATAAGAGTAACAACACCTTACTTGATGTGGTGTATTTTTCTAGCAACAATCGTTGGGAAGTCAACTTCAAAAAACTTTTTCGGCATAATGTTTTCATCCTAAGAATTAAAAATACACATTAAAAAAATACTTTTCTTTGATTGATTTTCAAGAATGATGTATTATTAGTCTGTGGAAGAACACACATTATTCCTTATTATATATATATATATATATATATATATATATATATATATATATATATATATATATATATACGTATAAAACTATTATTATTGGATCTCAAAATTAATAATAAAAAACAACAACCTTTAATCTCCAAAAAGTGGTATCCAGTCCAGCCCCAAGATTCACCACCTGGCAGTCACATTGCGTCTTCTCAAGAAAAGCATCGAGAAGGAGATTCACCCCTTTGACACGACTATAATAACCTACAACACAATAATATGAATAAAAGCAAATTATTTTAAACGCAGCTGCAAAAATTGACCAGCAGGTGGAGATATTTAAACAATCTTACCTCTGTTGATCTCAGGTGCTTTACGTTCACCTACTTGCCTCACAAAATACTGGGCGTAGAGGTCAGTCCAGTAACCTTTACTGGTAGCAAACCTATAAAGCAGAATGATAACTATACGGTTAAATTCAATAAATATTTTTTTTATTATTTCACATAAATGGCATACGACATGTATAACTACAGCAAATGTTGCTGACCTATATGTAGCCTAAATAATGAAAGAATTTTAAGTAATACATTATTATATAAAATCAATCATGTCTGCAACATTGTGCTCAACCACGACTGTAATACAATATTTTGCCTATTTGGTGATACTATGATGCTCATTAACATTGTGCTAGAATCTCATGAGGGAAGCACAGCATTTTACACACGCGAAAATTATGTTTAATAATTTTATTTCGGATCACTGTGTTTGCAATCGGTGCTACCTTTTGCATATCGATGCGTCGTCGCAAGTTGCTCTGACGGCTTCATCAGCCGTGTCAGAATATGTATATGGCTGTTTGGATGCCATGGACAGTTGCAGATTTGAAGCAACGTGAGAATTATTGCAAAACACAAAGGCTAAATGTTAGCTAATCTGACCGGGTTTCGAAAACCGCAACAGCCAAGGATTCAATATTTCATTGCCAAGATTATCAACAAATTCTTTAAATATTTTTCAAACACATTTATTTGAAACAAGCATATTGTTTTTTACAGCGGCATAACATAAACAGAACTGCACCAAGCGCTTCGGTTGTCTATCAAATGTTTACATCTATTTCCGCTGACGAAACTTTCCCATAATACATCTCGAAGTGGCGACAAGAGCTTACTGCGCATGACAGTCAATTTAATTCACATTTATGTGTAGCATTTACATTGGTTGGTCTACAGATGTTTGCGCTGATGCAAATCGCTCGAAGAGTCCTTTAATAAATGGTGTTGTTTTATATTATTGCTCACAATAACACCCCTGCCTCACTCAGGTTAATGAAAACGGGAAATGTCCCGTTGCAAATGTATAGATATTAGACGTCAAGGATATGAGGTTCTATCACGTTAAATCGGTCATTTAGAAGCATGCGTAATATAATTAGAGGAAGAAATTATTAGAATTAATTATTAGAAAAAGACTGTTGTGGATTGGATTGGATCAGGTGGCAAGCATAATTATGAGTCAACGTTCTGAATAGAGAGAGAAAGTCAACAGTTTTTTTAGTTTTATTAGCATAATTTTCTGCTTTTACAATAATGCCAAAGCATATGCAGTATTTAAAATAGATGCAAATTACCTTTATATATATATATATATGTGTGTGTGTGTGTGTGTGTGTGTGTGTGTGTGTGTGTGTAGTAAAACTAAAACCAGAAAAGAAGGACAGTTTTGGTTGAACACTAAGATTCGCTATGATGTAAATTCGTAAAGTCCATTCAGGGAGTTTATGGTCATCATCAGAAGGTATGTAATATGAGTGGACACTGAACGCTGCGTAGTCTTTCATGCTGTGTCTCAAACAGCGGGAGACCGCTTTTTGGGCATAACAGACAGCTTAATGTTTATATAGTCAACGCAGTAGGATTCAGGACAGCCCCTGTGTCCACATTAATGGCATCATGATCAACCTGGAGCTGCGTTGATCTGACCTGTGAAACACACACACACACACACACACACACGCAGGACCCGACACGGATGGAGTGATCAGCCCGCTGCCGTGCACTTCCACTCTCCCCCGTATTGTCACGGACTGGCATATAACGTTACGTGGAAACACCACATACTCCCGGTTTTGAGAGCAGTTGCAACACGGAGTGACATGAAACGAGCACCGCTACTCACCGGAGCTAACTTTTTTCCACACTACTGTTTTTTTCTCTCCCGTTCGGCTAGTTTTCTAGCTGCTTGAGCTAAACGAACACCGGGCTGTTTTAATGTAATTATCCACACGACTTCGCCATCGTGCTCAAGCCAAGGATCTTTCGGCTCATGAGGCATCGACGAACACACTCTCCACGTTTTAAAAACTGGGTTTTGAGGCCGACGCCACTAAAATGAAGAAACAATTTAATCGGATGAAACAGCTCGCCAATCAAACAGTTGGCAGGCGAGTACAGATTTAAAGTTTTTATCTGGGTTTGCCATCTCATGGATGGGCACGGGCAGCTCTGTCATGGTTTGATATGTTGTTGTTATGTTATGTTGTCAAGGCGGTAGCCGAATTAACCAGCTGCCTAAAACACATATTTTCGATTTACCACATAGTATAACAGCAATTTGCTAAACAGTCAACTTTCCTCGTTGTTTGAAATTATATACAACGATTACGCAGTTGTTTGACCACAGTCTCAACTTTTTAGATGTGTTACTTTTGATAAGAATAGGCTATTAACTGTTAGTGGGATTCGTTGCGGCCTCGTTAGTGTTTATTTAATACTAAATCTTAACGGGACAATGATGTTAGATAAAGTATCTGATAAACTACTGAAGATTAGATATGTCTGATTCGTTAACGAATCATTCTTTTGACTCGGATCTTTACAATGAATTGGTCTGATCTGTTTTAAACGGTCTGAACAATTCGTTCACGAATCGACTGAACGATTCACTCAAGAATAGCGGTTCTTAGTTCTAGAAATCATTCAATACAAATAATGTTGGGTTCTAAAAGACTTGAGCTGAGTCATGGCTGCAACAAACAGAACTATTTTAAA
This sequence comes from Siphateles boraxobius, assembly GCF_051911475.1. Taxonomy (NCBI): domain Eukaryota; kingdom Metazoa; phylum Chordata; class Actinopteri; order Cypriniformes; family Leuciscidae; genus Siphateles; species Siphateles boraxobius. The sequence continues at coordinate 16,985,942 of NW_027509097.1, forward strand.
TTGTAATATTTTTGATAAAATAATTCAGCCTTTGTGGGCATAAGAGACTTCTTTAAAACATTTAAATATCTTATCAACCCCAAATTTTGAATGGCAGTGTTACGCAATTTCTCTGACTACAGGACATGTTAAAATAGTTTTTAATTTATTTTACTTGTTTCACATTAACAATTCTTGTATAAGCTACACAGAGCCATTTGCGAAATAACACAAACATATTTAAGCCAGTCATTTACGATGGCCTTGTAATTACAAATCTCTTTCTGAATTTATATGCTGTTAGATAAAGTATCTGATAAGCTACTGTAGATGTGTCTGATTCGTGAATGAATCATTCTATTGAGTCGGATCTTTGCAATGAATTGGTAGGTTCTGTCAAAAAAGCTGGTCTGAACAATTTGTTCACGAATTGAGTGAACGATTCACTCATGAATCAGTCAGAGCGGTTCTTTGTTTTAGAATTCATTAACTACAAATTAAATTTAGGTTTTAAATTACCTTTTTATGAGCTGAATTATCACACACACACACACACACACACACACACACACACACACACACACACACACACACACACACACACACACACACACACACACACACATAAATACAATAAACACACCTATTATTAAAATTTAATACAAATAATGTAATAAATAGCAATATGTGACTACATATTTCTTTATTGGAACATGTAGCCCACTGTTACCACGCAGGGGATATCGTGACGTGTTATAATTGTTGAATCATTTCTTGAACCGGCTTTAAGGACCGAATCCATGACAAATAAGTCTGACTTCCATTAATACCAGAAATGTTGCTTGTTCATAGGTGCATTGAGAACACCCGGGCTCTTTTTGAAAAAACAGTTCTTGGAGGTTATGTGTGCCTATTGTACTTTCTAATTTTTGTTTGTCATCTAGCAGAGTGCTTTGAGCTCATACTTTGTATCCTACTTTGAAATGGTATGTGCATGGTCATCACTTCTGACTCCTCGGACTGTTGATAAAGCCTTAAACTGCATTCTTCATTCTGCTCAGGCTGCTTGAGGGTAAATGGGCCTGATTCTCAACATGCAGGGCAGATGATCACGGGTCTCTCAGGGAGGTGTTACTGCTGTAAATCATCCCTCCCAAAGCCAAACAGTAGTTTGTTTACTTCAAGCAATTAAAGTCACCATGAAATGAAAATGGACAATTCTTATCTTTTATGGAATATTGCAGTATTTATTATCAATTATTTATCTGTGCACATCTTTTTTTTAAAATTCATGTGTCCTTGTAATCTTTAAAGAAAATGACTTCCCCTCCCTCTTGCAGTAACATCTCTTCTCTGATGTGTTTACTGGTGTGAGGGCAGGACAGCCTGCCACTCACATGAGATCACGATTCACGATAATGATCCAATCTATTCCCGATGGACAAAATCAATCCCACCCTACATTTCTTGTTCAAGAGGCCTTTTCACTCCGATATATATCGCAACTGTAGGTAGATATCATATCATATAACATTCCTATCTGAGAATTCCTGTCAGTAATCTCTCTCGATTAGATAGTTTTAGAGATCACAACACATAGTTTTACAAACCAGGGAGGAATGCACCTACCTATGAGCTAAGCTCATTTAACTGGTGGTTAACCTGAACTTTGGCATCCATGTCCTCAGCCTCATTCCCTTTAAATGTGTGCAATTCGATCAGCCACCAGAGACTTTGCTAGCCTATTGACAAATAGAGCTGCATAAGAAGAGAAATGTCAGTAGCTAACAGTTTACTGGTGTTCACACACACTAAGCCCAACTGGGGGCAAGGCCTTTCCCTTTCAGGGATGATTTATAATTTTGTTGCAGTTTGGAATACCTGGCAGCAACTTTACAGCCATCTGTCACTTCAGAAAATTACTATCTACTATAAAGAAGGCAGTTCGTCCACCACCACACAACAGCCCAGTGTGTTTTCATAAAATTTGAGGTGTGAAATTATACTTTTAAATCTACATACTAGTAATGAACTTAAAAAGCATAATTTGGTTTTAAATTCAACCTAATTCAGATATCAAGCATCAGGCAAAGCCAATTACATCAGTAATATTCACAACTATGGATGTCTGTGACTGGGCCTCAAATAAATACCCATGAGCTGAATGAGCTGTTGTGTTAGGTATGGCAAAGTGCCAAACTGGAAGCCATTCATTTCCAACGCAGAGTAGTGCAGGAGCTGCATGGAATTCAGATCATATAAAGTTACGTGCGCTAGGGGACAAAATGCGACAATCGTATGCGAATGTTGGAGATAGTGGACTGCACACGACAAACAACAGTCGATGGACCAGAAGTCATTAATTTCCTATGGAGAGTCGCACTAGGACTGCGTGGGGTCCCGATCACCTGCGGAATTTACAGGCCCGCTTTAGCTTTATTAGAGCTTTGGTTGCGTTCTTTTTTTTTTACTTGGTCAAATTGGTCGACTACACCGTATGCAACACTCTGACCGGATGTGATGTATTCCCAGTGTATAATCCTATCAAATTAGTTCGCCTGAGGTGAAATGTATTACTTTTTTGTTTAACTTTTAGAAACATTTGATACTTTTAAAAGTGCACAGTTATTGGTAAGAAATAAATGTAGGCTAATACTTTTTATTCACAAATAATTGTTTTATTGATGTCTCCGTATGTTTCCTTCAAATTTATTGGCGGCCATTTGTCCTATATATGCATAGCTGTTTATTGTTTGCATTCATTTATTCATTCCTGCATGGTGAATGTTTGTAGGATAAAGGCTCTTGGTGTTGAAATATTGCGGTCAGAAATATAAGTTAGTGTAGGTAAAACACCTGGCTCAGAGGACACATCTCTGCGAGGGATGGCTAGAAAGGGATAGCTAGTTCAACCAAAAATTTAATTGTCATCATTTACTCACCCTCATGTCGTTCCAAACCATCAATACTTTTGTTCATCTGCGGAACACAAATGAAGATATTTTTAATGAAATCTGAGAGATTTCTGTCCTTTCATTGACAGTCCAACTACCACTTTGACTTTAAAAAGTTCATAAAGAGCCACGGTTGCTTTACATGCTGAACAGATTTAATTTAGCCTTTTTGTGGATGACCTTATATCCTAAAAAGAATATCCATCAACCATAAAATTATACTTTATCTTACATTATCTGTTCTATTCAGTGAATAAACACATGGCTAGTGGTTGGCCTGAAGCACTTTGTCCATTCATGGTACGAGCTGAGCATCAGATTTTTATTTAAAAAATCAAAGATGATTAAGAGTAGATATGGTATCCATCGTAGAAATCTCTGCATTTACTGCTTGATTTCTGTAACAGGCAATCAAAACAGCCATGCTTTTACTTTAATGCCTACAATCTTGCTTTTCCTCTTTGCTGAAACAAACAGCACCCGGGGCCAGTGAAAAGCCTGAGCAGACAATAGATGTGCATCATCAGCAAACTGACAGGTGGTTCTAGTCTTCTGATAAATTGTGAGGTAACGTGGCACTAATGTGCCTTAGGACGGTGTTATGCTCAAGCGTGCAGTTCAGATTGCAGATAGAATCTTACATTACACAGTTTAAACCCCAGATCATTGCTGGATCTGCCACAAAGTTGATTCTTTGATTTCATTCATAGAAATGAAGCTTCCTCAGTACGACTTCCTGTTTAAAAAAGAATAAGGAGAGATTTCCTTTGAGGGGTTGCATGCCGAACACAGTGTACGGCCTCCTCACAATCACAGGAACCATGGGACCATCTGAGCCCTGCGCCCAGCACTTCAACACCCACCCCCCCCCCCCCCCCTTCCTTTCGTCCGTCTGACCCTCAACCGCTTTCTTGTCTGCTTTCTGCATCACACTGAAGTGATTTATTGTTCGCAAAATAAATTCAGGAAGAGATGAGAATTCCAGCTGAATCTCTTTTATCCACATGTAAAACATTTGTGTTTACAAGGCAATAGACAATGACTGGCTTTCATGTTCTCAGATTATTTAACAAATGGCCCTGTGTATACAAAATTGTTAATGAGAAACAAAATTAAAATTAAAATAAAATCAAAAACCCAGAGTCAAAATTTTGCGTTACACTACCCTACTAGCTACACTAGCACTAGGCTCTTTTTTAATGTTTTTAAAAGTATTCTCTTATGGTTACCAAGGATATGTCGAAATGGCTGGAAATTTTAATTTTAATTTCTTACTTAAATTATAATAATAAAAGAATTATATTCAAATTCTAAAAGACATACTTTGTGTAAGGGGGGATAAAAGGTACTGTATTTTCTCCTAAGCCCGTAAGAAAGCGCAGGACAATGAGCAAATAAACCAAATCAAGCACCGCATTTTTTATCAAATTAATTTTGTTGAAATTACATGACTTTGTTTAAAGTACATTATGTTTTAAACAAACGTTTAAACTGCTGGACCCTCATCATGACATTCTTGAGAAAACATTGGGATGAGAAGACTGCTCATGTTGTGGAGTTCTATTACAGCGGTTTCTTATCCAACTTACAAATGACGTCAACAATTTCGGCACCAAAAAGCAAAGAAGCTCCATAAAGCACATTTAAGATGTTTTGGTGTAAAGCCGCCTTTCCGCTGCACATTTGGAATTCGCTGCCTAGTGGCTGTTGCAATGAACTTTCATGGTGATCGTACACGGCAACATAGGGAGAAAAGCTTGTTCTTGCTGCCTTGTAAATCTTCGCCTTTAAAGGGTTAGTTCACCCAAAAACAAAAAGTCTGTTACCATTTACTCACCCTCAAAGACTTTCCTTCATCTTCCGAACACAAATAAAGACATTTTAAGGAGATCTGAGAGATTTCTGCACCCAAGATTTTTATTTTGTACTCATACACTCAAAAAAATAATCTGTTGAACCAACTTAATTAAATTAAGGAAAGGTTTTCCACGAAATTGAATTATATTTATCCAACAAAATCGAATTTGTTTGAAATGATTTGTTGTAATCTTGCTGTATGAACTTAAATTAATTTGGTCAAGACTACTAAAATATTTGTGTCATTCCTACTAGATAGAATTTTGTCAAGTTACCCAGATTTATTTTTTGTCCTCCCTAAAATATCCAACATTATAATTTTAGCTAGTTTGACTCAATAGTTACTTCCAATGATAGTAGCTACTAGCATTAGATTTAATTAAAACATCTTTTCGCACAGTAATATTAGATATGACTTACGCAGGTCTGCAATTGAGGTTTAATGCATATGGAGTGTATACTGAGTTCCCACAGTGTAAACACAGTCTTCACTCTTCTGCATAATGGTAACCACAAAATTCAAAAACATTACATAAAGTCCTCTTAAGTTTCTAACATAACTGAACATTAAATACTAACATCAACTAACAACATCTTTACATTTACTGAAAAACAAATAAAATAACATTTTAATCCCTAAATTTACCCTCCTAATGCAGTCCCTTGCAAAGCATGCTGGGAACTACAGATCCACTGCCAAGTTAGTTGTCAACAAAAATAATTCATGTAGTTTTCACACAAATGAATTAAGTAAACTTCAGTTTTAAATATATTAGGTTGATTGAACACAATTAAATTAAGTTGTGACAAAATATTAAACAATTGTGTTACTTTTGCTTATTTTAATTAATTAAATTTAACAAGAGGCAAAATTTACTTTTTTGAGTGTACGATTTAATACATTTACCTTTAAAGTTATAATCTCAACTTAAACAATGTGGCTAGCTTTAGCTTGCTAGTTGGTAACACAATGCTTTGATAACATTAGCATAGCATAGAAATTGCTGAGTAGCAATGGCAATATCGAACATTTGACAAATGTTATCAAACCAAGCTCATGCTCCACTCCTCACCATGATGGTAACACACTAAAAAAATGAACATTTGCCTCTTGTTTTAACTTATTTTAATGTGTTCAATCAAGTTTAATAGGAGGGTAAATTTAGGGATTAAAGTGTTTTTCGTTAATGTTAGTGTTTGATGGTCAGTTATGTTAGAAACTTAGAGGACTTTCTGTAATGTTTTTGAATTTTGTGGTTATGCTATTATGCAGAGCGGTGACTGTGTTTAGGCATGGGCACTTAGTAAACTATATATTCTTTAAACCTCACACTTAAACCTACATAAGTAATATTTTTTGTTACTATGTTAAAAGTGGTTTTAATTTAAATGAACACAAGTGTTTAACTTTCATTGGACGTTAGAGTCTAAATAAACGTTAAAAAATTAAACGTAGTTAACCCGACAATTTTCTTTCTTAGGCATGGCAAAACTTTAGTAGGAAATTACACTATTTTTTCTAGTAGTCTTGACTAAATTCATTTAAGTCCATACAACAAGATTACAACAAATCATTTAAAAATGTATTTCTTGGAAAGGTTTTCTTTAATTTAAGTGCATAACATAACAGAAACTTGTCTAAATTAGCATAGCAAAACATTAAACACTACTAAATCTGCCACTTAACATTAATTTAAAAGCCTAATCTAAATTAGAAAACAGGAATAAGTGTTAAGAACTGCCTGATAAGTGCAAGCTATATTTTGGTTTCTTAATACTGCATTTTTAATATTATCTGGCTAACACTGATGAGGATTTGTAATTTGTTTTTGAAATTCCCTTTTGAGAAAAGTTGTTGTAGTGTTAGACAGGATTTAATAGAGTGCTGCAGGGATGACGTCAGAACCCGGAAGACTTATTCGCCAGTGGTTCCTTTGAGATTTTCCTATCGGGTTTTTCAATGTAGGAGTAAAATAAGGTCTGTGGAAAACATTACTTGTAACGTAACATAACGTTTTGCTCTACAACATAAATCACACAGCAAATTGAAAATGGTGTTATTTTTATTTTAAAAAACCGTATAGCAAATTAGTATAGATTTCATCGTCATCCCACTCATTTGCTTCAGACAAATATTTGTGTTGTGAAATGGGATGATGTGTATAACTGATGTTGTTCTGCTGTCATAAAAAAGAAAATGCACTAAAGTTAAACTGAGAGGGGTTATAGCACTTGCGTATTGTTGTCCTACTGTTAGTTTAACTGCTTCTATTGTTCTCATTTGTACGTCGCTTTGGATAAAAGCGTCTGCTTAATAAATAAATGTAAATGTAATGTAAATGTCATATTCATGTCATTTAAAAAAGTAGCAAAACACTTTGTTTAGTCAATAATGCATACAGAAACAGTTTACAGATTAGAATTTTTTTATAAGGTTTCGTGAAATGATCCATTTGAGTTACATTTGTGTTAACGTATGTTTATGCAGCTTAATTATAGGCACCAGGCAGATGCTGTTTTCTGCAACAGTATCTTTTCTCCTCTCACTTGCACAAAAACAGATTTAATATTCCTCAAAATAAATTTAAAAATTTAAAAAACGCCTAATGGATGGAATGCAAACAATGAATTGCTAGATTTTTTGGAAGAAATTTAAAGTAGCCGTACTACTGTTTTTACTGTATTTTGATCAATTTGATAGCAGATAAATCCTTTTTGCTGAGCTCTGGAACCTTTTACTTTCAGTTCTTCTTTACATTGTGACATCAAGAGCCAGATTCAGACACACTCAAGATGTTTAGAGTTTAATCTGGATTGGTTGAAGTCTTGTAGGCCTTTTTTCTCACCCTCCTGTGTTAATTGAAAGCAGCTGTCCTCCACTGTCACGAGGTTACAACTGTGCAGTTTTGGCAGGAGGAGGAACTGGGGCTGAGATTTGTGGGTAACATGGCAGACTAAAGGAAGACATGAAACTACAGAATCAGACTGTATTGTGCTTTAACCACATAGTCAGGCTCAATTAAGCTAATGCTGATTGCTCCTCAATAAATACAATGACTGTTTTATTACTTTTTTGATAACAAACAGAAAACATAAGTCTTAAACAAGTCTTAAAATTACCATAATTAACTCTCAAGCCAGCTCTGGTGACAGATGTGACAGTAAATAAAATAAATGACAAAAGCCATGCTTTTTCATCTGGAGATTTTAGAATAACTGAAACAAAATAAAATTAATAATCATAAAAAGAAATACAACTCATTGGCTTTGGGCATGAGCATTCATGATTAGAACAGCTAGTGTATAATACGCGACAATGGCAATACATAATGCAATAAACTTTGACTCAAATAAAATGTAACATAAACATTTTATACATAACCACTGACGAAAATAGAAGAAACATAAGCATAAAATGCATTGTAATGATATGTGGAAATATCGTTCTTCTGTTTTCACTATCAATTGATGCTAAGGGTTTACAGTATCTTACAGTAAAGCTACTTTCATTGTTTTATACACTTTTACACTGCTCAGAAGTTTGGGGCCAGTAAGATTTTTTTAAAAAGAAATTAATGCATTTATTTAGCAAGGGTTTGTTTGTTGACACTTTTATAAATATTACAAATATTTTATTTCTTTTTGTTATTTTTAACTTTCTATTCATCAAATAATCCTAAAAAGTATGATTGCTTCCTCTAAATTATTAAGCAGCACAACAATTTTTAAAACATTGATAATAATAAGAAACGTGTTTTGAGCACCCAATCCGCATATTAGAATGATATCTGAAGGATCTTGTGAAACTGAAGAATGGAGTAGTGATGCTAAATATTCCGATTTTCCATCATTTAAAAATATATTAAAACAAAAAGCAGTTATTTTAAATTGTAATCATATTTCACAATATTACTGTTGTACTGTATTTTTGATAAAATAAATGCATCCGTTGTCCTCATAAGAGACGTCCTTCAAAAACATAAAAAAATCTTACCAATCCCAAACTTTTAAATGGTATAGCCTATAATGTATATGGTAACTTTTACAACTAACCAATTATGTTATTGTTCCATTACAATCAGTAGTATTTAAATAATTTTGTTATAATTAAAGGAAACAAACCTTTAGAATTTACATTTACTTTATTATACATTTATAATTATATAATTGTTATAATTTAAGGAAACTTGATATTTATGATAAGTTACTGACTTCCAAGACACTGGTAAAGTAAGGTCTTAGCTGTAAACAATAGCATGATTACTGTCTTCCTCCTGGAGAACAATTAAGAGTGTACAGGGAATCTAATACTCTAGGTTATAACAGACAAGCTTACATTATTGTGTAATATGACGTCCTCCATGCTTTCGAATATTACGTTACCACAACAGAAGGTTCAGACACAGAAACGGGCCCAACTCGACACACACATTAAACATTTCAGCAGTGGTTTGTTGTATGATAGTTTTTATGTTGATGTGAACTGGTAGGATCATAAATCCATTTGAATCATAAATATCCAGCTGTTATCATTGTTTTTCCCACATACTTCAGTATGTCTGATTGAACATACACAGTGATATCCGTTTCTGATCTTCTGATCTATTAATCTGATAATTAAGGAGGTCTAGGTGAGGTCACACAACCTGTCTCCGAGTCATTGTTCTGAAACAGTAATGTGATAGAATGTATGTGTGTGTGAACTGAGCTGGTGTTGTCCTCTCACATTCTCTCTGTCTCTGATAGAGTGCCATGGTCAAAGTTAGTTTACTATTAATAGGGCCTTAACTATTTGTTCACAAGGCCAGCAGTGGCCTGCTAAAATTCCCTGGGAAAGTAAATGCCATTTCGGACAGCTGGTTTCATCAGACGGATTGTCAGCTGTTGGCTACTCCTAGACTTGGCCATTACTAGTGTTTCTACACGGATCCTGTTCCTGGAGATCTACCTTCCGGCAGAGTTCAGCTCCAACCCTGATCAAACACAACTGATCCAGCTAATTAAGATCTTCAGGAGCATTTGATAATTACAGACAGGTGTGTTGGATCAGGTTTAAGGGCAGTCATGACTAATGGTTAGAGAGTCAGACTGGTTACCTGAAGGTTGGGTGTTCGACTCTCAATACCGGCAGGAAACAATTGAGCAAGGCACCTAACCCCCAATCACTCCCCAGGCACCAGAGCAAAAATGGCTGCCCACTGCTCCTGGTGTGTGTGTGTGTGTGTGTGTGTGTGTGTGTCTCTCCACGGTTTGATGTGTGTGTGTGTGTGTGTGTGTGTGTGTTTGTGTGTGTGTGTTTGTGTGTGTGTGTGTGTGTGTGTGTGTGTGTGTGTGTGTGTGTGTGTGTGTGTGTGTGTGTGTGTGTGTGTGTGTGTGTGTGTGTGTGTGTGTGTGTGTGTGTGTGTGTGTGTGTGTGTGTGTGTGTGTGTGTGTGTGTGTGTGTGTTCACTACCCATTACTCCTAATGTGTGTGCACTAACTTGCTTTCAATGTCAGGAATAGGCTTGATTTACAGTAAATGTTGTTCTAAAGAAACTTATCTCTACATCTGCTCTGAGTTTCATTTAAAACGTGCATTTGGGAATGCAACATGTTTCAACCATTTTTCCAAACTTGTAATCAGAGGCACTTGTTTACCAGCTGTTGTCAGCAAAAGAGAAGCTTTAAAGTCCCCATGAAATCAAAATTTAAGTTTTTTGTCTTTTAGTATGAATATGTTAGCCTTACTGTTATCTATAAGCTAGTGTGCTCAAAAACAATGACAATATTCACATTTAGAAGATATAAGCATTCAAAACTTTGTCTCTCACTTTTGCCAATATGGATCAGTGATTTTGATGACATCGTTCTGGACTTCAGCTTCTCATCAGATTTCTGTCCAATCAAATGCTCTCTAGAATCTGAAGCGTCCCGCCCCTACACTATAAATAGACGTTCACTTGTTCACACATTTACTATTTTCTACATAGTGAATGACACATAGTGCACTATGTAGGGGATAGGGAACGATTCAGACAGTGTAAATATGCTTTCCTTTGGGGCGAATGAAGTCTGGTTTCACGTTAGTGTCACGCACGCACAGTCTGCTCTGGTCCTGAGACACAATGGCACAGAGTGGATCAAATGCGCAGGTCGGCGCAGACCACAAAAATGTATTGGACCCATTTGAACTCTGCACAGAATGCTGTGTTTTAAAGCGATATGGAGATTAGGAGGAAACTGGCTTTACCGAGCTCAACGGCTCTGGCCGAGCTATGACATAAACAAAACGTTATTGGATCTTTTTAAAAAGGGGACGAGGGGGATAATGTCCCGTCCTGTCTTCCTTTTTTAGTGGAAATTCAACGCATTGAATAATGCTGCGTGTTTAATGGCACCTCAGTTGACCTTTAAGGGCTTGTTGTGTTTTTCCATCAAAATAAAAGCTTAATGGTTTAATGTTTAAAAATGAATAAATTAAAACAGCTTTAAATATTAGTACTGTAATTTTATTAGAGTGAAATTGTTTAATATTTGTATTTAATAATAATAATAATTTATTATTATTAATATATTGTCCCAAAACTTTGGCCAAGCTTTGTCTTTAAATGAATATGGGATTCGATTCTAAAAATCTGTTGACTTCTTTTACAGAGCGGAGAAAACCGAGGTCCTCAGTGATGACCTGTTACAGGTGACTGCTTTCCTTTCCATCTCTGTCTCCTGTTCTTTGGCTCTTATCCATCTTGCATGAAATGGTGGGAAACTAGTGAGTCACTAGTTTGGGAAAGGTGAACTCATTTATGTCAAGCAATACATCCCATGCAATTTATTTTTGTCACATTAGACAGAATGTTCTCTTCTGAACGGTCAGCATAATGGTTTGCGTCATGTTGAGTCTTGTGATATTGTCCCCAGTGAAATTGTACAAAAAAAAAAGTTTTGTTGCTGTGGAAATTGTGCCAAAACAACCTTCTAGAAATCTAGGAACGTGATTTGATTATCTGAACTTCCACCGATATTGTGTCCACTAGCTTTTTTGACAGCTTGTTTATCGCTCTTAGCCGGCTCCGGCTAAAATTATCTCTGAGATGTTTGGACACATCAAGAGAAAATTATTCTGACATCCCCCCCCCCCCCCCCCGTGGCACACACGTTTTTATTCTGGGTTCTGCACGGGGCTCACAGCGGTTTCCCATCACGCCATTCTCAGCTGTCTGGACACCCATGTTACTTCAGGGCTTCTACACTCGTGCCACTCACAGATGCATACAGGGGACATTGTTGACAATCTTGAGCGTCTGGATAGTGGCTCCCTTCCAAGTTTTCCCCTAATCGCTTGTCCGAACAGGACATGCCTGCGGTTTTCATTTCGCCAATGACTAATCAGTATTATAGTAGTGTTTCCCCATTTTCTGAACATTCTATAAAATGTTCCATTACAAAAAAAGCTTATTGTTTCTGTGTGTTTAGTCTGCCGTTTGGTTGCCAGTTTTTAGTCTGTAATGGCAACAGGCAAACATTTAAAGACCTCTCACACCAGATAATCCAAACAACTCCCCTCGAACAGGATCTCCCTCAGCAGAAAAAGCCCGGACATTAACAGTCAGTGATTCCCCTTCTCATGGGGTTCTCATGCCGGAGACGCCTGAGCGGAATGTACACTTGACCCAGCTGCGTCGGGACGGCTGTGAGGGAATGTTATGACGTAAAGGAGGCAGAGAAGTGTGAGGAGGTGGTTATCTCCTCTCCCAGCCTGTGGAATTCCTGAACTAGGCTGTTTTTGGAACATGAGTCAGAATTTTTTTTCTCTCTCTCTCATATTCGGATCCTCACTGTTTGTTCAGTCATACCGCTCTCACAGTTCTGAAGTAACATTCTTTTCAGGGCTGACATGTGTTCGAGCAGGCCCACCCTGCTCGCATCAAAAAGCTGACATGTCTGTCACGACGTCAGTTTTCAAAGTCTTAGACAGTGGACCTCTGCTCTGACAAAACTTACAAGATGAAACCCGCACTTTTTTTCCTGAATTTATTAGATTATAGGTTATGTAGATTATATAAGCAGCCTACATAATAAATTAAAAAGTAAATGCCAGTCAAATCCAAAATCAATACAACCGAACATTGTACTTTGATCATTTCACATTTGTGACCCTGGATGACAAAAACCAGTCATATGGGTAATTTTTTTGAAATTGAGATTTATACATCACATGAAATCTGAATAAATAAGTTTTCCATTGATGTATGGTTTGTTAGGATAGGACAATATTTGGCCGAGATACAACTATTTGAGAATCTGAGGGTGCAAAAAATCGAAACATTGAGAAAATCGCCTTTAAAGTTGTCCATTTATGTTGGTGATTGTGCTGCAATCACTCACAAAAATAAATGTTTTATACATTTACGGTAGGAAATTTACAAAATATCTTCTTGGAACATGATCTTTACTTAATATCCTAATGATTTTTGGCATAAAAGAAAAATTGATAATTTTTACCCATACAATGTATTGTTGGCTATTCCCACAAATATACCTGTGCTACTTAAGACTGGTTTTGTGATCCAGGGTCACATTTTGTCAGGTCTTAGTTATACATTATTAATATGATTTATCAGTTTATAAATGTTGGAGCAGTTTATTCATGGTCAGAAGTCGTCAATCCGTTCTAACAGACACAGTCGAAAATCTTTGTATACTGGCAGGGGGTCAAACTATCATATCAAGCTATTTAATTTTACCTGTAGTAATAATTGCAAAATACTTTCTGCTGCAGATGTATTTATTGGTTTAGAATGACTCGTCTTTACTGTATTTAGCTTTTATCAGTGGAATGGAAAATGCTTCTGCTAAAGCAACTTTCAACTTCAACATTTTTAAAAAATTGACAAATTCCAGATAAGAAAACAGATAAAAATCCTGAAGAGAAATACACCAATCAGTTTATCATGACACCGCCATATCACTCCCATGAAGCATTGTGAATAATGTAATCGAGTCATATGTTTGCATGAATATTTTGCAATATATTTACAATTATTATTTATAGTTTATACTTGCACAACTGACTATAAATCAGTAGTTTTATAGTGTCAGTTATGTTTATTTTTATTACATCATTTGCAGTGCTTCATGGGATTGTAGTCTTTCCCTCAGAATAGACCTTTTGTCTTATTTTCATATATTTTGTCTTCTCATTCATCTCAGAGCTGGTTAGATTATATTTATTTATTTATAAAATTAGTTATATTTGATTTAAATAATTTATTTTTAATTATTCTATAATTATTTAAAAAAATAAATGTAAAAAAATTTAAACTGCCTATTAAGATTATGAATAATTATTTGTTTAATTCTTTTCTGTTTTATTTCTGTTTTCTTTTTACTTTTTTAATTTATAGACCATTTTCATGGACTGTGATGATGTGTTTCTATCATTAAATCTAGTAACGTTTTTAATATTTTCATTTTAAAAAAAGTTATAGCACATTTACAATACTATACTTTGTGTTATGTTACCTTTCTAATACAACAGTTGTGAGAGTGACGGCAAATTTTAAATCCTTCTCTCTGTATTTTTTCCCCTGTTTTGAAAAGTCGTGTAAATGTTTTTCCAAATGTTTTTTATTTTTATTTTTAGAGCAAATGCAAAAATTATATTTGCTGTCGTCTCTATCGTAACTAGAAGTTTACCCTTGACGATGACTTCTTCTCAGAACCTGGAAATGTGAAAAGGGTCCATCATCATTGGCACCCCTTTTTTATATAACAGATAGAAGTAGAAAAAGAGGCTTTGGCCTGCATCTGTATTTTCTATTTATGGCATCCCAGTGTTGAGCTCACACATCTAAATCTTAGGCGTCCCAATAGGGCAGATGAGTCATACTTGTCTTCTTTCTGCAACATAACATATCTTTTTCATGCCTCCAAAGGGAGTGGTGTAATAAATCGTGTTTGACCTTACCACACCCTCAAGGACTCAAGTGTCCTTTTAAGTCCTTTCTATCAGCAACACTTGTTAATTGACACAAACTCTAAGGCTGTAGGGTTAAATATCCAGTGAAGGCTATAAGCAAGACATGCTGAATTTATGAAATCTGTTTCATCTCACAGAGGCATCCATTGCTTTTTTACATAACATGCCTTAGGCACTTTACAGACTGTTTACTTTCACCACAATGCATGCAGACTTTGCATTGAGCAGTAGCCACGGCTCAATATGGATTGTGGGTTGTTATTGATGTCTTGTTTTATCCTGCACAGATTGAGCGGCGTATGGAGTCGGTGCGAGTCGTTTCACACAACACGCACAAAAGAATGACTGCGTGTTTGCAGGGGCAGATAGGCACTGACGCTGAGAAGAGACATGTAAGGGCTTAACAGTGCTAATGAATGCACAAAATATCAGTCTTCACTTTATATTTGATCTGCTTTGCACGTATTGTGTCACAAACTCTCTGTCTTTCTGTCACAGAAAAAGCTTCCACTAACAGCGCTGTCACAGGCCATGCAGGATGGTGGGAACCAGCTGGGGGAGGAGTCTCTGATTGGGTAATTGGATGACATCAACATTTAAATAGATTTAAATAGATTTTTTTTTTAAATCTGGTTCTTTATTTTTTTAGATTGTTAATGGATAAACTCATTGGATCATACGAATGAGATAATTGTACAAAAGAACACTATAGACATTCAGAGCAGCGCCATGACCGGTATGAAAGCGAGGCTCTTAGGGATAGACTTGGTGTTTTCAACGGCATCCTCTGTAAAAAGCTGTATAAAGCTCCTAGATCACTTATAGTTTTCCACTGCTCGTGATGTCTGGAGTTTTATGTACTGAAGTTTCTTTGAAATATATTTTTGCAGTGTTTTGTCGGAAGAACAATCCAAAAACACATTAAATAACAGTACAGCCCTCTGAAGAGATTTATGTCTATCCCTCACAGCCTCACTCCTATTCCCATTAAAAATCAAAGATGACTCTGCTGTGCATAAGGTCTATATTGCAAAAAATCACCATAAGTGCAGGTATATTAGAGGTTTTGTACATGTGTTATTGTGTCAGTGCACTTTTTAATTTCAAAAGTTTGGAGTCAGTAAGATTTTAGGAAATGAATACTTTCATTGCAATACTTGCAAGGATGCATTAAACTGATAAAAAGTGACAGTAAATATATTTTATTCCTATTTCAAATACATGCGTTTCGTTTGAACTTTGTATTCATGAGTAAATTCTGAAAAAATATTTCACCATTTCCAGAAAAAACAACTATTTTCAACATTCATAATAATAAAAAAAATGTAAGGTACATTTACATGGCAAAGATGTACTAAAAATAGAACTGGAAAAATCCACGTTTTTAGTTGATAACGGTGTAGTGTAAACGTCCGCTTGGAATGATTTCTGAAGACTGGAGTATTGACTGCTGAAAATTCAGCTTTGCCATCACTGAAGTGAATTATATGTCAAAATGTATTAAAACAGAAAACACTTATTTTAAATAATAATAATATTTCACAATATTAGTTTTTACTGTATTTTTGATTTCAAAAAATGCATCCTTGATGAGCATAAGAGACTTCTTTCAAAAATCTTACCAACCTGGTAAGTCATACAACCTCAAACTTTTATGGTAGTTTATATTCAGTATCTTCTGTGCAGAAAAATGATGGAGATGTGTGGAGATGCCAAGAACAGACTGGCAATTGAGCTAATGCAGCACGAGGTGATCATTGAGAAGGAGATCTTAGACCCCCTCAATCAGCTAGCAGAGGTACGGACTATGCATGCTAATTTGACCATATTCATCAATACGGGACAGAATTTTAATAGCGACGCATTCCTAATCCTATTGATTTGTCAGGTGGACATTCCTAACATCCTGAAACAGAGGCGGCAGTTAGCCAAGCTGGTTCTGGACTATGACTCTGCCCGAGCAAGGTGACGTTTCTATTTAGGTTTCATTATATCGTAACTCTAATTTTACCCAGTTCACAACTGAATCGGTTTCTTCATAGGTGGTTGCAGGCAACCAAGTCGATAATCTCAGGAACAAACACACAAGCACTGACCGCCAAAGCAGACTCGCTTAAAGAAGAAGTCGATGAAGCTATGAACAAAATGGAGCTGTGTAAGGTACTGATGTGCAAACAAGCTTAAACATGCCTTACTCCTTATGAGTCGCTTAGTTATAGATTTTACACCAACGCATGGTAGCAGGGGTGTAAGAACGATCTGAAAAGTGTGGGGGAGGGGGGCGCATCATACACCTCATCTGCTTGGTTCATGAATACTAATTAGATGACAACATTAGCTCAGTTGTTCTAATTGATTTGCTGGAAGGAAAGTAAGTGGGCACTAGCCATGGGAGGATTGTTCAGCCAAGCACAATGAAATTCTCCAAATATAATTTTTAATATAAATATAAGTGATGCTTTCAGAAGTGGGGGGTGAATCTTGAGATTTTAGATTTTTCTAAAGGCAATATTACACTACTGTTTAATTGCTTTTTAGCAGGGATGCATTAAATTGATCAAAAGTAACTGTAAATACATTTGTATTGTTACCAAAGATTAATATTTCATATTAATACTGTTATTACTACCGAACCTTTGAACGGTAGTATATTTTATAAGTGAGTATTCAACATCCATTTTCGGTTTGATTAAAAAACTTGATTTCTGAAGTCTGTTCAATGATAACCGTGGCTCTTAGCCCACAGTTTTTTTCTTTCTCAAATGGCAAATATGAGATTTCTTATCACAAATCAGTCTCAAATAAGACCAGACATCAATCTGCTAAATCCAGAAATTCATCCGGTGGCGGCTGAACCATCAAGCTGCTAGTCAGCCATATGATGACTGATTTATGATGCAGCGGTTGTTATAACTGCAAAAATCTAATGTGTAATCAGTGTTGTATTCATAGAGATTTTTTTCTTTCTGACTGAATAGTCATTTTTGGTGAGTGGAGACATGAAATAAGGTCTCAAACCTGCATCACCCGCATGAGCAATTAAGGCTCAGCGTGTTTGTTCCTGTAAAGTACGGATTGATTGCCAGGGAACACATTACTGATATAATGTATAGCTTGAGTACAAGTCAATTTGAATAAAAGTATCTGCCAAATGCATAATGGATTGTGTCAAGAGCATGTGGTTAAACACTGTGCTTGTTTCCTGTAATATCCAATTTCTCTATCTGCACTATCAGAATCATACCAGTTGTTTCAATCGTGTCAATATGTTTTTAAGGATCAACTTTCAGCAGACATGTACAATTTCTTCTCAAAGGAGGCAGACTATGCCTGCTACTATGTAATGGTAAGTTGTTTTTCATCCATGGGTTCAATAACTCAGTTGCTATGCATATTCATGTTCAGTTCCATGTTTTTTCTGCCCATTTTTCATTCTGCTGTGCATCTTTTCTTCCTCTATGTCTTCTCTGTTCTCAGTTATTAGAGGCACAAGCTGATTACCACAGAAAATCTCTCACCTTGCTCGAGAGCGTCCTGCCAACCATTCAAGCTCAACAAGGTGACGGCACAGTTTCTCATTGCTGTGTAACTGAAATAACTACCAATGAAACCTAATCTAGTTACCACTAGGCATCTGCAAAACTACATATTTTCAGATTCGATGACTAGTTGTCTAATTATAGTTCAAAACTGATTTTTTTTCAACATATTCACATGTTGCTCCTGACTTGTATGACTTTATTTTGTTGTGTAGAACATTGAACAAGTTATTTTAAAGAAGGTTTCTACTACGTTTGTCCATGTAATTAAAAGTTAATGGAGTCCAAAATCAACATAAAAATATAAAGAAAAATATTTTCAAAATATCTTTTATGTTCTGCAGAAAAAAGAGAGTTATACTGGTTTGGAATGAAATGATGGTGAGTAAATGATGACACAACTTTCATTTTTAAGTCCCTTTAAGGAAGCCTTGTGTAATTAAAGGGATAATGAAAGTTCTGTCATCATTTACTCACCCTCATGTCGTTCTGAAGAACCTATATGCATTTCTTTCTTCCGCGGAACACACCAAAGGAGATATGTTAAGAATGTTGAAAACCTAACAGGTTTGGTTCCCATTGACTTATGTTGTCTTTTTCTGTCCATACAATGGAAGTTGATGGTAACCAGATCTGTTTAGTTACCAACATTCTCTAAAACGTGTTCCACAGAAGAAAGTCTTACAGGTTTGAGGGTGAGTAAATTATGGAAGAATTATAATTTTTGGGTGAACTCTGTTTCGTAAAAAGACGTCAATCTGAAAAGAGACGATTTTTTTCCACATTTGAAAGACATTCAAATACAAACACACTAATTAAAGCACTACTGCTGAAAATATAAGAACTAAAAAATATTGTAGGAAAAATCAAGATAAACTATTAAACTGAGTAATCAGCTAGTTGGTTGTTACATGAGTTTTGGAAGTCGTAACCTTCCATAGTGACTAATGTAGATATATCAAACGGAAACTACGTGAATTTTGCCTGATGATGTATTCCAGGGATTTTCTTTGCAGTCCTCAGAGGCGCTTAACTGTTTTCGTTCTTCTTTGTGCCCATAAATCTGGCACTTGAGTGCTATAAATTGTTGTGATGGTTTCCTGCGAGCACACATGAGGCAAACAGACTTGATGTCCCAGCATGTGGCCCATGAGTAATATTTCTCACATCTCACCCACCTAGTTCATCTGCTTTTTTCAGAAGCGGTAAGAAAGAATAAAGAGGAAAAAAGAGTTTGACGTGTGGACTTAACAGCAGGATGTAGCATTTAGTGTCTTGAAAGTAGATAAATCACAGATGAATGCTCCCTCTAATTCACATCTTTTATTTTAATAAAGCGATGCTTTCAATTGATGCTGCTTGGTAACTAGTAATTTATGTTTCCCTGCCAGATTCGTGGACTGAGAAGCCAGCGTTTGGAACTGCTCTGGACGAGCACCTGAAGCGCAGTGGCAGAGAGATCGCACTGCCTATAGAGGCCTGCGTCATGATGCTGCTGGAGACTGGAATGAAAGAGGAGGTACGGCACGACCGAAGCATTTAAACAATACAATACTTGATTTGTATGACTGATGCATTGTTGATACGGATGTCCCGAGCCGATCTCAAGGATCAGTATCATTAAGCAGTGATTGGTTAAGCCAATCCTTTATTTTAAGTCAGTTGTCTCGCAGGTGTCTTGCAGTAGGTGGCGGTATGCCCCTTAAAGTGGGCTTGCCAACCACCATTAAAAGGTAAAGAAGAAGCTTAAATGTTTGAACGTGAAGCGCAAGAACCGATAAGGATTGTTCTAGCGCGTCACACATGCACATTCGAACTTCCATGTTTAGTTTATTTTTAACTGCCCTCAGACTATCTGAGATGTTGCCATAACACGTTGCAATGTGTTGCATCTTTCTTTGGACTTGAAAGACTGGCAATCTGCTTCATGCTTTCTAACTTTATCTCCACTTTTTTTCTTTTTTGCTTATTGTGCAAATAAAATACAAGGGGCCCGATTTACTAACAGCTTGCACCAACGCAGACCCTCTTTGGGTGTTAAAAGCTACTGTAAAGATTTACAGTACTAAAGACACGCAGTGAAAAATTAGCACTGATAAGGCAATGGGAAGAGAGTATTTAAATTAATCATGCAAGGTGATTTATGCCATTATTTACTGGCCCAAAAAAAGCATGTCTTAAACCAGACGCTAATTTGCGCTACTCTTGGTAGATTGCGTTGGTCGTTATGGAAATGATCCGGCTGCATCTGCATTCTTTAATTTGCACGTTGTCAGTAGATCACGCACATAGGCTCTTTTCCCATAGGCTCCTATAGGCACTTTTTTTGAATTGCATTCTCATGCTAATTTATCCTGTTTACTGAATCTGGCCCAAGAAGTGATACCATATTTATAATTGTGACCACACAGTCTGTTTACAATGTCTACCATTGTACTTTTACATCTACATCTACTTTTACAGTTTACATCTACCAATGTCTTTATACAGTGTAGAGAGAGAGAAGAGAGAGAGTGAGTATCTTATAGTAAATATAATTAATCTAGTAATTGTTATTTTAGAATTACTGAGAAACTCTGCACAGCTCTGTTTAGATTGGATTGATTTGAATAACTTTAATGAACTTGAAATGTGCACGAAGCAATATGAAAATACAAGTATCGGATCGGGACTCTGTATCGGCAGATACTCAGTATTCAATGACTCGGATCGTAGGCCCAAAAAACTTGGATCGGGACATCCCTAATTGATCTACCACTGTAATCTTTTCCAGGCTGTTCAAGTCAATGCAAATGCATTGAGTTGTGTATTGAACCACAATAGAAGTATTGTTCAACTATTACATGTGTCCACGTTGTATTGACAAATCTCTAATAGAAATTTCTCATCATGTTGCATCATGTTGCATCATGTCACTGCAACTGTCAAATAAACATTTAATAATATGTTAGAAGATGAATTTGGGTCTTGGCTTTCTAATTGTCTAAATATACCTGCAAATATGCTCTTTAATTTCGTCATTCTGCAGGGTCTTTTCAGATTAGCTGCAGGAGCCTCTAAACTGAAGAAGCTGAAGGCAGCTCTGGATTGCTCCACATCACAGCTCGAGGAGTTTTACTCTGACCCACATGCCGTTGCTGGTACAGCCTGTTTTGTTGTATGTAGAAGTAATGTGTCATTCGCACTTAATGAATGTTAATTTGGAATCGTACTCTCCTGGTTTAAGGAGCATTAAAGTCGTATCTCAGAGAGCTGCCTGAACCTTTGATGACTTACCAGATGTATGATGAGTGGATACAGGCATCCAAGTAAGCCATCTTGCAGTACTCTACATAATGGTTTAAAGGAATCATGTTTGTGTTGCTAATTACTGTGCTTTTACTTTAAGTGTCCCTGACCCAGACAAGCGGTTACAGGCTTTGTGGGTTACCTGCGATCAATTACCAAAAAACAACAAAGCAAACTTCAGGTATGTTTCAGTTAAATCTGAATGTGAAGTGTAATAAGTTTGTGCAAAGTTCTGGGCTTCTATGTATAAAACTGCACAGATTGTATCTTAAAATGTGTTTGCACAAATGTTTTTAGATTGATTGATTAAAGTTTTATTGTAAATCATTTGCTTATTATTTCCATATGCATATTGGCATTCAGACTCATGATACTTTGCAGTTTAGAAACTAGGACCTAGGAAATAAGAGATTATTTATATTAAAAATAAATATTATTATATTAAAAATAAATAAAATAATAAGAGTAAATAAAATTATAGTAAATAAAGTAGCTAATAAATAATAAATGCATTTCTTCTTAATATCTTTTTTTTTCCAGTAAAATATTAAGACTTAATATTTAAGAATGTATCTTGAATCTCATCGTTGTCGGGCAGAACCCTCAAATGTCCAAAACCGCACTGTTTCTGAACTCCTTGAAACGTCTCAATTGTATTCTTAAGTTTGCTTCCAGGAACGTACAGTACACATCAGAATAGAGAGGTGCTGCAAAAATGTAAAATATGTGAACAAATAATGTTTTTTCTATTCTATTAAACCCCAAAAACAAAATCAAAACTTTGAAAAGGGCATAATACAGTGCTTAGCATAAGTGAATACACCCATGCTGAAGTTGACTAAAAAGAGGAATAAAAAATCATCTTTTGGAAATTGATCTTAATGCCTTAATTAAAAAAAATAGGAAAAATCCAACCTTTAAGGACACCAATTTTCTTTGTGAATGAATAATGTATCGTAAATAAATAAATGTTCTTCCATAAAATACAGGGTGCATAAGTCAGGACACCCCTATGTTAAATTCCCATAGAGGCAGTTAGATTTTTATTTTTAAAGGCCAGTTATTTCATGGATCCAGGATACTATGCATTTAGGTTGGATTTTTCCTAATTTTTAAAATTAAGGCATTAAGATCAATTTCCAAAAGATGGATTTTTTTATTCCTCATTTTAGTCAACTTTAGCATGGGTGTATTCAATTATGCTAAGCACAAAGGTCCCCTTTAAGACAGTACTCGACAACAAATGCTAGACTAAGACACTCTTCTCCATTCCTCAAATACACAAAACATTAGCCTTTATATATATATAGTGATTCTTGAGTAAAGAAAATGCTGTACTTATCCAAACAACCAGTGCTTTATTTACAGTACCTTTGCATTTCAAACAAGCAGAGACATCTGAACTCCGTGCGGCACTTCATTCACTATAGAAGCGCTTGGAGTTATGAGGTTTGACTGACAGTTTAAAAATCCAATAGAGTTTAGTCACAAGCTCTTTTAAATGCTTTTCATTGGTTAGAAGTTTGAAAAACCCACATACAGACATAAAGGGTGATCAATAATAATGGCTTATAAGAAATAAAAATGATACAAATATATGGGTAAAACCTATTATTTTTTATAATATTGAGATATATTTAAAATATGTACATATATATTTTCTAGTGTAAAAACAAAAATGTTCTGACACCAGCAGATCACTGAATGAACCTTTTTTTAAATTAAAATTTAAGAGCATGTGTGGAAAGTTTATTTCCTTTAGAATCCCGCTTTCCCGTTTACTACAACAACAGAGGAGTTCCAGGTGGTGATTAAAAATTGTTTTTAAATTGTATTCTTCTGATTCGTGAATTTGCTCTGTTTTGCAGATACCTTATTAAGTTCCTTGCTAAGCTCGCACAGGAAAGTGACGTTAACAAGATGACCCCCAGCAACATAGCCATTGTCCTTGGACCCAATCTACTGTGGGCAAAAACCGAGGGGTCAGAATATTCTGCAATATCCAGCAAACACGCTAACTTATGTAATTGTGCCTTTTTCTAAACGCTATTCTCTTTACCCACAGGAGCCTAGCAGAAATGGCTGCTGCAACCTCTGTCCATGTGGTTACTATTATTGAACCCATCATTCAGCATGCAGATTGGTTTTTCCCTGAAGGTAGGGGCCATAAAGCTTTAAATGTATGGTACTTTCCAATGAAAAAAAGTATTGCTATCAGTTTTAAGATGAACCTGTTTCTTGTTATTCCTTCAGATGTGGATTTTAATGTATCCGGCATGTTTTCGATGCCTGCACCACTTCCAAACAACGTCAACCACCTGACCCCGCCAGATTATGACTCGGGCACCATAGAGAGGAAGAGACCTGGCAGCATGGTTGGCCCAGATGGTGAATTGCCCCGGAGAGACAGGTTAACACAAATTTCACACACATTTTTTATTAACAGTTTGATTCCCTGAATCAGTCACAACAGTTATTTCGTCTTGCTTCACAAAGATATGCAGTTAAATTGATTAGAATCAATTTAGATTGATCAATTCACTTTAATTGAGCAATTAAAACTGCGGATTAGATTGCATTCACTATTAACCTCTGGGGTATTGTCAGTTCTACTGATAAATCTCTTGCTTTTCCCTTTTAACCCTGCAGTATGTGTGATGTGAGTGGGATTTCTACCTATGCAGATGACCCTCTTGGTTTCTGTGGTGTCGCTCTCCTGGGAACTTATTAGCACTAGTGGTGTCTTTGCTGTCTTTTCTTTCTGTAGCTCTGCTAGTAAATTAATGGACCACAATCCTCGTAGAGGCAATACTGTACCTAGAAAGCAGCACGCTTCGCCTGGCTTCCAGCCCCCGCTGCCCCCAGTGGAGGCTGCAGGTAGTGCAGGGGGTCAGTCTATGACTGAACTCTTGATCCAGCAGCCTGCACATGCGGGCATGGGCTTAGAGAGCTGCCAGCCCGGGCTGGCGCTGGGGATGGCCGCCCTGGCAGCAGCACAGCAGCTTCTAGCTCAGCATACTGAGGAGATCAGGTAAGACTCCTGCAATGTGCCGGACCAGTGCAATGCATTCATGAATCAGCCTTACATGCACGTGGAGATGCTGTGGAGGGACAAAACGGGTATTTTAACTCTCTGGCTTTTCAGTAACCGATGGCTATTAGCTATGATTGATGAATTTATAAAGGTGTCTGATAACAGGGGAGTTCATGAGATAAAGCAAGTAGTATTTGACTGGTCATGTGATCTATTCATGTCTGTCCCCATTCTCTTACTCCATTTAAAACAGAACAGCTTTTATTAGGGTAAACTGTCTGACAGATAAAATATGCAAAAACTAAAATTGTATTAAAATTGTAATTCATTTTAAATGTTTGACGGAAGTGTAGCACTTTTCACTGTATACATTGTTTACACGAAATCAAGCATTTGAGAATGCTGTATAGTTGTATTACCCTACCCTCTAAGTATACTGCATGTATGCGGAAAATTTGGACATGCTTATAAAACCAACTTCATATAAAGAGCTGTGTGATAATACAGTTTACATTTTGAAATAATATAAACAGTCACACTATTCTGTATCATATATTGCTAGACCTAGAAAAGTCATGTAAATTAATAAAATCATTTTTGTAATGGTTTTTAATGGTTTTCACTTAAAAAAAAATGCGGATTGGCTATGGCTTTAACCATTTCAAACGATTTAATATTAAAATATTCCTTCAGAAAAGGCTTAAATTCTCTCCGTTTGCTTAACAGCTCAAAGAACCGAGACCCTGCTTCAACTCCTCCAGCTCAGAGAAATGGCACTGGAGGATCAGGACAGCTGAGTGTGGGGACGCCTGTGGCTGGATCTACAGGACCCAGTCCTCACATGGCTCGCAGAGGTCAGTGGACTTACCTCAAAAGTCTTTAGGCTCTGATATGCTTACAGCACAGTTCTTTTTCAGTCGTCCCTTGGAGGTAAAAATGAATTTGAAATGCCTGATCAGTGATATATTGTTAGTGAAAATCCCAACACCACCCACGTTTAGATGAATCTGTATATATGTGCTGGACGCTTTCTCTCAATAACAAAATAAACAAAAATGAGAGTGGTGAGAAGATCGGTTTAGAAATCATCCAATCATAGTGACATGGATATGTTTGCACCATCTCTGCAATTCGGCACTCCAGTCAAGTCACGTCACGTTTATTTATATAGCACTTTACACAATAGATTGCTTTAAAGATAGCAGCCTAAAGCCGGGCTCAAACTCGAAAAAGTTTTTAAATCTTATATTATTGTGAAATCTGGTTGCATCACACACATAAGGGTAATCTTCACAGATTCTCTTTATTCAAATTGAAAACCTGCACACACTACAAGATTATCATGCTAGATTTTGCACCTCACGTGATCTCACGGGGAAGCGGATGTAAACAAAATTGTGTCGCGGCAACTTGCTGTAGACATTATAAGAGCAGTCGTGTTGATGCCACATTTTGACCAGCCGTTCCTCCATCTCTGTTGTCCACCGGACCTGTAAAGCTACGTCACTTCCGTCTCCTTGTAGACTTGTCTCTCATTGGCTATTGTGGAAGTAATCATCTCGATGTAAAATCCTAAATATCAAACATGTTTTATATTGTTGCGAGCAGATCGAGAGGTTTAAGATTTGATCTGTAAATGCCTCGCATATCCAGATAATCTGGACCAAACATCAGAACCGACCGATCCCTTGGATGCAAATTATTAATATTATAATTTTTTTTTTTTTAAATTCTCCTAATGTCGGGAGGGGTAAATCGACCTGAAACTCCTGTAGTCTGAGCCTGGCTTAACAGTATTAAACATAAAAAAACGGTGTCAGTGTCACATTAAATTAGAATTACAATTTTAATTTAACTATAAATTTAGCTACTTAATTTAACTATAAAGCAGCTCTTCAGACCGAAAAGAACAAATGAATCGGAAAAGATTTCCACATCAAAGAAGGTAGAGCCCCAGGAAAGTTTGTTTTGGCTAGCTGTTTCGTACTTCAAAACAAACTTCGAGATGACGTCACACCAGTTTGTTCTTCGATTTCACTTGAAGTATATCAGGGACTTTACATGAAAGCAGCTCAGAACCCCAGAAAGAGCTCATTTTAAGTTCTCTTTTTATTTGTAGGTACAAAGAAGCCGGCCCCAGCTCCTCCTAAACCAGCCAACCCTCCACCAGGCCAACCAACCAATCAGTCAGTACAGCAAACCTCTTCAGGCACCCCTCAGTCCCTCAGCCCCTCCCCTAGACCACTTTCTAGTTACTCTCCCACCAATCCGAGCCCCACACAAACACAGGCTCAAACAAACGCGACCCCTCGTCGCTACACGAGCATCCAGCCTCCCATTCAGGCACCCAACCATCCACCCCCTCAGCCTCCCACACAGGCCACACCCCCTCCCCAACCCACTGCTCCTGCTGACCCCGGAGAAGACCCCTCCCCTCCAAGCACTCCCACTCCTCCAAGCACCCCTCCGCCCACGGCATTGTTTCACGACAGTCCCAGTCCCACGGCTCCACCGGTGTTCCAGTCAGGATCGCTTCCGAGGCCGAGGCCTGTGCCTAAACCACGCAACAGACCTACTGTTCCCCCTCCGCCCCAACCTCCAGCCACAGGAAGTGACAGCAATGGAATTTGCAGTGCTGCCTTCAAAACAATGGGTGAAGCTCTTTTATTTCCGTCACACTAGCTTCTGTTTAACAGCATGTTTGTTTGCATTTCTGTGAGGGCACATGAAGGCTGTGTCTGAATGCTGAAAGTTAGGATACGGATATAAAGAGGGAACAAACCCAGTCTGAATCCAGTGTTTGATCAACATTCTGTCTGCTAAGATGCCTTTATAAGTTATAAATGTAGTTGCTTAATCAAAAAAGTGCTAAGTTTGACAATTCTCACTTCTCGTACCAGCAAGTTATCTCATTCTTTTTTTGTTGATGAAGTGGATTCAATTGTAATACCACTGCTTTTACATAAAGATAGTTTGTCTTTTAGTAGTTTAATTAAGGCATGATTTCACATTAGAAAGCCTATACAGAGATTACACTGTATAAATGAATGTGTCCTGCTCATAAGTTTAACAGCAGTTTAAAATAAAAACAATATAAGAGTTAACAGACTAACATTTTAGAATTGCACCACCTGGCTGTGAAAACATTTGGTCACTTCATTGTCGTGAGATCATTTTGGTATATATCAGTAGTGACTGACATTTTTACAATATGTACACTTTTTTTACTTAAAAGTCCCCTTGTAGTCAATAATTGTATCCCTTAAAACTAATCTTTGATCACCAAAATGATTTAAATGTTTTTTCCTTGAAAAACATTTCTTCATGCCTTAAAATAGCTTTAATGTAACTCTACACCCTTGCTTTATTTCGTATACGCAGTTCTATGACTATGCAAATTAGCCCCGCCTGATCACACGTTGACGTAATTGGTTTCAAGGTAGTTTGTGATGTCAGAAACACCAGCGATTTCAAACCGTGTTTTTGAGACACGGCAGTTTTAAGGAGAAAATACACAGAATATTTAAGTGGGGATTCAAACTTGCAACCACTTTGCAAAAATCACCTTTTCTTAAATGAAGACAGCCATGAATATTAGTTTTGTAATTTTAATGTTGTTCTGTATATGTTTAATGTTGTGTTTATTATTATTATTATTATTAATAAATTCATAATACACTTTTATTTTACAGGACAATAGTATTATTACTATATTAATATATTTCTTCTCTGGTTTGTTTAACTTACAGCTAATAATAAAATATTTTTATTATTATTACTTCTACTACTGCTATTATTATTATTGTATAGTCATGTTTTAAAACAAATTTGTTAAAATGGTCATGTGGTCTAAAAAAGTTTTTAAAAAATTATATATATATATATATATATATATATATGAGTCTAGGGTGAATTATATCTTTATGATAAAATAGGAAATATTGGAAACTTAAAAATCATGTTGGCTGTAAAATATTGGTTGATCTCTTCCTGTCAGCATGGGGTCACAGTAAGTCAAACAGCATTTCCATTCATTAGTTCTGTTTATCTCAAACAAGCTGAATGATTTTTATTACTAACAATCCATTAATCTGTATGGTCTAACTTCCTAATCTTGTGTCTTGCAGATTCGGGGATGACATTTAAAGCACTTGGTCGAGCTCTTATTCCTGACATGGCCGTTGAGAAGCCTGTTACCCAACTGAAG
The DNA here is from genome assembly GCF_051911475.1 of Siphateles boraxobius. NCBI lineage: Eukaryota > Metazoa > Chordata > Actinopteri > Cypriniformes > Leuciscidae > Siphateles > Siphateles boraxobius. The sequence continues at coordinate 17,014,758 of NW_027509097.1, forward strand.
GACTCAGACCTTGACACAGAGAGCACCGTCCTGTAAACATGGCCTTGACCCTGACACCCTTTCCCTTAACCAAAGGTTTGCTAAAGGGCTGCTCTTCTCACAATACCAAAGTGTTTGTCATCTTGGCTGTACTTCTCAAATATCCTACGCTTAACACAATCAACAATCCCAGTGGCACCAGGAATACAAACGACCCAAGATGTAGCATCTTTATTTAAAGCTGCTGATGACAGCAACAAAAAAAACAGGCCTGAATTGCATGAGGAACTAGGTCTGTACAGTGATGGGTGAATTTGGTGAACAAGAAACTAAATTGATTGTTATGAGGTACTTTGAGGTGAGTCTTAAGTGGCCTTAGCTAAACAAAGCAAATACTCTAAATAAAAGGTGAAAGACACTAAATCAAAAGCAAAAACTCTAGCTTTTTGTATAGCTTGTGACTGCAGGTCTCCAGTCAGCCAATACAGTACATTCCTTCTTTTCATTTGGAAGCCTTTCTATTCCAGTTTGGATACTAGTTACATGCAGTACATTGGTTTAAAGTATACAAATGCTGAATGATTCATTTTCTGCCTTTCACAGCTGATGTTTTCATAATTTTGGGGCATTAATATGACTGGAGCTAAATATATGTGGTAGAGCGCCACTCAGCTATGTGTAAAAGTAATCCGGACTGGTGCGTATGTGAAAGAGGCTATATGTTATTGGACATTAGATTGCTAAAATTAGAGTTAAAGTGTTCCGCTGTCAGTTTATGTGATGGAAAAGGTCAAAACATGTGCTTTAGTGATATCCTGGTATTGAAAACCTTATGTTATGGCTTTGTTTGTATGTTTACCAGGCCTTGACAAGGATAGCTTTGTATTCCCCTCCTTTTATCCCAGATATGGTACCAAAGTGGGGGAAAATGTGCCACTTGGATGTTATTCTTACTGTGTAATAGCTAAGAGCAGACATTATTGCTTACATTTTTTCCTCCTCGTCTCATATTCTATAAAGTCTCCATTACAAGTATTAAAATAATTCAAAATTGTTTTTACTGATATTGCAACTTAACCATTTTGACAAGATCACAAGAATGAACCCCAGTGGTGATTATCATCGGCCTGTCAATCATGTTATGATGTTTGATGAATTGATTCGTCACGTTCACATTCTGATCAATTCTCACGTGAGAGAAAAATGTAGGCGATCGTGCTCACTGTTAGCTTTTCTTTGTACATTTTCCTTGCCTTTACCATGCTGCCTTACCTAAGTACACTTACAAGAGCTATTTTACCATGGTTTGGAAAGTAACTGACTTCACACTTATGAAACTAAATGTTGATGGTGCGTTTGAAGTTCAGAGGCTTTATGTCAGAAGACTTTTTCTTTAAAGAATTTGGAAAACAGCTAAATAAATGCTATGTATTACTGCTTCAAAGTGAAATAAAAAGTGAAACAAGAAATGGTCTTTCAGTGTTTCATTATGTAGTTGTTGACTTCTCAGACTAACATTTACATTCAGTTGAATTAAATGTTAAATGCTCATTAATTGAACAACCTATTCAAGTCTTTTTGTACGTTGTCAGAGTTGAAGCTGTCATTGTGGGAAATTACACGTATGAACAACGTCAGCCTGTCTTCTCTACTCATATAATTACATTCTACGCAAGTACATTCTTTTTTCATGCCTACTTACAAAATAAATAGTTATTTTATGTGACGAAAGAAACCATAGTGATGAGAAGCAAGTACTGAGCACAGCTTTAGACGATCAAATTCCTATCTACTGTAGACAGAGGATACTGGGCAGTTATGCAGTGTTGTGGATTTTCCTATAAAAAAACATTTAACTGCAGGACAAACACAATAGCCAATCATAATCAAGACAGCTCTAATACATTTTCATGCATTAATATTGGATTTAAATAAACCTAAACAATTGTGCTGTACACTGTAAAAAACATAGTTGGTTTAATTTGGTTACCTGGTTGCCTTAAAATTGAGAAATTAAATATTTTAGTTAATACGGTGGAGATTTGTTTAATCAACAGAAACTCAAAGTATTGATAAATCCGAACCACATTAATTGAGTTGATTTGACTGATAACAAATCATGAAAATAATATTTTACAGTGTATAGACCTTACATTTGGCTTTTCTTCTCATTCAGATGTTTCTGCACCTTAGATTCGTGTAAAGGATATAAACACAATCTCATTCCAACATTCTAAAACCTATCATTTATTTATGAAGAAAGAATTTAGCCTCATAGGATTTGTTTGTGTGTTTGTGTTCATGTATGATTAAAGGGTTTGAGGGTCTTGAAGAGGCTGGCAGAGGTTTATTATCAGTAATTTTCATGTATCCTCCTTACTCTATGATGACAGGGTGATATATACATATCTAAGATCTTTTGTATTTGAAGCACTTATAGCGTTTCCTAGTAACAAGGACATGGAATATTGGATATGGAAAGTTCCTCGAGAAAAAAAAACTGATTTATGTGTAATAGTGAAAGTATAAATGTAAACTTTTCATATGTGGAAAATATATTAATTCCTTTGTGAGCAACATTTTGAGGGAAAAAATCAAAGCGTGACTCAGAGATGCCACAGCTTCATTAAAACAGTTACGGTAAAAAAATAAATAATAATAATTACACAGAGATTAATGTTCGCAAAAGCGTATTTATTCAGGCAAAACAAATTAGACATCTTAATAAAACGCAGCAATATGTGGCCTGTTGATATTGAAGCCGATATGGAACTGCTCAGGAAAACACTAGGCTAGTCACGCCAACAGTTTGTACACATATTAATTTACAACTAATTATTTTGATAAACAAGTTAAATATAACAAATTGATACAATCAAAACGTTAATACATTACATAAATAGAAATACTTTGCTACATGCAAATGCAAATAGTGTTTTCTCCTCCTCTATGGTCTTTGATTTAGAGAAATAACGGAGGTTCTGACAAAGAAAAATACACATGACACAAAGACAGGCAATAAGGAAGATCATGCATTTGTTCAGAACAGAAGGCGTCAGGAAGAAATGCATTATGTTACCTTAAACAATAATACCTAAAAAAGTCAGACAAGCTACATACTCGTGTTAAAATAGCAGATGGTTTGTGTACCCTTCTGCCATTTAATAATGCGATGCTTTATCGTCGTCTTTTCATAGTTGAAAAACGATTTTGTGATGTAAAACTCACCACAGATTCACATGCGAGATGGAACCACCGATCAACTGTACAACTAGTCTTGCAATACAGATTTGGAAACTAGTTTTAGAGAAAGTGTGTGCACTCTTGTTCGGCTGTGGTATCAGCAAATTACAATGGAGTTCAACAATAAAACACTAATACTGTGAAGAATTTAAATCTCATTTGAAACTTCTTTTGTGTGTTAAAATACATTTGGCATGAGGATGAGTAAACATTCATTCACCTCTGTACCAAAAATATACCATCAAAAATACCCTCAATTCTCTCCACATGAAGTGTTTATGTTACCGTTACATTCTAAGCAGCAAATCTCATAACAAAATTAATAATAATTAAGCTAAATTAATATACTTTCTCAATGAACAGGCTGAAGTTCTGTATAAAATATATATTCTTTATTCTAAAGATATTTTTAATTCATCCAAGACATTTTAAAGTAAGGTTTGTCCTTTCACGCTATCAAGTTCTCTGTGTTTGTTGGCACATGGGCATTCTGGGTTAGAGACAGCAGATGCTTTTGCTTTCACCAGGCCAACGGCGAGGCTATTCGGGGGCTTCTGGGGTTTTCAGTTCCTTGTGTCTCGCTCAGTGCTCTCTATTGAAGAGAAACACAGCAAATTCTCACCTCAGGTGACTTTGGTGCCAATTTTTACCCCCACTTTTATTGTTAATTGTACAAAACAAAACCGGGAACAACCAAAAACATAAGGCACATGATGAACAAAGCAAAAATAGGCTATTACATATACAGTCATGTGAAAAAGAAAGTACACCCTTTTGAATTCTTTGGTTTTACGTATCAGGAGTCAGGACATTCTGAAAATCATCTGGTCTTTAGCAGGTCTTAAAATTAAGTAAATTCAACCTCAGATGATAACAACATGACATATTTACACCGTGTCATTATTTATTTAACAAAAATAAAGCCAAAAGGGAAAAGCCATCTGCGAAAAACTAAGTACACCATATGATATGATGTAGAACCACCTTTAGCAGTAATAACTTGGAAGTAATTGTTTTCTGTATGACTTAATCAGTCTCTCAAATCGTTGTGGAGGAATTTTGTCCCACTTTTCTTTACAAGAGTGCTTCAGGAGTTCTACGAATTCTGTGGAAATTGATAAAAGTGGCATGGGAAAAGCAGGTTGTACCTAGAGCATGGCGCCGAGCAGGTGGACTCTTTATACCTAAAGAAAAAGATGCTACAAGCATCAGTCAGTTTCGTCCTATTTCACTATTAAGCGTCGAAGGTAAGATTTTCTTCAGCATTATTGCGCAGAGATTGCGCTTCATTGACACTTCAGTTCAAAAAGCGTGTATTCCAGGGTTATCAGGATGCTTAGAACACATCAGTGTTATCTGGCAACGAATTCAATCAGCTAAAAAGGAGAGGAAGGAGCTCCACGTGACATTCCTGTATTTGGCTAATGCATATGGTTCAGTGCCACATGAGCTTCTCTGGGCATCATTTGATTTTTTTTAGAGTACCAATGTCAATAACAAATTTAGTGAAAGCCTATTTTGGAGTTTTGCAATTAATTAATGGTGAGTCAATACCAACAGTTTCTGAGAAGCCACTGAAGAGTCTTGGGAGATGGTACGATGGGGATCTAAAGGACGAGTGGGGAGAAGTTAGACGACAAGCAGTGGAAGGGTTGAAGAGCATAAACAACTGTGCTCAACCAGGCAAACTAAAACTCTGGTGCTTTCAGTTTGGTCTACTGCCAAAGTTGCTGTGGCCACTGACTGTGTACGAGGTTTCTTTGACAACAGTGGATAAGCTGAAAGCGTTAATAAGTTCATACATCAGGAAATGGTTGGGAGTTCCACGCTGCCTCAGCAGAGTGGGACTTTATAGTAAAGGAGTATTGCAGCTGCCAGTCTCTGCTTTAACCGAGGAGTTTAAGTGTGCCAAGGTCAGACTGGAAAGGACTTTAGCATAGTCACGCGACAAAGGTGTAAGGAAGGCAGCCCCTGTGGTAAAAACTGGTAGAAAGTGGTCAGCAAAGAAATCTGTAGTAGAGGCAAAGGCTGACCTTCAAATTGGGGATATCGTGGGACAGGTACAGCATGGAAGAGGGGGTTTTGGGCTCAGTTTAGCTCCTCCTAAATGGCTCAAGGCAGGCCCAGCTCAAAGGAGGAAGCTTGTAGTCAACGTGGTGCGAAAGCAGGAGGAGAGGATGAGATGTATAAAGGCCATTTCCCAGGCCAAGCAGGGAGAGTGGATGAGATGGGAGAGTGTGGAACAACGCAAAATGGGCTGGCAAGACCTTTGGTCAATGGAAGAGAGTAGGATCAGTTTCCTTATTAGGTCAACATATGATGTTCTCCCATCACCGCAGAACCTAAACCTCTGGGTAGGAGAGGATCCCTCTTGTCCTTTGTGTTCATCACCTGCCACATTAAGGCACATTTTGACAGGATATAAGGTGGCTCTTAGCCAAGGTCGGTTTACTTGGCACCATGACCAAGTCTTGCGATGTTTGGCTTTAGCATTGGAAGGCAAGCGTAGTATGACCAATAAGTTGCCGCCTGTTCTAGAAAAACATTACACGCAGAAGACAATATTCCTCCGCCCAGGCGAGCAACCTCCAAGAACATGCTAACACCAATTCTCGCCCAGGACAACTGGAAGCTGCTAGGGACTGGAAGATGCTGGCTGATCTTGATCAACGGCTTATTTTTCCACCTGAGATTGCCACCACTAACCTACGACCAGATATTGTTTTGTGGTCTGGATCAGCATGCATTGTTCAACTGATAGAGTTAACAGTGCCATGGGAGGATGCGGTAGATGAGGTATATGAGAGGAAGAAACTGCGGTATGCTCATCTGGCCACTGAAGCAGAACAGCGAGGATGGAGAGTCCAGGTTTATCCAGTGGAAGTGGGTTGTCGAGGTTTTGTGGCACACTCTACAACCCGGTTCCTCAGAGACGTCGGATTCAGTGGCCAAGAGTTGCGTCGCACAGTAAAGAACTTATCTGAAGCAGCAAAAAGGAGCAGCAACTGTTTGTGGTTTAGACGGAAAGATTCTAGCTGGCTGTGTACAGGCCGCCATCCTACGGTTTCGTAGAATTCTTGAAAATTTGAAGAGTCTGTTGGTTTATTTGTATAGGTTGTATAGTATTTACAGTCATTACGTTCCTGTGTATATTGCGTGAATGAAGGGTGGTAAGGCAGATATTGTGTTTTGCGGTAGGTGGTATGCCATACGGAACCGTTGCCACTGAAACTGCATATTAACGCACCAGTGGGGCTCGACAGCCTTAGTCAAACGGGTTGGCTCGTATGGTTGGGTTGCGGAGAGATTGTGAGATTGTGGTTAGGTCTCAGCAGCAGGAGGGATGTAGAGGTCAGTAAGCTGGGCTGAGTTGAGTGGGGGACGGAGGGGGGTGACTCTGGGACGCTAGAGTCACTGTCGAGCACTCTTGAGGTGTCGTGGGCTAGTCAACGAAACACTGAGGACGGAAGGTGCCCACTTGAAGACCCTAGAGATGTCCCCTACTCAGCTCAATCCAGACGGTTGTCATGGGGGGACCGCACTGTGGTTGCAGCCGTTGTGTGTGCTGACGCGTGTTAACACTAGACAGAAGGAGATTTACCTCACCATATGGAAAGAAGTTTAAATGGATGGAGAAGTATAGGTTACTGTAAAGCTATGTCTTAGTTGGTGCTTATGTTGGCGAAAGCCGAGTACAAATCAGCATGAAGTTTTAACATCTCTCGTGTAATGGAAATCACAACGTTGCTTCAGTTCATTGAGGTTTGTGGGCATCTGTTTATGCACAGCTCTCTTTAGGTCCCGTAACAGCATTTCAATTGGGTTAAGGTCTGGACTTTGACTGGGCCAGTGAAACACCGTGATTCTTCTCTTTTTCAGCCATTCTGTTGTAGATTTGCTGACGTGCTTCTTATCATTGTCCTGTTGCACGGCCCAATTTCGGCCAAGCTTTAGCTGTCGGACAAATGGCCTTACATTTGACTCTAGAATGCATTGGTATACAGAGGAGCTCATGGTCAACTCAGAGACTGCAAGCTGTCCCAGTCCTGTGGCTGCAAAACAAGCCCAAAATCATCACCCCTCCACCATTGTGATGGACAGTTGATATGAGGTGTTTGTGCTGATATGCTGTGTTTGATTTTCGCCAAACATCTCCACTTTGGTCTCGTCAGTCCAAAGGATATTGGGTCTCATTAGTATGCGTACACACAAATTTGTGAGTGAAATCTGTGTACGAACGTTTTCACGAACAAATCATGATTCGTCTGTAACTTTCCTTCAAAAATGTATTCTTAATTACAAATATATGTAGGAACAACTGAAACCATTCATACGCAAAAATGACATACTCTTGGTGGCCTAATAAACATGTTAAGATGAAATTTAATAGGCTATATTTCATCATTTATAGCCCTATCAGCTCTGCATAAAGACGCAGATATGCATATGTACAGCTGGCTAATCAGGGGACTGTAATCTTTGTATAAAAGGGGTTTATTGCTTTTGAAATTTTTCTGAGGATGGCACTCTTGGCGTTGCTCTGGGATCTTGCTGTGTGTGCTCTCGGGTGAAAACACGTCTTTAGAGAGCGTCATGTTTGCTGAGAGTAATGAAAGAAAAGGGTGAAATTGACATGGTTTTGGTGTGTTTTGTGTAAATTACTTACCTCTGGCATGCGGTCGCTCGTTTAGAATACTCCGAATTCATCAACATTTAGAACGAGGTTCTAACGTGTTGTGAATTAGACGGAAAGTTTTCGTGAGAAGTCCAAATGTTTGTATAAATACGAATAGAGGACACAATTATTAGTGAATGAATGAGACCCATTGTTCCAGAAATCTTGTGGTTTGTTCAGATGCAACTTTGCAAACCTAAGCTGTGCTGCCATGTTCTTTTTAGAGAGGAGAGGCTTTCTCCTCGCGACCCTTCCAAACAATCCATACTTGTTCAGTCTTTTTCTAATTGTACTGTCATGAACTTTAACATTTAACATGCTAACTGAGGCCTGTAGGGTCCGAGGTGTATCAATTGGGTTTTTTGAAGTACATGGTCTGGCCTTAAGGTGAATTTGCAGGGACGTCCACACTTGGGAAGATTGGCAACTGTCTTGAATATTTTCCACTTGAGGAATAATCTTCCTCACTGTGGAATGATGGACTTCAGATTGTGGCCTTGTAACCCTTTTTAGATTGATGACCAGCCACAATTTCTTCTCTAAGATCTTTGCTGATGTCTTTCCTCCTTGGCATTTTGTTAACACACTCCTGAATGCTCTGTACCAGCAAACTGCCAAAACTTCTGCTTTTATAGAGTTGGTCACGCTTGCTAATGATCAGTTAATCAAAGGCATGCTACTTACCCTCTTAAATCCTATGGAAGCAGTAAGGGTGCACTTAGTTTGTCACACATAGCTTCTCCATTTTGGCATAGTTTAGGTTAAATAAACCATGAAACATAATATTTATATTTACCTAATTTTAAAATCTGCCAAGTACTAGATCATTTTATACTATGTCCTGATACTTCAAATCATAGAATTCAAAAGAGTGTACTTTCTTTTTCACTTTCTTTTTTATATACTTCTATAAATACTTCTAAAGCATTTATTCATCTTAATTACTGTTAATTATAACATTTACTAATACATTATAAAATCAAAGTTGTATCTGTTAATGTTATTTAATGGCCCCAAGCTAACATGAACCAACAAACAATTACCTATCATTAGTAAAGATGAATAAATACTGTAAATGTGGTAACCCTTTACATAAATCCTTTATATATGCATTATATATGGCTTCCAAATCCTTTATATATATGCAATCTCTATATGCATTATAAAGGTATTCATAATGTACGTTATAATGCGTTACATGTTTTCATAAATAATAGTAACCAAAGTTAAAATGCATTATAATATTTGCAGATTCTTTGTTACATCAAAAATGTCTTTCTAAAGGCATAACTTATTATAATGTATCATAACTGTGTTTACAATTATTTATAGACCATACAATGCATTATAATATGCATTACAAGGTATATTTAATGCATTAAGAATGTTTTTATAATGCATTATATATAAAGGCTTTAAGTAAAGTGTTACGGGTAATGTTAGTTATTGCATTAACCCAGGTGTTCCCAACCACATTTCTGATGTCTCTCTTATTTGACACCCATCTGAGATCTTGGAGCCTTTACTAACAAGCTGATCAGTTGAATCTAGTGTGTTTGATTAGGGAGACATCTAAGTGTACATTTACACGACAATGATGTACTAAAAACAGAAACGTTTTTCCTTTGCATTTACACGTACAGACGACAATGTTGTTAGATGATCACCGTTCACACGGATCCGCAAAAACGATTGAATACCCTGTATTATAAATGCCAGGCCAGTAGTTGGCTTTGTAAAGAAAAACTAGACTGAACACATTCAGTAATACGCATGCACATGACATCACTGTTTTCACAAATTCGTGTTATTGTAGTTTACATGATGACGATATTGGTATCGTTTTCAACAAAAAGTTTGCGTCAAAAAGTTGTCCATTTTTAGTTGAAAACAGTGTCGTGTGAACGGCCTCTCAAATGTGCAGTTTTGGGAACCACTGCATTAACTAATGTTAACTAATAGGACCTTATTGTAAAGTGTTACTGAAATATAAAACAAAGAAAAAACTCACCTCAAATTTGGAGATAAACTCAGCAAAGATGCCAAAAAAGGTTTCTGTGGTTGTGGCCTTACTGTCTTCTCCAAAGTAGGAGGCCACTTTATGAAACTCATCCATTGCTCTTTGCTGCAAGGAGTCTAGGGATTGCACAGCTGGATGACAGTTTTCCAGGAAGCTCTAATATCAGGGTCAAGGGCTGATACATTGCAACTTATAGATATATTTTCACAGGATCACATATGTGCTGACTCAATCTGTAAGAGTACCTACTTTATTTTTTATTCAATTCTTATTACCATCAAACTTATTCATAAAAATGCTGTGGATTGGTGGATACACTCATAACCGCTGCAAAGCGATCCTCTGAAGTAGCTGGGATTTTTACACAGGAAGTTCTTATGTCCTGGATGGTGGAGTGAAGGTCACTGAGATCAGCAGTAACGGTCCTCTGATTTACTGCATTTCAGTAAACATGTGTGAACATAAATCATTCATCAATACATTTAGGCCTAGTTGACACTATAGCAAATATTATTTTTGCATTTCCATTTGATCCAACAGCAAAAGAGAAAAATACACCACCATTCAAAATGTGGGGTCAGTAAGGTTTTGTGTGTGTGTGTGTGTGTGTGTGTGTGTGTGTGTGTGTGTGTGTGTGTGTGTGTGTGTGTGTGTGTGTGTGTGTGTGTGTGTGAGAGTGAGTGAGTGAGTGAGTGAGTGAGTGAGTGAGTGAGTGAGTGAGTGAGTGAGTGAGTGAGTGAGTGAGTGAGTGAGTGAGTGAGTGAGCAAAGAAATATTAAGCAGCACAACTTTTTTTCAACATTTACGGCAACTTGAACTATTTTGGCCATGTAGACATGGTCAAGACAATCTGCTCAAGTTCAAATTGAGCATCATATTTGGGAAGAAAGGTAATTTAAGTGGCTACTTCCAGCAGGATAACGCACCATGCCACAGAGCCCAAATCATTTAAAACTGGTCTATTGAAAGTCAAGACTTTGGGGTTGTTAAATGTTTAAAGGTGACCTATTATGCCCCTTTTCAAAGTTTTGAACAGCAGTGTATATACAAAAATCTAATGGGAAATTGTACTGACAGCTTACCTTTGGCAGCTAGTGGCACTGTTATGAGGTCCCTGGAGAAGCCAAGGAGTTCTGGGAAGTGTTGGCATAGTGATTTGGCAAGAATATGGAGGAAGGTCGACTTTCCATCAACTGTTTTAGTTGTGTTTAGCTGGGGGGGTATTTAAATTCATAATTAGGAGAAATGTAAAAAACATTTTTTTATATATATAATCAATAAAACAAACGTACCTCAGTAAGAAAATTAATTTTGAATCCTGTTGTTTTATTCGTCTTGGGCTGACCATTATTGAGATAATTTCCCATTGCTAAAACAAACTAAAAACAGTGCATATTTTTAGATTAATATTTACAATTAAGATAGCAAATGTTTAAAAATGAATGGCTCAGAAACACCAACTCCTTTGCATAAGATCCAGGATGTATTTAACACTTATAATTCATTATTAGTGGCATATCTGCTGCTGAAATAAGTGTTTTACCTCCAGGATCTTGGCCAACCTCTTGCTGTTTTTGAGCTCTAATGAGGCTTTGTATATGCATTCGTATGCGGCTCTCATTTCTTCTGTTTTCTCCTGCACAGTGGTCTTAAATAGAAGACTCCTAAGTCTGGTTTTATACTCAGGAACTAGTAGCATCTGTAGAACAAGCCCATAAGAATCAATTATTATTTACATTAATTACAGAACTGAGGAAAAACAGCCTTGGTCTCAGGTAAAAGCACCTGTAGGACGAACTGGTCGGGCTCACTGAGCTTGGCGGGGTCCTTATCGTAATGCTGAAACTGTTTGACCTCCTCGTCGTCGGGAGCGTAGAGCAGCAGTTGTTTAATGTGTGCGGGTTCCAGGCGCTCGGTGCTCATGGTCACGAGGATTTCCCGCAGTTCTTTCGGGGACAGTTTCAGATGCGCTATGAGGATAGCTGAACAGGGCAGCCAGATTTAAAGGGTTAGTTCTCCCATAAATGAAAATGACCCCATAATTTACTCACCCTCAAGCCATCCTAGGTGTATATGACTTTCTACTTTCAGCCAAATAAAATCGGAGTTATATCCTGGCTCCTCCAAGCTTTATAATGGGAGTGAGTAGAGCTTGAGTTTTTGAAGATCCAAAAAGCGCATCCATCCATCCATAATAAAAGTAATCCATACGGCTCCAGGAGGTTAATGAAGGCCTTTTAAAGGGAAGTGATGCGTTTTTGTGAGAAAAATATCCATATTTATAACTTTATAAACTATAATCACTGGCTTCTGGTAACGGCTGTATGCGAGTCTAGTTCTGGCAGAAGAGTGACCGCTGACCCAGTGAAGCCAGTCATATAAGCCAAGTTATAAATATGGACATTTTTCTAACAAAAACGCAATGCTTTGCTATTAAATACTTTTATGATAGATGGATGCACTTTTTTGGGCTTCAAAATCTAAGGTACCTTTCACTCACAATATAAAGCTTGGATGAGCCAAGATATTTTTTAATATAGTTATATATTAATATAACTCCAGCTGAAAGAAGAAAGTCATATACAGTACAACTAGGATGGCTTGAGGGTGAGTAAATTATGGGATAATTTTCATTTTTGGGTGAACTACCCTTTAATAAGACATGGATTCTTTACCTTCTCAGTGGGAAAATTCTCCACACAGTTGCTACAGCAGCAAATACCTACATCACCTCTTTAACCTACTCCTACACATTTACGTCACACGAGACAACAAACCTGACTCAACCCAGAGCTCAATCTAGATGATTGCACTCCAACACAACCCTACTCATACTCACAAGCGTTGTAGGCCTTTTTATGGGAGAGAATCTCAACCACGTCTTTCTTTTTAAAGTTCTCGGGCAGGAAAGTGGGCTCTGGAAGAGAGACTGACACATTTAATAACAATGTAAGGATGTGCTCTCCTTGCACCAGTAGTGGAAACAATATATGGAGGGTTATGAGAATGAAAAGAGGCTGTGAGATGCCAATAACTGGATGGGAATGATGGGATCTGAGAGACATAGCTCTCCATGAGAGATGAGCTGAAAAGTACAAAAATAGACAAGGTAATTAAGTTCACTTTTAGCAGCAAAATGAAAAGCTACAAAAAGGATGCTACATGTGGATGAAGACAGCAATATACAGACTGATGAGATGTTACATATTAATTCTTTAAAAAAAGTATTTGCCCCCATCTGAATTTCTGCACATTTTTATTATTTTATGTGGTTGAATTTGATTATGCTTTTTTTTATATTATATTATTAAATCATTGTACATGATGATACTGTATATCTACCACTCAAAACCATTTAAAAGTTTCGGTTTTGGGCTTTTCTTTTTTTAATAAATACTTTTATTCAGCAAGGATGCTATAATTTTTTTTTAATTGAGCATAAAATACTTCTTGCTCAACTTTTGTAATAAACTGTATTAGAATAAATTACATAACAAATTAATACATTCATAAATTAACAGTACATGAAATAATTATATATTCTATTATATTAATTATATTTTTTTTATTATTTATGAAAATATTTTATTCCTTGAAATTATTTTCATAATTTAAAGTCTTTACCAAAATTCTTTCACAGTGTTCTGTAACACTCAAATAACTGCAATTAAATAATGAACTATTTTGTTGTTGTTGTTGTTTTTTTGTTCATGAAGACAACTTTTAAACATTCAAAGATTTAGATTTGATATTCAGTGTAAAAACACAGAGAAACAGTCAGGAGAAAACACTTTTTCACGGCACTGCATGACAGGGGATAATGATATGTACATGCAATATCACATTGAGCCGTGTATAAAAAAAGAAAGAAAAGAAACCTTACTGGAATTCCTTTGTGTGCCGAAGTACAGATCCAGATCCAGGTACTTGACCATGTCACTGAGTTTATGATAGTCAGGATCATCTCCAAGCTAACAAACAGACATATCCACTCAGTAATTCATCATCACATGACTTCCACTTGCACTTAAACATTCAATTCTGATGTGCACTGTGGTTGTTATGCATCACTACCAACCTGTCCCCAGATAGTTCCTTCAGAGTTCTCCACCTGCTCCCAGCGCAGTCTTTTCACACTCATGTGGTTGTTGTCAGAGGCTTTCGGACTGGATTTGGGCAAAGGTGGTGGATCACAAGGTGGGGGTAGAGGAGGTGGCGGTGGTGGGGGTACCTTGCTTGAGAGTGTGCTTTCAAAGCTTTGCTGGGAAGGTTGGGAATGGAGGCTCTTTTGTTTGGTCAGGCTCGGGGAGGTTCTGGGAGCAGAGGTCTGCTGGCTCTGGTAGATGGACTGGGTGTGATGTCGTAGGTGAGGGTGCTGTGCGCTTGCATGTGGGGGTTGAGGGGAGGTGTGCGGGGATGATTGTAGGATGGGATGAGCCTTTGGTTGGTGCAGCTGGAGAACAGACTGAGCGCTGGGCTGGGGAGAGGATCGTCGGACATGGGTACGCTGAGCCCTTAGCTCAACACTGGTGGGCAACACTTTGTGTAACAAGGGGCGGTTAGTGAGGAAGGGCCGAGGTGGTGGTGGGGGCGGGACTATTATCGGATGGTGCTGGAAGGCTGGAGGAGGTTGGGGTAAGTGCTCCGGGGTGAGGGGGAGGGGCGAAAGCGGGTCGGTGAACTGGAGAGGTGGTGGCGGGGGCGGAGGACTCTGAGGGGGAGGGGGGATGTGGTCAGAGCCTGAGGAATAGGTGACTGAGGTGGAATCATCACTGCAGCTGTTATCTTCACTGCTGGCACTGCTTAACTCATGAGGCATGTTCACTTCCTGTTCATCCTGGAAACTCATCTGACAGTGCCACAAAGACAAATAGAGCTTAAAAAAACAACATGGTACATACATGTATATAAAGCTCTTCCAAAAACAAGAATAAAAAAAATATAATAAAAAATGTGACCCAACATAGGACAAGAGATTTAAAAACAAATAATAATAATACATATTAAATAAATAAATAAATAAAATAAAATAAAATAGGGAGCGATTGGGGGCCTTGCTTAAGGGCACCTCAGTCATTTCCTGCCAGTATTGAAAATCGAACCCGCAAACTTCAGGTTACCAGTCTGACTCCCTAACCATTAGGCCACGACTGCCAATGGTAATGAAATGAAATAAAGTATGTGACTACATAGGACAAGAGATTTAAAAAAGAAAAGAATAAAAATAAAATTAAAAAATTAAAAATAAAATAATATGAAATGTGACCAGCTACACCTACATAGGACAAGATATTTAAAAAATAAAATAAAATAAAGAGAATTTTGTGTATAATAATTTACAAATATTTTTGTGACATTAAGTTTAGTTGATAAATAGTAAACTCTTTCTGTGTCTGACACTAACCTCCTCATAGTCATTCTCTCCTCCCTTAAAGTCATCCACGATATTGACTCGGTGGCCCAACTGCTCGCTCAGAGCATCCAGGAACTTGTCGGTGTCTCGACTGCGAGGTGGGCGTGAGAAGGTGAAGAGCTTCCTACGCTGGGGCAGAGGGCTAGGTTCATCAGAAGGCAGGGGGGAGACAGCGGGACTATCCAAACTAACATAAGGATTAGACTCCACACTGTCTGGAGAAGGGACAGTCTGCTGGTAAGGATCATACTGAGAGCCAGGAAAGGGTTCAGTCCATGAAAGAGAGAGGCCTGACTTACGGCTCCCTGCAAAATGAACGAAATCATGAGGAACATTTATAATATACAGGAATACTATAAGAGATATTACTAAATGTTCTAAAAAGTTTCCAATTGACAAAAAACTAAGAACTAAAACATGCATACATTAAATTAGGGATTTTCAAACTTGTTGATTCCACGGCCCTACTTGTACGGAACTTGTACTTGTAACCATCTTTTATATTGTCATTATACTATATACTGCATTATACATTATACAAGACAACTACTGTATTGCAATATTACCTGTTTTTTTTGTACTTATATTTTTTAAACCCACTTTTAATGCTAGAACTAGAGTATAATTCTGAAGAGAAATTAAATTTAAAAAATTTTATACAGTAATTTTCACGACAAATATTTACTCTAATGTCTAACCCAAATTTTTACAGCAAACTTATAATATTCCACTTTTTTTTTTAGTTTCTCACTGTTAAAATATATTGTTGGTTAATAACAACCAACTAGTATTTATAAAGCAGAGAAAAACAGTAGTAATATTAAATAAATTATGCATTAAATATATTTAATTAAAAAGCTAGTGTGTTAACTTTAAAATAATATTTTTAGTATATTTTATAATTCTTTCAAATTCTTTCAAAGAAAAAAAAAACTGCTAGCAGTCCCATATGGCTCCCTGGAACCCAGTTTGAAAACCCCTATGTTAAAATCCTAAATTATCTACATAAGCAAGCACATTTAGTGTCAAATGGTCACACAGGTCCTACGCAGCCAATATCGTCATATCTGTCATCATAATCATGACTGCATGTCAGTCTCTTTATCTGAGGCACCATGTGACAATTGTGGATGTCAGAGTAAGCTCAGAATACCTGCGTTATTATGCGAGAAAGACAAACTGTATGTATTGTTCTCAGCGTGGCCCATGCCGACAGCCCTGGGTGAGGAGTGACTCTGAAGAGACTGGTTGCTCTTCCCGGGATAGACGTTCCCAAGCTCCGTGTACACTCCTGACATCTACGGGTTGGGGCGTGGTTAGATGAGACTAGGCATGATTTCATAATAGCAGTGATGACCGTGCAATGAATTGTGGATGAGGAGTAAATGGTACCCACGTGGTCGAGATCTGGGGACTCTGGGAAGGAAGTCCCATCCCCACACTGTCTTTCTTCTGGAGTCACAGGGTCAGTGAATGTTCCTGAGACACAGAGAGAGCCAGTCCAGAAACAGAGCATGTGCACTGAAAGCTGCCTGCCCTTTAGGAGCTAAAAAGAGACTGAGGGCAGTGAGCTTTAGCTGTAGCTCTGGAAGGGGGGGGGGGCTGAGAGGCGCACAGCGCTTGCAAGCAGTTTATAGCAATTTCCTAATAGATGCAGATGAATCATAAACATGACTGAGAGGAGTTCTGACTGCTTGTTTATCCCACAAGAATGACAGAATGGCATGGCTATAGCTGAACAAATGTTAAAATGAAGCGATGCGTAGCAGATACAGTATTCTATATAAACTATATTAGTTATATCATATTATCAGCAGGATCCAAAATGAACAATCATCAAATGTAATCATCAAAAAATGATAATAAGGTACACTGTTTGAGAGAAATTAGCACTTTTATTCAGCAAAGATGCATTAAATTGACCAGAAGTGAAAGTAAAAACATTTATAATTAACAAAATATTTTTCAAATAAATTTCTTTATAAATGTAGATTTAAAAAAAAAAATTAAAATTAAAAAATAAGATGCTGTTCTTTTGAACTTTCTATTTATCAAATAAAACTTAATATATGTGTCATGGTTTCCACAAAAATATTAAGCAGCACAATGGTTTTCAACATTGATAATAATAAGAAATGTTTCTTAAGCACCAAATCAGCATATTACAATGATTTCTAAAGGATCATGTGACACTGGAGAGTAATGACTGCTGAAAGCTTTGCCATCACAGGAAAAATAACATTATATATAATAACATATATATATATATATATATATATATATATATATATATATATATAAATATATTATTATTACTGTATTTTTTGATCAAATAAATGCATCCTTGCATAAATAAATGCAGTGAGCATAAGAGACTTCTGTATTATATTATATAATATAATATTTTATTCTATTCTATTATATTATGTTTGTATATGTATAATGTGGAAAAGGTTCATTTTGCACCCTGCTTATCAATAAAAAACCAGCACACTGACAAGTGGAAAATGACATACCCATTCCAAGGTGAGTGCCGATAATGCAGTCATCTGAGCTTCTCTCTCTCACATTGTTTTTGTGAGAGGTACCTGACACGCGCATTGAGCTGCTCCGTTTGTGTGTTTCTGGACCTATCTCTGGTTCTGCAGTAATACACATGAACAATTACAATGCATTCAGGACAGAAAGCCACTAGAGGGCTGAAATTCACACCGTGGACTCACGGCTAACCTGCACTCTTGAATCCCAGGAAGCGGGCGATCTTGCTCTTGCAGTGTTCCTGTTCCT
This sequence comes from Siphateles boraxobius, assembly GCF_051911475.1. Taxonomy (NCBI): domain Eukaryota; kingdom Metazoa; phylum Chordata; class Actinopteri; order Cypriniformes; family Leuciscidae; genus Siphateles; species Siphateles boraxobius. The sequence goes on from NW_027509097.1 coordinate 17,032,875, forward strand.
CGTAGGTCAGCAGCTGGTATATAAACTGCCAAATCAGCTGCTTGGCAGGAGTGTCCAGCACAGGAAACACATCTACAATGAGCGTGTCCACATTCCTGTTTACATGCAACAGAGGGAGCCATTTTAGAAATAATTGGGCTGCTCTCTCAGCAAGCAATCGCACCAGCGAGCGTTATTTATTAAATTTAGAACCCACAGATTGTTTCTGATTATGAGTAGGCCTATCTATTTGTGCTTGAGGCTGAAGCTATTTTTGAATGCTTCTCACATTTGCCTTGCTGCTGCCAAGCTGCAGAAAATCCCTCGCTGTGGGAAAAGCGTGCTATGACATTTGTAATCATACGGAAAGATGCTTACAGTCTACGAATGTCAATTAGCTATGTTGCTTAGAATTGGTTAACACATTTCTCATTGTATATTTTTGGACAAACAATTGCATTGGTCACTAGTAAAGTCATACCTATAAAATACTATTACTTCTCTAATTAAAAGAAATGTAAGTTTGGAATAATTGTCACGTTTTGGTTTCATGTTCAAGGACTTTTAGTTTGTTTCCTGTGTTCCCGCTTGTCACTGGTTGTCATGGTAATTCATTGTTTGATTGATTAGAGCACACCTGCCCCTCAGTAGTTTAGTTGTTCACACATGTATTTAATGCCCTCTGTTTCAGTTCCTCATTGTTTGCTGTTGTTTGTGTGATAAACGCTGTAATGTTTCTCTTCTTCTGTTTGGATTATGGTTAAATTTGTATTATGCTCATTTGTTTTTGTTAAATTAAATTCAGGCTGCATTTTCATGATCTACACCTCATCTTCATCATCATCATCATCATCATCATCATCATCATCATCATCATCATAATCCGTCCGTGACATTATGATTCTTTGATGTTTTTGAAAGAAGTCTCTTATGCTCACCAAGGCTGCATTTATTTGATTAAAAATAATGTAAAAACAGTAATTTGTGAAATATTATTACAATTTAAAATGTTTTCTATTTAGTATATTTTAAAATGTAATTTATTCCTGTAATGGCAAAGCTGAATTTTCAGCCATCACAGAAATAAAATACATTTTAAAATACAAATTACAACAGAAAACAGTTCTATTAAATTGTAATAATATTTCACAATATTACTGTTGTTACTGTATCTTTATCAAATAAATGCAGCTTTGGTGAGCATAAGAAACTTCTATCAACAACATTAAAAAAAACTTAATTATTCCAAGCTTTTGACCTGTATAGACAATACTGTTGTTAGAGTCGAAGTTGGTACTAAAACAACTTAGACTAGAATGTTTTTAATCTCAGTGCTGCCAACCTCAACTAATATAACACTAAGTCATGTGTCTTCTCCCACTCAAGTCATTATGAATTTTGACCTGACCTGTGCTGGAAGAACGTCTCCAGAGCTTTGCAAATGGTGTATCTTTCTTGTAGGGTGAGGAGGTGTTCAAGTTGCTGGCTGAAGGTACGGCCGTGCACGCGGATGCTGGGAGGAAGGATCTCGGCCACCCACTGCAGTGAGCTGAGGGCCGGGGAACGCGAGCGCTGGATGGTGGGGGTCTCCTCCGGCTCCGAATCTGACAGCGGATAGTCTACAGGGCCCTCTTCCACCACTAGAGAGGGCATGGCACCACTGCCCTGCAGCATGGACACCACCTTCTCATGGGAGCAGTTCCTAAATGTGCATTGAATAGAATTCATGTGTAATTTGAATAAATAATGAATTAACTATTAGAATTGATGCAGCTACTTGTTCTTCAATAGTCTAGTGGACTAGACTTGCATTTTTTATTATCATCAGTGTTAAACATAGTTGTGCTGCTTAACATTTTTCGTGGAAACCAAGATGCATTTTTTTTTCTGAATTTCTTTGATGAATATGAAGTTCAAATAAACATTTATTTGAAAAAGAAATATTTTGTAACAATATAAATGTCTTTACTGTCACTTTTGATTAATGTAATGCATCCTTCCTGAATAAAAGTATTCATTTATTTAAAAACCTTACTGACCCGAAACTTTTGAACAGTAGTATAAATTTAAAAAAATGGTTGGGTTTAGTGAAATTGCTACACATTAGGTTCACTTGATTATGTTTCTGAGAAATCACTGTGAGGCCATTTAAATTCTTAAATTCTTAAGTATATTAAGCTTGATGGCAAATCTAAATAATATCTACCCCTCAAGTGATATGAAATAATGAACAGTAATTGTACATTTACCACAGTATCTACTGTAATAACACTTCACTGCCATGCAACTTTTAAAGCATCATCAAAACATGAGAAAAACAAACACACCTCATGTCTAGGCCATTGAGGAACAATATGCGGTCTCCCGGTTTAAGGCCACACGCCTCAGCTGGACTACCTGTAATGGGAAAACGGGTTTGTGACTGAGAATAAAACCTCAGACACATACAGTAAATAATACACACCCACAAATAGTGAATCTTACGGATGTGTAATACTGCTGCCATTTTTGATTGTTTGTAATTAAAACACTACAAGATACTCCGTCAAAGGGTCTGAGAGGGTTTCTAATCTGTTTTCTAATCACGATGCTGGACTCCTACTTGTTTTCATAAGCAGGGTGGCTGAGTCAGTGTTAACTAGCCACAGCACAGGCCTGCAGTGGGCGAAAATCGTCATACAGACCCTCACACACTTACCGCCCTCTCTCAGCTCGCAACGTACAATTGTGCAGACTTCAGTACAAATGTACCCACAGCTTGTTCATTAGTACAACAGCCCACTCCTTCCTTTTTCACAATGCACCAAAAAAAACACTACATCCCCCTTGAAAACAAGCCCCTGACCACAGCTGTGCTTTCCATGAGCCTTTTTATTATAGCCGTCTCTGTAGTCTACAGCGATATGACCCTCAACATGCCACAAATTCCGGTGTCTGGTGACAAAAATATGACGGTGAAAATTAATTTCAAGCGCTAGATCTCTATCCCAGGATGTATAATTCTGCATCAGATCAGAAACCTTGAGATTAAGAAAAGCCTGATTCACCTGCGAGTCACTGCTCTTTTCACTTTTCACTCTTTTCAAGTACTGAAAGGTAGCTAGTGCTTATCGTTATTCATCACAATTTAATACGCACCTGCCATTACGGAGTCGATCCACACAGGAGCATGACCTCTCAGAGTAAAGCCAAAACTCTTCTTACCCCGGTACACACGGATTGTTCTGCAGAGGAAGTAAAAGAGGGATTACTGACTGACTGTAGGTGTGGTGATATACAATACTTAGATTCTTACACTTTCTGAAGAACATGTCTGTGCAAAACTGCCACATTGTTAGGGTGTAGTGTGAGGTTGCTATGTAGTTACTAAGGTGCTGTGAGTGGGTTTTTTCACACATGCTAAGGTGTTCTGGGTGGTTTCTTACTGTGCCAAAGTCGCCAAGGTGTTGTTTTGCGTGTTGTTTTACAAGTTTTACAAGGTGTTGTTTTACAAGTTGCCAAGGTGTTGTTTTGCGGTTGCTAAGGTGTTATATGTTGTTGCTAGGGCTTTGATGGGTGTTCTGGGTGGTTTCCTACTGGCATAGGTCAAAACAGTTGCCAAGGTGTTGCTTTACTGTTGTGTGTTGTTTTGCGGTTGCTAAGGCATTCTAGGTGGTTTCTAGGGCATTGCTGGAGTGTTTTGAGTGGTTGGTAGGTGGTTACTTGCTGCCTCAAGTCAAAAGGGCAGTTGCCAAGGTGTTGTATTGTGGTTGCTAAGGTGTTTTAGGTTGTTGCTAGGGCTTTAATGGGGTGTTCTGGGTGGTTTCTTACTGGCCCAATTCAAAAAAGTTGCCATGGTGTCTTCATGGTTGCTAGGGGGTTCTGGGTGGTTGCTAAAGCATTGATGTGGTGTTCTGTGTAGTTACTACAGTAGGTGGTTACTTAAAGGCTCAAGTCAAAAGAGCAGTTGCCGTGGTGTTGTTCTAAAGAAATATAAACTTTACAAGTTCAGTATGGAGTACAGCAAAGCTCAGTACTCGGACCCTTCCTGTTCACCCTGTACATGCTACCCTTGGGAGATATCATTAGGAAGCATGGCATTAGTTTTATGCTGATGATACTCGGCTCTATATTTCTTCGCGCCTTGAAGAAACTTAATAATTCACAAAATAACAGAATGCATAGCGTATATTAAAAAATTGGATGACTAGTAAATTCCTACTACTTAATTAAAAAAAAAACAGAGTTTCTAATTATTGGACAAAAAAACTCTGCACCTAGTAACCTAGAATACTGTCTAACACTTGATGGCTGCTCTGTCAAGTCTTTGTCGTCAGTTAGGAACCTGGGTGTGCTCTTTGATACCAATCTTTCATTTGAAAGCCACATTTCTAGCGTCTGTAAAACCACATTCTTCCATCTTAAAAAATACATCTAAATAACGACATGCTTTCAATGTAAAATGCGGAACAGTTAGTTCATGCGTTCATGACCTCAAGGCTTGACTATTATAATGCTCTACTGGGTGGTTGCCCTGCAGGCATAATAAACAAACTCCAGCTGGTCCAAAAAGCAGTTTTCACTAGAACCAGGACGTATGACCATATTGGCCTGGTTCTGTCAACACTGCATTGGGTCCCTATTAAACAACGTATACATTTTTAAATATTGCTGATTACTAACCAAGCACTGAATGGTTTAGCTCCCCAGTACTTGAGCGAGCTCTTAACGTATTATAGTCCTTCATGTCTATTTCAATCTCAAAATTCTGGCCAGTGGATAATACCTAGAATATCAAAATCAACTGCAGGCAGTAGATCCTTTTCCTATTTAGCGACTAAACTTGGGAATAGTCTTCCTAGCATTGTTCGAGAAACAGACACACTCTGTCAGTTTAAATCTAGACTAAAATTAGGCTATAAAATCTATTAGGCTGCATAAATTAGGGAACCGGAACCGGGAACACTTCCTATAACACCCAATGTACTCGTTATATCTGAAGATGAATGGCATCTACATCATCTACATCTAATGTTAGTCTTTCTGCTTATTCCGAGGTTTACTGTAATCAGTTGGATCCAGGCCATATACAGATCAGATGGTGGACCAGCGCTTAGACATGACCACAAAACATTATGTAGTCAGCTGGATCCGGCCTGTATCCAGAGCAGATGGAAGACCTGCGCCTAGACACGACCACAATGCATCCCTGAAGTGTCAGAAGAGACTGTGTCAACTAGACTCTCCCCTGTGAAGGCCTCATCGACACAACAGCCATCGGCACTGATCCTCAACAAACTCGTCTCCATACCGGCGTAATGACTCCAATCTTCAACCAGATGGAAATGGATAATATTCTGATTGTTCCAATCCAATCTGACTTCTGACCTATAATGATGCCTGAATCATAATCATACACTGTTCGTTCGTTGGCCAGAGGAGAACTGGCCCCCGACTGAGCCTGGTTTCTCCCAAGGTTTTTTTTTCTTCTCCATTCTGTCACCTGACGGAGTTTTGGTTCCTTGCCAATGTCACCTTTGGCTTTTGGCTTGCTTAGTTGGGGACACTTAATATTCAACAATATTATTGATCTGCCTGCATTGACACCATTATATGGGAACTGAACTGAGTATACAACAGAATGAACCATCACTGAATTTACTTAAGCTGGATTATATCACTATTTTTTTCTAGATCTGCTGTATAGCCAAAACAAGCTTTGTTGCATTTTTTTTCTGTTATTACAGTAAAAGCTGCTTTGAAACAATCTGTATTGTAAAAGGCGCTATATAAATAAAGGTGACTTGACTTGACTTGTTTTGTGGTTGCTAAGGTGTTCTAGGTGGTTGCTAGGGCATTGACGGGGTGTTCTGTGTGGTTGCTTACTGGCTTAATTCAAAAGAGCAGTAGCGTTTGCTAAGAAGTTCTAGGATGGTTGTTATAAATTGCTGGTTGTTTGCTACTAGTCAAGTCCCTAGACATAGTTTTTACTCAAAAACTCTATTTTTATATCTGTACAATACTTAATCTGTACAATACTGTACAAAACAAGCTCCATTAATCAAAACTGATCCTAGTTTGTGTATTGACAGTACATGACCAACATCCAAACATCCAAATACTGATTCATAGCAACTTATTCATATGATAATGACCTATATTAAGCAAAGGTATTAAACAATATATATACTAGACAAGTATACTGAAGCACCACTTGAATGGCCATATAAGATGTGATTTCCCTGCTTCTTAAAGAAAACCTATGACATATCATTAGAGTAAAGCTAGCCTTAGCAGTTGCTGTGGCAACACCTCAAGGCGACACTGGAACCATTGAGTAAACAGAGATAAAGGAAAGCAATAGAAACATTTGCTTCTTGTCGCAGTGCCATTTTACACAAGGTGGGCAGCTAGAACCAAATACTGATCGCGGATTAGAAAGGGGATGACGGGGAAGACACGTTAAAAAAAATAGAAAACTCTCTATGGGGGTTACATAAGGACTGAGCCAAGGAAGCATTATTTATTGAAGAGCAGGTGAGGAATATAGCCTAGTCTACAGGGTATCAGCACATCAGATCTACTTTTGCTGTAGCATTTAATCATCTAAACACTCTGCTTGATTCTTCCCCAGTAATACTTAAGACAGCATTTTCAATTGTCAAATAAAGAATACGGATAACATCATATAGAAAGGCACACTGTAAATGTCAATTACAAGCAAATGTACAAGTGAAACACCAAACAAGAGGATCTGCTTTTGTTTTGATTGAAAAAATAAGCAGCTTCATGGCTTGAATGTGATATGATAGCAATTTTCCATTTAGGTTAAGTCACGATTTTAATGATCAAAATAGTGTGATAAGCTGATTATAAATCCTGCATTATAAAACGCTCAAGAAGTGGATAATCATATGAAAAAAGTGCTCATGATATGGACAGTCTGTGCATGTGTGTGTGAAAGCATGAGGCACAGAAACAAACACAACTCAATAGTGCTTCTCTCACCCACCCACACACAAAGTCTCCCACATATTACACAGTGTTCTATGCGTTTGAGGAGACTTCCTGCAGTGTTTTGGGATAAAATTGTCTTTTCAAAACAGCTTGGAAGATGAAATCTAACAGCTAATTTTTTAATATGTAAAATAATAGGACATCAAAAAGGAAACATCGAAAAGCTACCACATTAAGAAGGCATATGATACATACCTCTGGTTGGCTCCAGTGACATAGTGGCTGGAAACCGTGGTGGTGCTCTTCCTAAGGCCACGGTCGGATTGGGCCGGGTCATCTGCGGTTTCTCTGGGCACAGAACTGGCCCGTTTCGAGCCTTGAGGACGCTCGTGGTGGTCTTGACTTCGGCTCCGGCGGAGCCTGTTTTGGGGCTCGCCAAGGCTCTTGCTACGACACACACGGTTGAGGAGACTCTGAGAGACGGCTTCATCAAAGCGCTGCCGATGCTTCTTGGGAATGAAGATCCTGGCAAACATGGTCACAGGAAGGCAACAGAGAAAAAAGGTTTAAATCAGCTACGAGGAGCCATTATCGTTCAGACTCTTTAAAGGTTGCTAGTTCAATTCAACCAGTCAGTTTTCCCATCCAATGGTTTCTATCACAAACCAAAGTGAAGAAGCTTCGGTTTTGAGTCCAATGCAGTCATTCAGATGAGGAGGATCACTGTGAGACTTGTTTAAAATCCATGAGTATATTCAATAGTGATGGATGGAGAACAGGAAATGGTGACAGAGACAAAAAAAACTTAAAGTAAGCCGAGTAATGAAGGACATCCAGATTTTTCATCGAATTCCAACATGTAGCAGGCTCTCTGAGTACTGTCTTCATCTAAAACTCCCACTCCAGAAGCTCTGGTACAGATACCAGAATCCAGCAATAGCAAAGGTGTGGGAGTATATAACACTACCGCCTCTCTCTCTCTCGCCCTCTCTCTCCCTCTCTCTTCTTATTCCTCATTCTCTTTTTGCTGTTAGTGATGTTCCCTGCTCTCTGGGAAGAGCATCAAATTTTAGATGGAACACAGCTAATTCTTTCACTTGTAGCATGACATTCGAAATATAATCTAAGAGATTCAGTGCATATTGAAATTCAAGAGTTCACACTTACATACAATTAGAGGGAGTAAAGTTTAATGCATATTTCCCCCCCGGACAGCACACCATATCTATATAAGATGGAGTATAAAAATAAGGCCACGTTTGTCACATTTGTGCAACATTGGCGGTTATGAAAAGGCTGTTATGCCACCCACCAGTGAAAAGGTAAAAAGACCCCAATTGAAAAACCTCAGCAAATGAAACCTTAGTAACCTTGAGTGTAACGTCAGTGCAATTCTGTCTGCTTTGCTGATGCAAGGTGATAAACTGACATTAGCATTTAAAACATTTCTGTGTATTGATCAAATAAAAAGCACATTCATTTTCTGAGTCATGGCAATAAATTCTCTTGATATTTGTAGGTCTCTATAACTGTCACTGACAAACTATTTATTTAATGAGGCTAATAGGTTATAAAAACACAAACTGAATGTAATTAATTTACTTTTCTTTATATCACAGACACTATTTTAATACTAAACATATCAGAGCTGCTTACACAAAGTGCACTATAGATGTTGAGGGATAGTCCTCCAAAATTCTGTCATCATTTACACACCAGATTTGGTAATTCATACAGATTTGGAAGTAAATGATGACGATTATAATTTCTGGGTGAACTATCTCTTTAAGTAAAACATATACACATCGCTTCACATACGAGCATATTACTTCACAACTCAGTTTTATAAGCACAGTTTCTATTATTCTGTACTATCTGTAGGTGCTATGCAATCATAACCATTTACCTGGAAATATGATTTAAAATTATACAGTTTCACAATAACTTTAGTCTCTCCCCACTGCCTGGGTGACAGTATTGACAATTCTCGAGAGAAGAGTTGCCTCATGTTCACATTATTATGGTGGCGCAACAATCGCTGCATTAATGGCAGCAGTTTCAGACAGCAGACAAGAATAAATAAAGCATTAAGTGCCCTAACAGGCCATTACAAACCTCAATATTACAGCACTAGCATGAGTATTCTGAATGACAGCATACACCAGAGTGCATTAAACATTTATTGAGCTTCTCAGAAAATGTGGATGGAACTAACATTACCAGACTGAATTTGCATTTGTAAAGTGAAATTTATCTAATGGGGTCAGAAAGTGCCATGCTCTGCCTATTTTCTAACCAAATGCGAACTATATTAAGAAAACTTGAATGGGTCATTTTGAGCAAAGGTTAATATGAGAAGATCTGTTTTAATATTTTAATTACATTCTCTGACTGCACAATTACAAAATTATTTTTAATTCTGTTTCAGTGTAACAGTGTTAGCAGAACCTCTTGTATTTAAAACGGGTAGTAGTATAGAAGAAGTCAGTTTGTTTGGAAGAGGGAAGCATGGGTTTATCCTAGCACCTCCAGCTACACTTATTGGAGTCCTGGTTTAGAAACTGTGTTTCCAGTTCAATCATATGGACTCTTTAAATGTTACTTTATATTTTGGGGTTTGGATTCGTATGAGTTGCTAAGGCTCTAATGATATGGACAAAGTGATTTCTACCCGATGGATTGTTCCCACTGCATTATCTTGTGGATTATCAAATATCCTGACTACAAGAATGTGACTCTGTGGGCTGTTTTGTTTTTCTTGGATATTTGGAAGAGCACTTGAAGGGCTATTGGGACTTGGACATCATCCTAAACTTTGACTATTTCAACTTTTATTGTAGTGATTCCATACTTACCCAAAGAATCACTCAACTACAACCTTGAACAGATTACCTTAGATTTGATATTATTTTCATTGTCATGCTTTTTCTATTTTGATTAAGTCTTACTTTACAGAACATCTGTGCGGATACTACTTTCATTCATTGGACTGGTTTCATTTAATTTTATGTTCATATAAATACATTGTCCTGTTTATTTCTTTTGGGTTTCCTATACCATATATAAAGTTTTTCTAAGTTAATTCCTGGCTTTATTGTTTGTGGCTATACACTGGGAAACATTAATATATATATATATATATATATATATATATATATATATATATATATATATATATATATATATATATATATATAGCTGAATGCCACTAAAGTGGACATTGGTTATATCAGTTCACTGTAATCCAAAAATGAATTCAAAATTATTAAAGCAGTTCTCTCTGTTTGTGGGAAAAGTAAAAGTAAAAATATGAATAATTAAACAAGTGAAGAATACAGAAATCAGATAATTAATAAGCCACATCTCTCTAAAATAAATATCATTGGCACAACATGAACACAAACCTTTTTTACATGAGCAGTTACAATCTTAGACGTAAAGTTTTATGAAAAACACAATTTCTTAACCATTTTGCAGATGAATCAACACATCAAATTGTGATCACGATCATGTTCTCAGCAAAATACTGCATAATATTGAATAGACAAATTCCATTTAGATAGATCAATGAATGATATTAAAGTTTAATGGAAAGTACTCACCCAAAGCAACTCATCTTTTAGTGTATCATGACTCAGAACAAGATGAAAGTGAAGTGACTTTTTAAACGATATATTTAGAACAATGAGTGTCACTTTAACACAACTGAACAGCCTCTGAGCCATCAAGAACTATTGACTGCAACTGTCTCCAGACGGCTGCCTCTCTACAATGACCTGCAGAAGATCAGCACTGAAGAGAAACTGAGACGCGTGTGTCTAAAAGTCAAGATTAAATGATGATACCAATGTGATATGATTTTATCAATTCATGTGTTTAATTGGGTGAACTGTACATTAATTGGCCCTCAACAACTATAATAGCCATTTTGTATTCTAATAATTGTATACATAAAAATGTATGTTAACTTACGAGTAACTAATAAAAAGCTTGCATGTGCACATATCTGCACCAGACAAAAGTACACATATAATGTGTGTGATGCTACTTCAGTAGGTGGGGATAGTATTGGCTTATAGGAGACAAGCTAATGTGAGTGGTAAAATATATTAAATTTATATGAAAAAAACTGTATTAGGCCTACACTACTGTTCAAAAGGTTGGGATCAGTAAGATTTTATTCTGAAGAAATTAATAGCCTTAAATTGATCAAAGGTGTCAGTAAAAATTTAAAATGTTGCAAAAGATTTCTATTTCAAACAAATTATGTTCTTTTGTACTTTCTATTTATCAAAGAATACTGAAAAAAAAATTATCACTGTTTCCACAATGTTAAGCAGCACAATATTTTCAACATTTCAACATGATTATTATAAGAATTGTTTTAAACACCAAATCAGCATATTAGAATGATTTCTGAAGGATCATGTGACTCAGCTTTGTTGTCCAGGAATAAATTACATTTTAAAACATATTCAACAGTTATTTTAAAGTTTAAACTATAATAATATTTCACAATTATTTCGGCTATTTATTTATTTGCATATATAAATGTAGCCTGGGGGAAAAATCTTACCGACCCCAAGCTCTTGTTTTCTAATATCTTTCTCCCTACAAAGCATTCAGTTTCCTGAATAACGCATAACAACAAACTTGTGTTAACTACTCAAACTGAAGATGGCACAACAGACAATGACACCTTAAACTGGCTTGCCTATGTGGCCTAAATGAGGGATTTCTAGAAATTATGATTGCGCCTAGATACATATTTGTTGTCAACTAAAATGAGGCCTAGTAGGCCAATGCAAACTAAATCTACCCAGATAGGCTTAAAATTCGCCCCAGATAATGTTAAAATGTAACGGATCAATACTAAGTGCCAACAGTCCAATACAGATGGTTAATTTCTTTTCACAAATGCCTTGCATTCAACATCATTACAACATTTAGCATTACATAGTACAAAAATCCCAGTGAACTCAAGATCCCCAAGCTGCTGAACATATGGTGACATCCCCATTCACTACCCTTCACCAGATACATCTCTAAAGAGGATTAGACGCAGTGACAAAGTTATTATCTCATAAGACAAAGGAACAACACCTACTGTGCAGAGAAAATAGCTTGTCTCTGTTTAGCAAACATGATATTAAACACTTTGTATAACCTCAATGATGTTCTTCCTTATAAATTGACTTGAAGTAGGTGAAAATAATATACAGTTAAAATCTTTTACTTGATTATCTTGCACATCAAACATCTTCACCTAACTAAAACTAATATACAAATATTTCTTAGAACTGCATACGCTACCATTCAAAAGTTTTTTTTTTTGAAAGACATTAAAACTTTTATTCAACATGGATGCATTTAAATGAATCAATCATTACAGTAAAGACATTTATAATGTTTCAAAAGATTTTGACTTCAAATAATTTCTGTTGTTTTGAATAATTTATCAAAGAATAAAAAATGCATCACTGTTTTCGCATAAATATTAAGCCGCACAACTGTTTTTAACTGTGATAATAATAACAAATGTCATATTATTATAAGCAATTGGCTGTAAAGCACCAAATCAGCATATTAGAATGATTTCTGAAGGATCATGTGACACTGAAGACTGGAGTAATGATGCTGAAAATTCAGCTTTGCCATCATAGGAATAAATTATATTTTAAAATATATTAAAATAGGAAGCAGTTATTTTAAACTGTAATAACATTTCACAATTTTCCACTTATTTTTGATCAAATAAATACAGCCTTGGTAAGAGACATAAGAGACTTCTTTTAAAAAAGAAAAAAGAAAAAAAATCATGCAGACCCCACATTTTGAAAGGTATATTATAATCCAACATCTAATTAAGTGAAAACATCTGAAAGCGTATCACTTTTTAGATTGTGTTAGCTGACCTACTAAGCATCACTTGCCAAACAGCTTGACAGAGTCCAGAGAGAAGCCAACAAATGGATCAACACTAGAATTCTCTGTCAGTGCCGTCTTATGTTATTGACCCAGTTGGCATTGAGGCATAGGCTGGACTGGAAAGGGAATTTCACTATTAACAGTGTCAGCATACATCAGAGGGTTAGAAGATTATCAGTTTGCATTGCAGCACCAGATGGAGACACATCTATCAGTGTCCTTTTTAGGTCAACCCAGTTTATACAGAAAGCCATGCTAATTAATTCTCTCACTCCAAATATGTTCCTCATAGTATGACTTTCGAGAACATAATAAAAACAGCAGAATATTTACTAACAATCTGTTCAAATATTTAGCAAAAACTATCCTATACTAAACTGATGCCCTCTGGTGGCCTTCAATCTGTTCTGCACGGCTAAATACAGTAGCTGAAAACATCTGGGTCAGAGAGTGGCCATGAGATCAAAAATGAATGAGCACTGTAGGTGGCAGATGGAGTTGTCATAGATACCTGATGTTCGAGATGAGCTGTTGCTGCTCTTCGGTTGTCAAGATGTCAGGAAGAACGGAAGCAAGCCAGTCTACCTTCCTCTCAGCAGCAAACTGTTTCAGCACAGCGAAAAGTTTCTCTTTCACCTCTGGATCGTTCCTCAAAATCTCCTCCACCTAGCGATATTGTACACCTTTAATTATACCAATTTATAAAAGCGCATTCAAAGTCTGTCAGATAAACTCACTCACCCTCCTGTTGAACTCCAGAGCCTTGTGTTTGCGGTCCTGACGCAAGCCGTCTGTGTCATTCAGAGACCCCTCTATGCATCCGCTGCTGCGTTTCTGACGACTGCCCATGCACAGCACCCCGAGACGCAGTGTTCGTCCCTGAGAGGCCTTTATCAAAGCGGCGGCCATCTCATGGTGCTTCACAGGGATCCCATTCACCTCCATGACATAATCTCCAGCTCGGAGACCACTACGACCCGCTGGGGAGCAGGGGGAGCAATCCTCCACCAGCAGGGGGCAGTCTCCCACTATAGTGAATCCAAAGCGACCATCAGGGCCTGGAGTGATATCCATCTGCAGACAGTCAGTGAAATGCAACAGATTTTAACCGTTGGTATAGATAGAAACAGAATATATAATTGTACTTTTATGCCATTTATACTTAGCGGCATATACTATTTGTACCTCAGTGTATTGGGTAACACTTTACAATAAGGATCATTCGTTAAATATCTTAGTTAACATGAACTATGAATGAACAATACTTCTACAGCCTTTAGTAATCTTAGTTAATATTAATTTCAACATTTACTAATAGATAATTTAAATCAAATGTTGCATTTGTAAACATTACTTAATGCACTGTGAACTAACATGAACAAACAACAGCTTTTCATTAACTTACACTAACAAATATTAATAAATACTGTAACAAATGTATTCCTCATTGTTAGTTTAATAGTTAATACATTAACTAATGTTAAGTAATGAACCTCATTGTAGAGTGTTACCATTTATTGTAATACCACAAAAACGTAATAATAACAACATATTCCAGTGTCTAATATGACTATATTAATTAAAGGGAAACTATTTAACTTTGTAGTTTAAAATTGACCAAATTTATAAAATGATCAAGTACACCATGAAGCTATCTTGTTTTTTGTCTTATCTTGAATCGCTACGGTATGCCTATAATAAGTGTTTATATACAGACCAGAGTTTGTATGGATACTGTAAAATTAAATGTTCCACTGTTTTTCGTTTTTAAGGACTACACTCAAATCAAATAGTAAAAAAGGTAAATAAATAAAAACATACAAATAAAACAAAGGGACAGACTGAAATAGATTTCCAGAAATGCATTTCCAACCCGTCATTTGAAATCCCCTTAACCATTGAAATGATACTATGATAAAGATACCGCTTTCCTTATTTAAACTGATTTTATTCCCTATGAATAAATTATTGACCTGAAGAATGAAAGCTGTATCACATACTAGGAAATATACAGTATGAGCAATATCCCGCTCATAGCCATGCGAATACCCAATAAACCCTTTATTCCCACTATTAAATACCGTTAGACAGTTTATATCGAATATTTTCTAATTTTTTATTTACAATAAAAGCCTTCCCAAGCTGATATGCGAGACGAATGAGTTCGGAAAATGGTGGATTCGAACTTGTGTCAAAAGCTAATGCCACTTGCCTTATTGAATTGAATTGAATTCAACTTTATTGTCATTGCCCGTCACAAGTACAAGCAACAAAATGCAGTGTGTTATGGTCTCCATGCCACTGATCCTGTTATCAACCTGTTATCTTGCTCAATCAGCCAATGGTGGGCGAAGTTAGTGTAAATAGCCTGTGCCAACAAGGTGGTCTATTTGCACTCGGTGTGAATAGACTAGACACCCTGCCAATTAATACATTCTGACAAAAAATTAGCCCCATGTTATATTACCCACCTGTTGTATGCGTGAAACCACTCCGATACTGGGCGGGATGTTTCGTTGTGACTGGGCAAGGGCAATAACCTCTTGAGCGCTGAGACTGGAAACATTCTGCCCCTCAATCTCCAAGACCTGGTCTCCTGGTTGCAGTCCAGACAGGTGAGCACTGCTTCCATCTTCCACGGTCAGGATGTAGCTGGGCCCGTTCCCCCCTATCTGAAAGCCAAACTCATCTGGCCAGCTCTGGTTGGATGCTGGCATGGTGACGACTGTGAAAAAGATGGCAAATAAGAGGATATGTGCTCTCTAACAGTAAACTTGGGTCCAAATGTCCATCAGCCAGGACTTGCTTATCCACACCAGAATGATCAAGTCTCCTGAGAAAAATGGAAATTTGCACTGCAGACACATGCTTAATATCCAGACACTAAAATATGTTAAGCACCTAAAATATATACACCTGGATATTAAAATGTGTCAAGATATGTGAATTTCTGCCTATCCTGACAAGACAAAGTATGCAGGCCTGCCTAAAGAGAACCACGTAACCTTCACTAAATACAGAGTCTCAGCTGATACATTAGACCTCCCAGTAACATTGACCTCATTGAAAAAGAACAGAGACTCCCAAAACATCTGATATTGGGAGACAGATTTGCCTGAACACAGCATCAGCGACATGAAACTCACGTTCATTGCATAGCAAGTGCTCCCTAGTGAAACCAGAACACAAAAAGACATTCAAATAACCCCACTATCAACATTCACAATTAAACTGGCTGGTAAAATATTGTGTTTATGGGTCAGTCCATGCAAAGCCTAGGCTTGTAGACTGATAGAAGGTCACTCATTTAAAGCATTAGCCTACTTGTGCGTCTAAATTGACTGTAAATGTGCTGCTGAAAGAAAGTCATGTTAGTATTAATACAACATTATACTACTAACACAAAATTCTGGAACACTGAACACTTACTACAAACATCTTTGGGCGGAATGCGAGGACCCGGCTTGTTCTGCCTTAAGGAGTATCTCCCTTTCTTATTCTGGAGGAATTTCTTCATTTTGTCGTAATTCAACAGGTATCAAAAATTCTAAGGGTGAAACGCCGGGTCCACGTCTTCTACGTTGTCACCGAGATCCTCCTACTGAACCGCACCACACTTCAGGGGAAACGCCTTGCGAATGCCCCCCATCGTAGTGTGACATGCAGAGCAATGCCACTTAAAAAAAGGGTGACACTGCATCGAGTGCCAGAGTGATCCTGTCTATGAGTTGACTCTGCATCTCTGCCGAGTCTTCCTAGTCCTGCCTGCAGAGCTCAAGTCAAGAAACTGGGACACCTAGCACAGATCCTTAATGATTCTCTCTCCAAAAAGGGTAAAGTGAGGCCCCATTTCTCTATAAATACCTCCTTCCCATACTCTCTCTTCTAGCTGTCTCTCCAAGGGACAAAAAGTAGCCCAGTAGCAGCTTGGGGATCCGGCAGGACGATGGCGGATAATTAGAACGTCTGAATGCACTGAAGAGCCCAGTCACACATCTTTGAACAGGAGCAGTGCTATTAAAGCCCTTGTTCTGGATTAGACAGATTAAATGCTGCATCTCGAGATCTCTCGTGCCACATGGCAGGGACACATGCTCTCATGGATCCGAGGGGGATTCAGGAGGAATAAATTGATTTACTGAGTGAGCTGACATGCAGCTCAGGTGCAACCGAGGTCTTCCAGACTGTTTTTGAGTACTGGCCTGGGCAGATAATAAAAAAACAACACGCCACTACAGTATAAACAGTGTGTAGTGCGGTTTCACGTTCAAGGTTACAATCTGAATCAGGAAACAGTATAACTTGCAGTAAAATGTAATAGACGTATTATGTAGGACTGAAGCAAAGACAAATTATACAGGGATAACTGAATTATTTAGTGCCAATGCGTGTATCTCCAAACACACTGTTCCTCAATCAACATCTCAACTTACCAATACAACAGAAAAGTGGTTGTGTATTTCGAAAGAATAGATAATTTTATTGCAATAAAACAAAAAGGAAAATATTTCATCTTGTATTGACAGAAAAGACTCTCTTCATTAATTTTAAATGTCAAATGTCAATTAGACATAATAAATTAAATAGAATTAACTTCTACATGAAGTTTTTACATGAGAATCCGTAGATATTAAATAAAGAAATTTGGAATAAATGAAAAGAGTGGTTCTGAAATATCCCCCCAAAAAAACATTCTCCAGCCTTCAATAATTTGTTAGCTCACATTTAACTTCTATAATTTATTTGAACTTATATGTTGTGGTCTGACAACCAAGTATTTTTAGTCACTTTAAAAACACATATTAATTCTTCATATTCATAAAAATATTGTTAACACATAGATATATAAATGCATGCATACCTCAAAAGAAAATACCAGCTGCCTTTGCTCGGTGGAGTATTCTCGAAGGACTTTGGTGGTATCCCTTTCTTTTGAGGCATCACCTCTAGTGAATGTGCAGGTCTGTAACATGATAACTGTAAGAGGAAACAGTTAGAAGGCTATGGCAACCCTGAACTGAAAACAAGTAGGCCTACACCTATTAACTATCTGCTTCTGAGACAAATTATACAATTTAAAATAATTTAATGTTTTAACAGAATACATTTGCAAAATAAGCAAAGTGGGGGGGAAAGCTGAAGTTCAGAAGAATAATTAAAGACTGTAATCAGAATGTAGGTATGTTAGCAGAGCAAAGTTGTGTGCCATCTGATGAATGATAGTACTCACTCAGTTATCATTACCCAAATATGAAATGTAAGTGAAGAGTCTTTTCTCTCCTACTTGTTGTGACATAGGCCTATTGAGCAGTGGTTCCAAACCTTTTTTTACTGCCTGAGACCTGAGACCCAAGACCCGTTCTCTCTGTAGGCAAGGGTGTGGTGAGCTGGTGCCTGCTTACATCACGCAGTACCACAACAACTGCAGTAGCGAACATTCAACCTGAAGAGGGCAGCACTCAGACGTTTTTACACCATTGTAGAATTAAAACACTTTATCCACAAGTTTCCTACGTCCCATGAGGCCTTGCGTCAAAAGTGGGCGCGTCTTCCAGTTCGAAGTAAATAAGCGACACGTGACACTCATTTATTTATTCGACTATCGATTGATCATTAATATTTATATTAAAATGTATTATTTAATTTATTTAACTTTTTATCAATTAAAAATGCAATGAAAATACAAAAATACAGCGTGTTTTTCCACGATGAGTTCTTTATTACAAGAAGATCAACAGTAGGCATAATTCTCATTGCATGCAGCATGAGTCCAAGACAAACTTCTGTTCGTGAACAGTTGTATTTACAACATAAGGTTTGTGGACGCGACTTTACTGGTCACGCAGGAAATAAATGACTAAATTAATGACTTGGAGATCAACTTGTGGCAGTTAAACTGGACGTTCAGTTATGGCTAAACTTGCGGTGCTCTGGAACCTGCAGCTGCGAGCCGGCGTTTCTTAAACAGAGACCCTTGTTTGTTCCTTCCTTCCCGTCCAGATCCCCTACCATATCTTTACTATTAGTACTATTTGAAGTTAACATTATAAAATACGTAGACCTACACCACAAAACTAGTTGAAGATAAATTATTTAAAATTGGGCAATTCCAGCATTATGGACGTGACATTTGCAGTCAAAACCTGAAAAATAAATTCTCAGAAAATGCATTTAATATAGGCAATTGAAACTTCTGTTTATATATCATACTCCATTAATAAAGGAGTCGAGACATTAGAAAAATATAACACATGCATTTTATATTTAATATGAGGGAAATACACATGAGGGACGTGACACAAGAAAATCTTTTACTTTTAGGTGGCAAAATATTTTGTAACCAGTTTTTATCTTTAATTTTAGTTTTACCACAGATGAGCTTATAACGCTAGTACATGGGGCATAGATCTAAGAAAAAATAAAAATCGTTAGTAACAATAACAAGGCTCAAAATAGCCCCACACTGGTAGCATAAATGAGGGTCCCTACCTGCAAACCAAAGCATTGACAACGCTGTAAGTGTACAGACAGTTTAATAAGAAGATACTTTATAAAGAATATGTGGTAAAAAAAACTAAAGCTAACGTTAAAACTGAGTACATTCGATTATCATGAAAACGCATCCCAGAGAACGGTCGACTGGGTACCCATGTGTTATTTAGCCCTAGGTTCATTTTTGGCCAGAATTGTCCTTTAACTTAAAAAAGTTGTTTTAGGGTTTAGTTACACTTTAAAACACTTTATACCCAAATGTCAAAGAAATTACTCGAATCAATGAACAGCATTAATAAAGCCCCAGTCTTACAGGTCATTAACTAAAAAAAAATGTTATAGTGTTTAGTTGCCCTTTTAACACAACAAAATACAAATGAAAAATAAAAACATTCTGAATGTGTGGAAACTCAGCGATCTGAAAGCGGATCGATGTCATCAGTGAACAGTTCCTACTATCAGAACAAACAATCGTGTCTTTTGGAGCGTCTGTTCATGTGTAGCCTGATCCTCACAAACTTCCCTAAAACAAGCTTCTTCGGCGAGCATCCGTTATAAAACACCCACAGTACATTCATTTTGACAACTACGCGAATATATTGAACTGTGTTTGTGCAGAAATACGATGTTAAAGCGATCAGTGAGCCGAGAGCGCACATTCACGGTTTGTTATCATTAATAACGGGCTCGCGCGTGCCTGTACGACTCCTGTATGTCACTGTAATCATATTTACCTTCCTTCATTACAATTGTCATCCATCAAAGCTTTAGTAGTGACACTGGTTTTCAGTGTCCACATCCCGTTCAGTCTGTATTTCACACAGCGCGATGAGAAACGGCTTGGCTGCTCCGAAAGAATCACGGAATACTTATTACGAGAGAGGTGGTGCTTTGTTTTTATTTTTAATTTAAAAAAAAAAAAAAATATTCTACGTATTAATAATAAAATTAATTACGGTCGACACTACATATTAATAAAATATAAAATTAATTATATTAATGTATTTTTTTAATTAATTTTAAGTTATCTCGCGGCCTATCCGATTGAGGCTTTTCGAACAAGAAAAAAAAGTCGGCGGAACTTGATTAAGTCCATCCTTGTGGTTTACCCTTTACCAGTGCTTTGATGTGAGTGACAGGTTGTCCCGCGCTAACGCCAGTTAACACGTCATTAGAGAGAGAAAAATGGATGCTATTTTGATTAAATATTACGGGGGCACACGATTTAATAATAATAATAATAATAATAATAATAATAATAATAATAATAATAATAATAATAATAATAATAATAATAATAACGTGCACGGCTAAATCGTTTATAATAAATATTTTAAATATTTAAACGCATTTTGAGAGAGACGATTTCGAATCACGAATACGTCATTTGCAGACTGCATTGAAAGATAAACGAAAAAACTTCAAAAAAGCGAGCCTGAAAAGTCAATCAAAAAGAAGCATGGGACGACTTTTACTTTGACAACGCAGACTGAGTATGTTCCGTATCGTGTTGCCATGTCCTCTTTGGGAGTATTGTTGGAGAAAGTCGCTGGCTTACCGTATATATATAGTCGCGGGTTGTTGTTTAATTTATTTCCAGAATACAAAAGTGCAATGCTTTTTATTTTAGTGTTAAATGTAAACTCTTATTTTAAATAGAGTATTTAAGGGGAGGGGTATGTTTTGACAGGCCAGGTTTTTTTTATTTTGAGATTTGGCAACACTTCTTGTTCACGTTTACTACTGTTACTTCACACTACGGTCTGTACGGAAAGAGTAAAGGTGTGAGGAGGATGGTGCTCAGATGAATAAAAGGTAAAACTTTCCTTCCCTTGCCTCTTTGTTTACACTGCAGGTGCTAGACCTGTGTGTCCAGTATTGTATACAAATAAACCTTTAAACACAGTTGAATATGGTTTTATTGATGAGTTATGGTTCGGCCATACTTACGAGTACATACGGTTTTGATTTAAGCGCTTTGATGATCTCGTCATATACCAACACAAGCATCTGTAATAAGTGAAGTGAGTACTCACTCACTGTCCTATGCTGCTGCTTAGGTAGTGACAAATGGACTTCCTCACTCTGTTTGGTATATATGTGGCTGTGGTGCTCACCTGCATTGCTCTGGTTTGTAAGTATTCAGGACATCAGCAAACTCCTCTCGGTCGGCTTTTGGACACATTCACTGGGGTAAGAGCCTAGGAGAAGTCCTGCAAACTTAATGATTTCTGCAGTTGTTTAAAGTGTAATTTATAAACAGTTTTTTTTCTTTTAGGTTGTCTCTCAATTGATCCCACAATGTCTCCAAAACATTTGCTACAGGACTATGCACAGACTGTTCCATCAGAGGTAACATACGTTTGAACAGGTCACACCAGACATGCTTTGCTACAACCTTTTTATACTGTGTATTAAAAACTGACAGAAAATTTCAGAACATCTCAAAAACAAAATGCAGTCGAACCACATAATTTTGTAAGCATATGTACTCTACCAAATTAAAATAACTGTTTTCTATGTTATTATGCTTAACAATGTAATTTATTCCTGTGATTCCTTTAATGCATCCTTGCTGAATAAAAGTATTAATTTCTTTCATAAAAATCATACTGTCCCCAAACGTTTGAACGGAGTGTGTGCTAAACATATTAAGTTGCCTGTATAATATAAAATACAAATTACCAATAAACTTCCAAACAAATTAGTCTGCTTTTAAAGTTTGTGGCAGTGGGGCTTTTACAGTTTTTTTTTGTTTTGTTTTTAAATCCATGCATTTGGCAGACACTTTGTGTATTCAAAGTCTTTATTTTATCAGTATTTGAGTACCTTAAACATTCCCTGACGTCCTATGTGCAATTATTTCCTTCACTTCAGGAACAACTTCTTCCTTTACTTGCACCTGTTACTTGAAGTGATTGTGTATGGAGAATTCTCCTATGAGGTCTTTGGCTTCTGTTTCGACATGGGCACAAGTTCAATCAGCCTGTGCATTCCCTATGTCCTCCTCGCTCTGAAGTCCTATCTGTTCTACCTGTGTTGTAGCAGAGACCCTGGTAAGCAAATAAAGACTTGTCTCATTTTCATGAATAAAAAAAATCTAATCTATTCAGTTTGACTTTTCTTTTGAAGGCACACTGACAAAGGCAAACCATACTACACAACTGAAGGTCTACCAGTATGATGAAAAACTGTTCCAGCAGGGAGTCAGGTGTTCAACCTGCCAGCTAGTCAAACCTGCCCGATCTAAACACTGCAGTAAGTGTTTGTTAATCCTTCATCTAAACTTCAGAACATGCACCGTAAAAATTATCATAATTTTAACAAAAAAAAATACTAATTATCTGCAACAGTAAAAACTTGTTATTTGGTGAATGGCAAGTTCTCTTCTATAAACTTAGAAATAGATCTCGCGGGACATTCCATGTAATTTTGCAGCAAAGAACTGTTAATAGAGTGCAACAGTTGGGTTCTGGAAGTAAAAACTCCATTCATTTTCTCCATAAGGAAATAGATCTTGAACAAAATACTGAAATGTTTGTAAATATATGTTTATTTTGCAAGAAACTAAAAATATCTTTTTTTTATACATATAACAACATTTGTAAATGAGTAGTTTTATATTTCTCTATCTCCAATGCTTCAGGGGATTGTAGTTTCCCTCACTAAAACTGTTAAGTACACAATCTTTTACCTTGTTTTTTTGTCTGATTTTTAAAAACTTTTTTGCTTCAAATCAAAGTTTGTAATGTTATGATTCACCTTATAGCCGATTGGCTTGGTTCATGGTTTATGACTCTTTTACAAAGACTATTTTAAAATCCCAATTGGAAAAACCAATGGAAAAAATCCTTCCGGAACCAGTGCCGCTGAAAAAGGGGCTGGGCACTGTTTGACTCTATTGTACAGTTGGAAGTGAAAAAGATTAATGAAATTTAAGTTAAATCCATAAAATGTATAATACATTTATTAAATTTTTTCAAGCATAGACCTGAAAATTTAATTTCCAACTTAAACTGTCGTAAATCTTGAATGCTTTAAAGCACAGACTTTTTTGATCTCTTTTCAAAGATTACATTTGGCAGTTTATTGCTGAAGTGAAAAAAGTTACATAATTTAACGTTTATTGTTATGAAAAATTTGCAAAACCATAAATTGTTATATGAAATATTTATTTTCAAAAATGTTTTACTCCAAAAATGTGAGAATCAAAGCCATAACTCTAAACAAGTTGTGTTAAAAATTTGAGCTTGATATGTCAAAAAATGAGCTTTCAGTAAGAGTTTGTTTGGCCGCAGTACCAAACGTTCTCTTACGAGAGTATCTCTCGTACTGCGTAATATCTTACGCAATGGGGAAAACCTCTTTTCCACGAGATATTGAAGCCAAAAATTATCCTTAATTTTGAATTAATGTAAAACGCTGTGCGGCAGCATGCAGACATAGGCAAGACGGCTCGCGCGCCTATTGGCTGCCCTGTGGCTACAGCAGCAGCCTATCGAGAGAGGCCCTGCGTGACGTGATACCCAATGGGTACCCATTTCGTCACGTCCTGCCAGAATAGGCGTGGCCTTGGCCGATAAATACGGTCGACAGGCTGATACAAACTGATTTTCATCTCCTCAGCGAAGCACTACTGCATCGCTGGATCCGGAGTGAGAAGCCGCGCCGTTGACAGAAAGCCTTCTGCGGGACGAGCCTTCGAGGCTGAAGCCGCTGGCCTTCACCTCGCCGCCTTCAGCCGCCGTACCTGCTACGCTTTCCGGCGTCTATATCCTTTCACTGCTAAGAGTGTGTGTTCGCCGCTGCGACTCAAACTCTCACTGTATATCTCTCTCTCTCTCTCCTAAAAGAGCTGCGTCTTTTTAAAGATGCAAAGATCCTGCGGCTCGTGCCGAGCCACACTAAGCGACGGGTACCGTCATCTGCGCTTCCTGCCTGGGTGAGGATAACGCGGCTCTCGCGCTCGCTGACGGTGAATGCATTCATTCCGAGCTGATGCCCATGGTGACCCTGATGACTCGCCTGGCATCCTTCTCAGAGCCTGCTCTTCTGCCCGCTGTAGTGCCGCGCCGTACTCAGCGGGTACCCGAGCCTTCTCCAGCCCGTGAAAGCTCGTCGGTTCGCCCGCCAGCTTCACTCGAGTCGCTCGCTGACGGACAACGGCCGCCGCCCGCCACCGCTTCCGCCGTTAATGACGACGAGATGGCTGCATCTGTAGAGAAGGCCTGCTCTATGCTGGCGCCGGACAGTGAGGATTGGGCGAGCTCTGTGGACCTCCCCCCCTCTGCCCGCGAGTCGTCAGGGAAACGGGCCAGCATCAAAACCGCGGCGCGGCTAGTTTTCTTTACGTTACAAGAAAGCTACCCCGCCCCCCGTGGACATGCGTCACCTGCGAAATGAGGAAAGAGTGTGTTTTGGTCCCGCCGAGGCCGGACCAATCTCCATTTCTCAAACATTTCTCAGCTCCTCGTAGTCTGAGCGGCTGAAAATGTCAATATTGCGGTAATGAGCCTGTTGTATAACACGCACGCCTGCAAACAAACGCCGAAACACACAAAACTGTGATGACACTCTCAACCCGTGGGCACGCGTCACCGGCGAAATGAGGAAACAGTGTGTTTTTGTCCCGCCGAGGCCGGACCAATCTCCATTTCTCAAACATT
Organism: Siphateles boraxobius; assembly: GCF_051911475.1. Taxonomy (NCBI): domain Eukaryota; kingdom Metazoa; phylum Chordata; class Actinopteri; order Cypriniformes; family Leuciscidae; genus Siphateles; species Siphateles boraxobius. The sequence goes on from NW_027509097.1 coordinate 17,057,876, forward strand.
TCTCAGCTTCTCGTAGTCTAAGCGGCTGAAAATGTCAATATTGCAGCAATGAGCCTGTTGTATAACACGCACGCCTGCAAACAAATGCCAACACACACACAAAACTGTGATGACGCTCTCTTATCTGCACGAGAGACCCGTGTTCGATCCCAGCTATCGCAGCAGATTTTTTTTTTTTTTTTTTTTTTTAAGTCTCGCCGGGGCCAGACTTCCACCAAACTTTCGCTCGTTCAGTTCCAGAAAATGCGACTGTTCCAGTGTATTTTGCAGTAAACAAGCCGGTACCATGGCCCGCTTGCCTGCACACAAATGCCGTTTCCACGGCGACCCAGAAAAATCATATAAGCAGTGTATTTTCTGGTATTCCGGCCACAGCCGATGGTGTTATGAGTGTAATAAAAATGCCGACAGCCCAGTGTTCATTTCTACACACAACCACAGCCCGCCACAGTGCAGGGCTCGCACAAATGAGGTCGACTCATTTCAATTGTGCATTAAATGTAGTGAATGTGCCCACAACCCAGTGCCCACAAACACTACACACTGCATGTACCACGGTTTCTGTAAAACGAAACCAACACACATACAGTCAGCTAAGACCCACAGTGTTTAGGTCTCGCCGCGGCCAGACTCCACCGAAACTTCTCGCTCGTTCAGTTCCAAACAATGTGACTGTTCCAGTGTATTTGGCAGTAAACAAGCCGGTACCACAGCCCGCTTGCCTGCACACAAACGCCATTTTTACGGCGACCCAGATAATCCCAAAAAATAGTGTATTTTCTGGTATTCCGGCCACGGCCGATAGTGTTCTGAGTGTTGTAAGAATGCCCAAGTATCAGTGCCCATTCCCACAGACAGACACAGCCCGCCACAGTTCAGGGCTAGTACAAATAAAATCGATTCATGTCGATTGTGAAAAAAAAAGAAAATGTAGTGAATGTGCCCACGACACAGTGCCCACAAACACTTACACGATACGTGTCCCTCGGTTTCTATAAAAACGTAACCGACACACATTCAGTGAGCACAATGTTTTCAGTGCAGTGAGTGTGCCCGCTGTCCCGCGCCCACATTCCCTCACAGACACGCTCAACCCAATGGGATTTGTCCCGCTCGCTCTCTCTCCACAATCTGTAATAGAGAATTCGAGCACGACCAGGCTGCCCGCCGTGTTCGGCGAGCCTCGCACACTGTAAACACAGTGTTTATGTCTCAGCACACCGAAGCTCTGCGGCCACCGCTATGCCGCGGCCAGAGCCCGGATTTCATTCTACCTCTAGCTATTCACGCAGAGGCGTGGGCAAAGCTTCCTGGGGTATCAGAATGGGTGTTGAACACTATAAAAAGAGGCTATTCGCTACAGTTCGCGCGACATCCCCGCCCGAGACATCCCCGCCAACACAGCACAAGTCGAAACCACGGTAAACAATGAAGTATCTCATCTACTTCGAGCCGAAATAGCGAAACTGCTGAGGAAAGGGGCCATAGAACCTTTATCTCAGGTTCAGAGCGAAGGGGGGCTATACAGCAGATATTTTCTGGTACCGGAAAAAGACAGGGGTCTCAGACCCATTCTAGATCTGCGACAGCTGAACAGAGTGCTTATGAAGCGCCAGTTCAGAATGCTGACAACCAGGAAAATCCTCGCGCAAGTGCGCCAGGGAGATTGGTTTATGTCAATAGATCTGAAAGACGCCTTTTTCCAAAACAAATAGCGTCACGTCACAGGCGATTCTTGAAATTCGCCTTCGAGGGCCAGGCATATCAATACACAGTCCTACCGTTCGGCATATCCCTAGCACCCCGTACATTTACGAAGTGCATGGACGCGGCCCTTGCACCCCTGAGACTTCAGGGCATGCGAGTTTTGAACTACTTGGACGATGGGCTGATTCTAGCTCGATCACATTCAGAGCTCATAGAACACAGAACCACATTACTCGAGCATCTCGAGAATCTGGGTCTCACAGTCAATTGGGCGAAGAGTTCGCTGTTTCCCAGCCAGAAAATCTCTTTTCTGGGAACACGTCTGTCGCCGGAGCGCGAACTGTATATTCAGCGCCCCGCGAAATCCTTTTGCAGCGGCTCTATAGTCCCGCTCAAAAGGTTTCAGAAAATGCTCTACCTCATGGCCTCGGCATCTTCGGTACTTCAGCTGGGCCTGCTTCGCATACGCCCACTGCAGTTATGGCTGAAAGTGCGAGTTCCACCCCGGGCATGGACCTCTTTGTCTGTTTCGCCTCAGGGTCGACATGAAATGCGTTTCGGCTCTGGAACCTTGGAAAATAGCCGACTGGTGTCAGTCAGGCGTGAGTCTGGGGACTCCCTTGAGTGTGACGGTGGTGTCCACGGACGCATCCACCTCAGGATGGGGAGCACTGCTTGACGGCAAACCGTTCTTTGGCCAGTGGTCAGAACGGGAGAAGCTCCTACACATAAACTTTCTGGAAATGCTGGCAGTCGACAACGCACTACGGCGCGTTTGTCCCCAGATAAAAGGCCGCCACGTCTTAGTCCGGTCGGACAACATGTCAGTGGTGGCATACATAAATCGCCAGGGTGGCCTCAGGTCCTGAAACCTTTACAGGCTGACGGAACGCCTCGTGGTCTGGGCTCAGCACAACCTGCTTTCAAGAAAACGCTCACTGTCCGAACTTTTTCTCCAAGAGCAGGGATGCGCTGGCCCACGTATGGCCCCGCTGACCCCTCTATGTTTTTCCCCTCGCTCCTGCCTCAAGTGCTGGAACGAATCAGGGAAAACGGATGCCCAGTGCTGCTCGTGGCTCCGCTCTGGACGAACCAGAATTGGTTCCCAGTCCTGATGCGGCTGACCAGCACTGCCCCGTGGCCGATACAGGTGAGGAGAGACCTCCTCTCTCAGGCAAAGGGCTCGATTTGGCATCCTCGCCCGGATTTATGGTCCCTACATGCATGGGCCATCAACGGGTACCCGCTAACCTCCCAGAGGGAGTGTTAAACACAATCACGCAGGCTAGAGCCCCGTCTACTAGACGGCTCTATTCCTCAAAGTGGTCGGTGTTCTCTGCCTGATGTCAAGCTCAGGGCTATTCACCCGCAGACTGCGGGGTTACGGAAGTGCTCTCCTTCCTTCAGGAGCTGCTGGATAAGGCCAGAACCCCATCCACGCTCAAAGTATACGTGGCGGCCATAGCAGCGTTTGCAAAACCGATGTCTGCCCAGTCACTGGGGAAAAACGACCTGGTCGTGCGATTCCTCAGGGGAGCTCGGAGGCTGAATCCTCCCAGACCCCCCTCAGTCCCTGTGTGGGACCTTTCTACGGTTTTTGAAGCCATGAAAGGTGCCCCATTCGAGCCAATCCATTTGTCAGACATGAAACATCTGTCTCTCAAAACGGTATTCCTCATGGCTCTCGCTTCAATGAAGCGCGTAGGGGACTTGCAAGCGTTTTCAGTAAGCGTGTCATGCATGGAGTTTGGGCCTAATGACTCAAAAGTCATTCTCAAACCAAGGCATGGGTACGTGCCCAAATCACTCAACACACCATTCAGGGCCCAGGTTATTTCCCTGTGCGCCCTCCCGGTTCATGATGAGGAAGAGGAGGCGAGTCTCCTCTGCCCTGTCAGGGCACTGAGAGCTTATGTGTCCCGCTCGTCTGTCTTCAGACAGACTGAGCAGCTCTTCGTTTTGTTTGGCGGACGCTCCAAGGGAGTGGCCGCATCAAAACAGAGCCTATCCAGATGGATAGTCGATGCCATAGCGCTGGCTTACACTTCTGAGGGCCTGCAGTGTCCTTTGGGTGTCAGAGCGCACTCCACGAGGGGTCTAGCGGGATTTCCTTGCAAGATATCTGTATTGCGGCAGGCTGGGCCTCGCCGTCTACATTTATAAGGTTTTATAACCTAGAGGTTCCCGCCTTACAGGCCAAGCTGCTGTCGGTCTAGAATTCAGTACTATCTGCCCCGCTGCGCCGGCGCAGAATGCTGAGTTTTGCTTGTGCATCGCTCACTGATCGATAGAACAGCTCCATGAGTGTTAAATAACCTGTACTTATACCCAGTTCAGCCTGAACACGTTCACCCTGTCTGCGTGAAACACTGTTAACATAACTAGCTCCTGTGGGATGCTTTTTTATGGGGAATGATGCTTGTAGCCTCTCTTCTCCGACTCTCTGTGAGTCTACGGTGATTATGCACTAAATGAGCCCCGGGCTACTGCCCTTGGGACTTTGGTGTCGGATCCCAGTACGCACGGTGTGTTGCATTGTGTTCCCCATAGTGTAAGATATTACGCAGTACGAGAGATAGTCTCGTAAGAGAACGTACTCGGTTACTAACGTAACCTCGGTTCTCTCTAGAGAGGGAACGAGTACTGCGTATCTTGCCGTGCATACAACAGCGATGGTTCGCTTCAGTGATGAAAACCAGTTTGTATCAGCCTGTCGAGCGTATTTATAGGCCAAGGCCACGGCTATTCTGGCGGGACGTGACGAAATGGGCGCGAAGCGCCCCCATTGGGTATCACGTCACGCAGGGCCTCTCTCGATAGGCTGCTGCTGTTGCCGCAGGGCAGCCAATAGGCGCGTGAGCTGTCTTGCCTATGTCTGCATGCTGCCGCACAGCGTTTTACATTAATTCAAAATTAAGGATCATTTTTGGCTTCAATATCTCGTGGAAAAGAGGTTTTCCCCATAGCGTAAGATATTATGCAGTACTCGTTCCCTCTCTAGAGAGAACCGAGCTTACGTTAGTAACCGAGTACATTTTCACTGGATGAAAATAGTCATTTATATTCATTTTATATTCATTTCCAATGTGGTCATATTTGACCACGGTGATATCACTAAATAACTTTCCTTGTCCCTCAGTTAAAAAAAAAAATAAAAAAAATAAGTTATAAGCAAACAAACTATTTTATTGTTGTTGTTATTATCAATGGCCCAATGTACTGTCAAAAATAGCATTTCCTTTTAAACTTGATGTTAAAATGTTACTTCGTAATCAACATTATTCCACAAACGCTGTTGATATAATTTGTTCAGGGGTTTGCAATCGATGTGTCCAGAGATTCGACCATCATTGTGTGTGGGTGAATAACTGCATCGGTGCCCAGAACATCAGATACTTCCTGCTGTACCTCCTGAGTGTGTGTGTCATGGCAGGTGATATTGCAGTCCTTACAGCAGATATGTTGCTCCAAACTGTTTTACGTACTGGACTCCTGCACGCTCACTACATTGACGAGCAGGGTGTGCAACAGTCCGCTGGACCGCTCTTTATCATCCAGGTAATAATAACTTCTTTACTAATAACTGTGCTGTGGTACATGGATTATCTCTCTAATAAATATTTTTCCATCACATTCTTTTTACAGCATCTCTTTCTGACGTTTCCACGGATTGTCTTCATGCTGGGCTTTCTGGTATTTGTCTTTTTCCTCTTGGCGGGTTATTCTATGTTTCACATGTATTTGGCTTTGATAAATCAAACCGCCAATGAGTGGTTTAAAGGAAAAGGTCACAACTGCCAGCATTGCCATCCGTACACTGGACACAACTGCCAGACCTCATACAATCCATTTAAAGGTTTCTATCACAGGGGAATCCTCAAAAATTTTGGGGAAATCTTTTGGCCCTTATGTCCTGTTCAGAAAAAAGAAAATTAGAGAAACTGTTGTTGTTTTTAACAGTGTATTTGTACTAAGCTATTTTATTTGGGTAAATGGGATTTTTAATAAATACTTTCTCAGCTTTATGTATTATTGGTACCCTTTCTCTTTCTTTTTTGTTTCCTCTGACTTATTTTTTTATAAGAATGTTCTAATAGTTTCACATTTGTATAAATGTATACAGTATATTATATACCTAAACTTGCAGTACTCTCAGGATAGATGCCTATATTTAATTTATGTTAATGAAAATGAGGCAGTCAAGGATATGCGTCCATATGGATATGCTGCCATTGTTGTTTTGTATGCTTTCGCGGGCTATGTGACGTCAGAGCTTGTAACTGGGAGTACATCGATCTAGTACGAGTTCACGGGTGGGAAGTCACGGGTTTGACTGCCTTTCCAGTGCACTTTCACGGGTATAAGGTTGAAAAAACACAGGTTACAGGTTGCCTGGAACGCGGCATTAGAAAACATTATAATCGAGTAAAAAAACATATTTTCCTCACATCCATGTTTTCATTTAAAGGGTAACTAAACCCCTGGTCAGAGCCTGACTCCACCCACTGGCAATATTTGAAAATTGCTGGAAACGTGGGCAGAGCCCAGCGAAGGGGGGCGTGCACCTGAGACGCATCTGTTTGAATGGAACTTGCCTATGTCACCAACAACCCCTTACGTCACGAACCACCCCAAACATCCAATAGGAAAATTCAACTGCAGTAGCCACCGTTCAACCTGAAGAGGGCAGCACACACGTTTTTACACCATATATTGTAGAAAACACTTTATACACAAATGTCAAAAAAGTTACTCAAATCAATGAACAGCATTTATGAAGCTCCATTCTTACAGATAGTTAACTAAAAAAAGTTGGTTTAGTGTTTAGTTACCCTTTAAGAAATTGTAAAAATAGAGCCTAACCTGGCGGCCTGTTCACACCAAGGACGATAACTAAAGATAGCGATAATTATAAAAATCGTTATAAAAGTTAGTTATAAAAATCGTTCTCAATATTAAAGATTAGCAGAGTTCCCACCACAGCTATATCGATAATGGCCCAGAGAAACGTATAGTCGGAATCACTTTCAGAACGATTTTATCCAGGTGATGAGATGAAAACATAGACACCCAGAATCCATCCTCCTGAAACGAGCATTATAGATGACAGATAAACACGTGCTTAGAAAAAACAGCATGATATCGTCCGCTGGTGTGGCTTCCAATGTAGCTATCTTTTTAATTATTTTTCTTGGTGTGAATGCATGCATGGCCATTAAATGAATAGTTCACTTAAGAAAATGGAGTTCAAATTCTGTATTTATTTACCCGCTGAACACAGAGGGTATTTTAAAGTATACCGGTAACAACACATTCTTCAAAGTATCTAACAATTCGAGGGTGAGTAAATGATGACAGAATTTTAACTATTCCTTAAGGTTTATTTCATCGTGCCATTTTATTAGGGTCACTGGCCCTTTAAACCGGCACGGAAGTGTCTTACTAGTATAAAACGTCACGTACAGTAGAGTGTCATTGAGAAACGAATGAATCGCTAGACTAGTTGTTCAGTTGCAGTAAATATTAAACTTCGACTCGGTGTCATTCTCTCATCTCCATCTAGTCAGCAGCGGACTATTTTTAGATCAAATGTTATTTTAAGACGGACCGAGGACAATAAAGAAGGTCGCTGTCAGGACGAGAGTAAGTAAAGTTAACTTTTAGAATGGCTTCATCTAAGTGTACGAGTCTGAGCGGCGAGCTGGGCAGACAGTTACTGGACTCGGTGGACAGTGTGCTGTTTGACTGCGATGGCGTGATATGGCGAGGGGACCAGGCCATCCCCGGAGCCTCTGAGGTTATCAATTCATTGAAGAAAAACGGAAAGCGGGTGTTTTTTGTCACGAACAACAGCACGAAAACCCGACAAATGTACGCGGACAAATTAGGCAAGCTCGGTTTCGATGCCACCGCGGACGAGGTGTTCGGGACTGCGTACTGCTCAGCGATGTACCTCAAAAATGTGTGTAAACTCGACGGAAAAGTCTATTTAATTGGGAGCAACGCGATGAAGCAGGAGCTCGAGGAGGTGGGAATCCAGCCGGTCGGTGTGGGGCCTGACCCCATCTCTGGAGTTCAAATCGACTGGGCGAATGTTCCTCTCGATAAGGAGGTCCAAGCTGTACTGGTCGGGTTTGATGAGCATTTCAGTTACATGAAGCTCAACAGAGCTCTGCAGTACTTGTGTAATCCCGACTGTCAGTTCATGGGCACTAACACGGACACGAGGCTGCCTCTGGAGGGAGGCAAAGCGGTCCCCGGTAAGCAAATATGAATTACGTCACAAATATGAATCATCTGAATGTCGTGTTATCACAACGACCTTGTCTTCTGCTTGTCTACAGGGACAGGGTGCCTCCTACGGGCGGTAGAGACCGCTGCACAACGCCAAGCTCAAGTGGTGGGAAAACCCAACAGCTTCATGTTCGAGTGTGTGGCCAGCCAGTTCGACCTGGACCCTCAGAAGTGTCTTATGGTCGGAGATAGACTGGACACTGACATCATGCTAGGGTCAAACTGTGGCATGAAGACCCTGCTGACCCTTACAGGAGTTTCTACTGTAGCAGAAGCCGAGGCAAACCTGAAGAGCGAATGCCCACATCGCCAAAGAATGGTGCCAGACTTCTATATTGACAGCATTGCTGATATTTTACCTGCACTACAGGCATAGATAGTCAGAATTTACTTGAGATTTACCTACTTTAGTAGAGAATATTTATCAATATATGGTTGTCAGTATCAGTATGGAACAAAATAACCTATTTTAATATTACAGTTTAACAGAAATTGTGTTTTTTCCCCCACAAATATGCAGTGAGATTTACTATCAAGGCTTCATTTTAAACTGGCCTACCTCTTTGTTTGAATATCCTACTGTTTTAAAGTTAATATAAGGGCTATATGTCAATGTTATTGTTTGTTTTATTTTTATTGTAAATCATTTGTGACAGTAATGTGTTTTCTGATCAGTAACACTCGGGTACTACAAAACAAATGACCCTCAAAATTTTGCTGTTTGTTTTTATTTTATTAGAAGTAGCCTACTTGTTCAACTCTACTGTTAATTCACTTTACTTGTTAATATAAGTGAGAGAATGTTATAAATTTTTGCAATGATATTTTGCACTTAAAAAGCAGCTTTGTCGTCACTCTTTAACCTATCAACCTGGTAGGATTTTACTTCTCACCACGGTTTGATCAAACTGTTCATCTTGTGTGACTGATCAAATAAATAAGAACTATTAATAAAAAGTGTACTTTTTTTTACTAATAATGTACTTAAAGGGGTATTTCACCCATAAATGAAAATTCTGTCATCATTTACTCACCCTCATGTAAGTCCAAACCTTCTAAAGAACATAATACACTGTAAAAAAAAAAAAAAAAGTGTGATCAATAAGTTGACAACATGTGTTTTCACATTGCTTTATCTCATCAAAATAACTTAAGCAATTTTAACTTTTTTTTATAAGATATACAAGATTCAACTCATTTTTTAAGTCAGTTTAATGTCATTTAAGTTGAAATGACAAACATCCAAGTTGATTATACTTAAATTTTTAAGGCAACAACTTTTATAAAGTGTAGAAGATATTTTAAAGAAATTATATTTTGAAACCTTTACCATCATTCATCAAAATGTCTTATTTTGTGTTCCACAAAAGAAAGCAAGTTTAGGTTTGGAACGGCTTGAGGGTGAGTAAAGGTTGACAGAATGTACATTCTTGGGTAAACTAACCTTGTAATGTGCAATTGCTCTTCAATTTTCTCACTATGACCACAACTGAAGTTATTAAAGTCACCTTGGTCAGTCAGCAGCCTAAAGACAAGGCCAGTCGATGCCTTAAAACTGGCTCTGCGACGAAAAGCCCTGTCCACAGTGCCGGTCTACCTGTCCCCTTTGTCTATTGTCTGGTATAGGGGTAGTCAGCCAGTGGGTTGGACTACCTGGTGTGAGGCAAGAGGTGGGGGGCAGAGGATGGCAGGGAGAAGTTAGACACCTATACTGCAGGTTCTGCTGGTCAGTCTCAGTCATGAACATTGGCTTATACAGAAAAGAGTAAGACAGGTACCGTGAGGAGAAGTAAAACAGGGCAGAATGGTGAGGTGCTGGAAGCATTCAGAAGCCAGTCTGGAGGACCCACAGAGCATGGTGAGAGTTCATGTGGTTATATTGCTGTTTCCATTAGCAGAAAACATGCTTCACTCTTAAAAACCCAAAATGTTTTTTCCATTGCATCATTGCAAAACCAATCTTGGAATTTTTATTTTTAAGAGTGTAGCACAAATATGTCAGTTTGTGTTTTGCTTAGCTCTGTTTTATGTCTTGCTTATGTGTACAGAACCATAAATATTCTTTAATGTGAATGTGCAATGGCCTTAAATGTAACTCGGAGGGAGATGAATGTGTGTTTGGATTTCCTAGCACTGTGGTCCCATCAGCTCCTCCAGGGTTCCTCACAAAGTTCTCTGGTGCAGTCTCACTGCCATGCTGCTCATTGTTATCATTGCTCTCAGTGTGACGGCACATCTAGGGCTTCAGCATAAGACGCAAGTAAGAGTCCGAGCATTTCAAAATGTGAATAATTTCAAGCTTTATTAAACACGTTAGCACTGAAAACGAACCTTTTTCCACACAGTCTTCCCTGCAGGTTGTCAGAGTTCCCGATCACATGGGTGACTTGATCAATCAGTCGGCTCTGATTGACAAGCATAACAATGTAGTGACCTACTCTGTGACTTCCCATGTCAACTACACCTCCACGGTGATTTTTGACATGAGACATGTAAGACTTTCTTTCTGCACAGATTAGGCTTTTCCTCTAAAGCTCGGTTACATTTCCCTATCTCTCTTCCTCAGGGGTTGGTATGCTATAAACCTGACAACCAAAACAGTTGCTTTCTTCGCCGGATGGAAAGTTTGGATTACGAGAATGTGCAATCTCAACTAAATAACTCGGAGCAACAGGTAAAGGATTTCTGCTTGTCGAGCTTCCTAGTTTTGTGCCAGACCAAAAGATCTGATGGTAACCTGCAATGATACATTCTATTAAATATATATACACACAAAATCGTTCAAAAGTTTGGGGTCAGTAAGTTGTATGAAATTGATCAAAAGTGACAGTAAAGACTTTTAGAATGTTTCAAAAGCTTTCTTTTTCAAACTTTTTATTCAACAAAGAATCCTGAAAAAAGACGGTATGACGGCTTCCACAAAAAATACTAGGCATCACAACTTTTTTTCAATATTAATAAGAATAAGAAATGTTTCTTGAGCACCAAATCTGCATATTAGAATGATTTCTGAAGGATCATGTGACACTGAAGAGTAATGGCTGCTGAAAATTCAGCTTTGCCATCACAGGAATAAATTGTCGAGTCTCCTATGAATGAAAATGTCAATTGCTATGGTGTATTAAACCGGATCACATTCAGCAGCTAAGACCCTATATGCCATTTAAACGTAAAGCTGGCTGGCAAATTGACTGACACTTGAACGCAGCTCCACCCCAGTGCTCATGGGAAGATTAGAGAGCACTTTTGGCTGCTTTCTCCTCCGTGACTTCAGAAAGGGAGTAATGGACCGCACCAGCTCAGGAGGGTTTTAGAGTAGCCGAGTCTGAATTCCACAGACCATCTGATCCACCTTGGCTGGATCGCCTTACAGGATAGGACCACAGGGTGCACAATGGCCACTCTGTTGGCTTTTTCCTCTTATAAGTCACTACTGGAAAGACAGAGCACCCGTCCGCAAACAGAGCGGAGACCTGTGCTGGACACACTTCTCTCAGCACTTAACAAGATTCATGCGCTGGGTTATGATCTGTGCAGAATGGCATGGGTTGTTGAACCGATAAGTATCGCTGACCACTTAAAACTTTGGTCTCGGTTGAGATTTTTGCATCATTGCCTTTGATTAAAGCCATTAGAAAACTTTTTGGAAACTCAATCCGTGGTCAATAGCCTTTTGAACAAAATTTCCAATTTTTGGTGCACAATGAGCTATTGAGAGGCATAAACTGCTTGTCTCAGGCTCGCTCAAGCATCACTCCTCTTTAACAAGTGTCTATCTGATCTTTCAGTGGAGTAAGTGGTGTAATTACAAATGGCTTTTGTACTAGAGGAAACACTTAAACCCCTAAAGACACAATTATACATTTAGGAGTTATACAGTGTATGGGTTCACACAGGAACAATATGGTGAGTCGGTATCACAGCATTAGAGGATAATTTGCTCTGCAATGATATACAGTGAGATATGTGATGATTCTCACAGGTTCGTCAGGTCTGGGTGGTGGGAAATCAGACTGAAAAACACACCGAGTTTTTGGGAGTCCTGCCCGGCAGTCGTGTTGAAGCTTCCACCCTTCAAGAACCTCTTCAGTCCCTCTGTCAGCAGGCCTCTGTGTACTGGACCAGAAGATCCGATGGTAAGATTATGTCAAACATATATTTACTTATCAAAGAATCCTGAAAAAAAGAAAGTATAATAGTTTCCTCAAAAATATTAGGCAGCACAACTGTTTTCAATATAGATAATAATGAGCATCAAATTAGAATGATTTTAGAATGATTTCTGAAGGATCATGTGACACTAAAAACTGGAGTAATGGCTGCTTGCTCTTGTTTCTAAGAAAAGGGATCATGTTGAACTATTTGCATGTCCATAAACCAAATCATTACTTTTCCATGATACATATTCTGACCTTTTTCTCTGTGTGACTTCTTTTGGAATTCTTCGTCCCTGTTTCTCTCTCCTTTTTACTTCCTTTGCTGTGTGTATGTGCACACTAAAGCAGGAGCAGGTTCTCTACAACCGACACGCCACTCACATTGAAATTCAGCTTTGGAATAAATTACATTTAAAAATAGAAAACGGTTGTTTTAAGTTGTGATAACATCTCACAATATTACATTTTATAACTGAATTTTTGGTCAAATGAAAGCAAGACTTTCAAAAACATTTAAAAAAAAAAACAATCAAATGACAGCATTTGTGGCGTAATGTTGATTACCAAAAAATCTTTGGGATTTTTTTTTTTGGCAAAAATCGAGGTTACAGTGAAGCATGTACAGTGGAAGTGGCCAATTCTTTGGATGATTTAAAAGCAGAAATATAGTGAATATAATTTTAGACATTTACCCCTGGTTTCACAGTGAAGGAAATGCATGTTTGAGCTGTTTTAACTGAAAGCAACTTGCACTGATATATCTTAAAATATGTCAGTGCCATTGTTTTGTCTCAAGATGCCCACCAGTAATGTTTTTTTTTCTAAGGCACGTTTATTAAAGCTACTTAAATGTCCTGAATTGAACTGAAGGCCTAATCCTGGCTTAATCTAAGCCCTGTCTCTAAAACCAGGCCATAAACACTTACATTAACCCCTGCATTCTTATGTTAAAACATTTGTATTAGTAACCTTTTTATGGTTGTTTTTATGTGTTACATTGCCATGGCGAGAAAGTTGTAAATTTGGGTATAACTTCACACTGGAAAGGTAGAAAAGGGATTTATTTGTTTTACACTGAAATCATGTTAAAACGCTTTAACATGTTACATTTTAATGTAACTTTAAAAAGTTTGTATCTTGTTGCTATACTACTGAAACAGTGGGTACTTTGTCATTTACAAACTGGCCCCATTCGCCTTGATATGAAGGCAATATGCCCCATATTGGAAGTGCCTCAATGTAACCCTGATTTTTTTTTTTTAAGAAAAGGAGAAAATAAATTTAAGTGGTAATTAATACCACAAATGCTGTACTAAGCTCAAATTGTACTGTAAATTGTACTTTTAAATAAAATTTTAAAACATTGCATCAATTGATTTTTGTGACAAGAAATGTACAGAAGACATTTAACAAGCCAAGAACATGCTGGGTTTCTCTATAAAGAGCACAGTGTGACAGAAACCTGATCCAGTATTCCAGTTAGATGGAGTTGTGACCTTTTTAGAGTGACAACCAGCAGAGCATGAACAAGGAACAGGACATTGATTATGATTGTCATCGGCACATCTATAGAAATAAGAACCTTGAGATTTCTTTCCTTTTTTCCTGAAGGTCCCGGGAAACAAAGACTTATTTACTTCTGCATCGACATCTGCTTCCCCAGCAACATTTGTGTTTCTGTGTGTTTCTACTACCTGCCAGAGTGACATTCCTGTACCAGTGTACCAGCACACGCCAGACAAACAAACAAATGTGTTGACAACATCGATGAGAGCCACTGGAAAGGCTAAACAAATCTCATATTTAATGCCAATCTGGCAACGAAGCCAGAACCATCTTGTCATGTTATCTGATAAATCCTTATCTTCATCCTCTCTTGTATTTAGCCCCATTTTTGCAGTGGTTTGAACATGACTTGGCTCAAAGACTGTAACCTGATGCAGACGAGTAATGGAAAACACTGCTGGTCTACAATAAAGCACCATTGTGTTCAGTCACTCAAATATTTTAATTCAAGAAGGGAGTCATTCAGTGATGTCTGGATAATAATCAAAATCTAAAAGTATTCAGATTGTGTTAATGTAACAACGATACACAAAATATGTGGATGCATACAAATACTGGGTATATGCAACAATTATATGTATCCTACCATACATTTGAATTAGCAATAATAAGGATACAACATTTTGACAGTTTTTTGCTCAGTCTTCATCATCATAGCCATTAAGGGTTATCATTAATGCAACAAGTCCGTTTAATACCATGAGGATGGGTCATATATGTAGATGTCGGGTGTTATGATGAATGAGTTTCTTCGGCATACTATCCAAGGACACTGTCATTGAAGGCCAAACACACAACAGCCTTCTGATGGCCGCTGTACTCCCGTTTGATCTCTCCGGTCTCCACACACCACAGACGTGCCAGGTTATCAGAGGATGCTGAAAATACACAACAATTTATATATAAGCAGTAACGCTTCAAATGATTCCACTGAGGGCAACAAACAGTTGTGAAAGAAAAATGAAAAACATATTTAAATTTTTTTATTCAGCACTGTCCTGATGCATGGAGAACACACGACATGCAGGAAAAAAATATGTATAACATAGTCACAAATTAAGAATTCGTTCCAACGACTTACTCATACGCAAGCACGTTTTAATAATTTGTTTCCTTGTTTTCCTAAATCGTGGCGATGTAATAATAATTAATTCCCTTGATTTAGTTAAATCAAAATAAGGGAACGAATTAGTACAATGTGGCCAAGATTTACTAAAACGAGTTCAGTTACATAAAATGGTAAACATGGTGACTAAGATTATGTAACTGACGCCAGGTCTTGTAAGTTCTTTGGTTTCCCTGCATGATCTGCCCCGTTTGAGTTCACCTTACAGTGGCTCAATGATGCTGAGATCCAGTTTTCTCACTTAGGACTCATACACAACTATTACAAAAGGCTGCCAGCAGTTATTTATGCTCAAGGAGGACACAAACATTATTAGGAAGAGGAAGTAAACTTCTGACCACTGACCAGTTTTTATATACAGAATACAACACCAACAAATACAAAAAAAAAAACTGAAAAAACAAGCCAAATCAAAATAACACAAAATAATCTCTTGTATTGTGTCTACACCAGACGCGAATGGCACAACGAGACAAAAGCCATTATGATCAGTACTGATGCTGTCTACACTGGATGTGGCGCGACACGACATGACAAAATCCCGACAGTAAAATTATGCTTCTTCCTATTTGTTAAAGTACTTCAAGTGCTTGTGGTACTTCTGACACGAAGAAAAAAATGGATTTGCCTTAGTTGCTTTGACGTTGTTGGACCCAATTTATATTAAGGTCTGGCTTAGAAAAAAAAACGTTACTGGTGTGCATCTTGAGACAAAACAATGACACTGACATATTTTAAAATATGTCAGTACAAGTTGCATTCAGTTAAAAAATTGCATTTTAGTCGGGGACAAGCCTTAAGCCTAGTCTGTGAAACTGGGGGTTAGTGTCTTTAAATACTCTGTACTAACATTTAAATTAATTGTTTGTTATAATGCACTTATTGTGTACAAACATGTTGTTACATTGTTCTTGTATTTAAAAAATACCTGCATGTAATTAAATCTGTAATTAAGTTCTTTAGTAACATCTTTAATTAAACTGTTGATTCTTCCCTTACACCCTTAAACCTAACCATACCACGAAACTGGTTGCTCTTTATTTCCAACAAAGTACTGAGTAATAGAAGTTAACTACATTGGTTAAGATTAGGTTTAGGGGTAGTTTCATGACCAGTACCTAGTTATTACCCAGTTACTACAATAAGTACATCATATGTACATGCAGAACAGGACCGTAAAATAAAGTGTGTGTTCACCTGTAACTATGTATTGTGAATCTCCAGAGAAGGCACAATCCCACATCCAACCTCGGGACGTCTCTCCAGGGTTGTTACTCTTAATACTCAACTCTGTCATTAGAGAAAAGTTGGAGGTTCTCCAAATTTTACAGGTCTGGTCAGCAGAGCATGTGGCCAGTAATCTAGTAAAGAGACGAAAAAATTATGCATTGATTTGTATAATATTTGTAAACAAGAATCAACCATTTTAAATGTTTCACTGTTCTCCCATTGTTCCTCAGATTAGTGTTTTGAAAGACACTCACGTGGAGTCTGGGCTGAATTTGCAGCGTAACGAGTAGCGTTTGTGGGCAGGGATCTTGGTCTTGGGTATCAGTTGTGTCACCTCATCACCTATTCCTCCAGCTAAATTCCACACATAACAGTTGCCCTACAGTGAAAGACATAATATAATCAGATATAATATAAATATATGCAGTACACATTAGCACAACTTCATTAGTAGTGTGGAGTTTTGAAGGTTTAAAGAGATGGTTCACCAAAAAAAGTCATCATTCACTAGCCCTTGTCAAAGTTTTTGGGGGGATAGACATTCAATGTCTAAAGATGAACAAAAGTTTATGCGCTTGGAACGACATGAGGGTGAGTAAATGATGAAACAATTTTCATTTTTTGGTGAACTATCCCTTTAAAACACTGTTATTGGTCACTGACCGAGCTGTTGACTGCAGCCATATAACTAGCATCAGGATCAATATGGACTGAATTGACGGACACATCTGGCTCTGGAATGAGCTGTTCATTGTGGTCTGTTTTCAAATCCCAGATATGGATAACACCACTTTGGTCCCCGACGATTAATTCAGCCTAAAGCAAAATACATGTAGAGAAAATGTACTTGTTTGTTCGTCTGGTTTGATTGGGAGCATCAGTAGCAGATTATGAAATATTATCCAACTGACCTGATTTGGATGAAGACACACACAATTAATAGGTGCATTGACTTGAAATATCCTTTGGCACTGTAGGTTTCTTGACCTGAATGAAAACAGCACTTAAGTAGCACTTAAAGCATCTTAAAACAGGCATTATACATACAGCAGAAAGCTTTCGCTACCTCAGGTCCCAGATGCGAGCCATGCAGTCTTCCCCACCTGTGTACATCCACCGACCATCCTCGTGAAAGCCGACAGACGTGATGTTCTTGCTGACACCATCGTAATTTATCACAGGGTTTGGATTATTTGAGTTTAAGTCATACATACGTATGTGTTGATAACCTGAAATGCGAGAATAAAAGTACAGTGTGAAAACTTCACATGTATAGGAACAAAAGAAAAACAAAAACAGTTTGCACTATTTGTAGTTTTTACGTAATGAGGTGCACGCTGAACTTACCAGCAGCAGCAATCATGCTTCTATCAGGCGTTACTTCAAGAGAATTTACCTGCTGGTGTTTGAGTTAAGCATCTTTAAAGTATTTTTTGTACGAGCAGTCCCTTGTGAAAAAGAAGTACACGTTGGAATATTTTAAAAAGAATACTTATTACAGAAATATACTTTCAAAAAATTACTTAAGTGCAAAGTGAATTTAATGTTTTAATAAACTTAATCACGTTCTTTGCAATTAAATCAACTGCCGTGTACAATTTTTGACCCACTTCAGGAGGACTAAAGTACATTTTATATCTATTGATTTTTTCAAATATGGTTAAAGTGTACTTCTGAATGTACTTACAGACATTTATGATTACAGAAATATACTTATATATGTTGAAATTAACAGTTATTTTTATTGAAGTTGCAATTTAGTACATTTCAATTATATTATATAATACTACTGAATAACGCACTACAGTTAAAATTATAATCAAGTAGGCCTACTTTACATATGCTGTTTGTTAGTCAACACTTTAAAATATGTGTAAAGCACAACAAAAGATTATTAAAACATAATGCTTTACACTTTATTGTAGGGTGACTTTGTTACCATGTAATTATACGTACTTGTATAATACTTATATGTAATTATATAAGTAGTGTAAGTAATATGAATTAACAACATGTTCTTACTATATGGTTGTGGTTAGGAATAGGTTTGGCTTAGGTTAGTTACGTGTAATTAACTGTTATGCATATTTTACTGTTAATACTACAGTACGTACATGTAACAAGGACACTAACATAAAGTGTTAACAAAACTTCTATTTTGACATTAATACAAAGTGAACTTTTTAAAAGTGTTCTTAAATGTGTTAAGAACCGTAGTCATGAAAGTGAACGCTGTTGTTGGTGAAGGATACAGAGTCCTGGTGCTGGACGGTTCTTGTGCAGATGCCGCTGTGAGCCTGCCAGAATCTCACGGTGTGATCATAACCAGCAGTGGCGAGAATCACCGGATCACTGCCCACGGTGCCTTGATTCACATTCATGATGAACTCAATCCAGACAAGACCTAACCACACAACTTCGCAGGAGAATGACTCGTTTTAGCTGTGGCTGTTGAAAATTCATGAATATACCGCAATACGTTTTAATGTGCTTGTTTATGTTTATGTTGGCAACAAGATCAAGAGAACAATCTGTTGTGATAGCTTGATATTGTTTTTAGAGTGTTAAAATGCTCTCTGAAAGATGCAATTGGACAAACTTGATTAGAAAAAAAAGAAAGAGTCAATGTTCTTACCTGAGGGCGAATAATGCACTAGAGATTCGATTAGATAAATGTAAAACTATGATCTCATCAGCGAAATGAACATTATTTACAAATGTCAAACCTAAGCGGCGCTCCATCCAAAACAGTCCTCACAGAAACAATTCTTCAATAAAAGGTTCCGAGGCAGCAGTGCTCAGTATTCATTGTTTTTATTAGTTAAAGCATTGGAGCAAAATTAGTTTGAAACAAACATGCAAAGAAACATACATCAAGTTAATTAATTTATAGAGACCAGTTACAATACAATGAAATCAAATGCGACATTGGAGCAAAATGTCAAAAAATAGATATAATATTAGTCACTACATATGCATTTGAACCAAAATGAATTTAATACAAGTTGGCCTATAGTTCATTTGATTTCACATGAGGAACCATGCTGTGTCGCAAAACAGCATCAAACCACAGAGGAGGCAAGGTTTTGCTTCACTTCAACCGGGTCAGCGAGTGCACATGACAAAATCCTTGCCCTCATTCCACTTCTGCTTTTAGGAGATGGAAGAACCTACAATTTAAAGAGAAGATTAAATTACATTATTAGATTAAATTACAATTTAAAGAGAAGATTAAATTACATCCTTAAATATTCAATATTGAAAATAAGTGACAAATGGTCAACATGAGTAACCTTTAGATAAATTTTGCATCTCTCCAGAAGGAACTTCCACTGCAGAATTGTCCTTTCAGACTCCGACAGACACAAAAATGCTTCTGTCTGTCAAGAAAAAATATTTGACTTTTATTCTTTACAGTACACACAGACATACAAATTCTATAATATATTATTTACATAGTTTGTTTAAATGTTTACTTATTATTTATTATTAGACACAGGTCAGGTTAATGAACCCAAGGCTTGTGGTATCAATGCACAAAGGTTTTTTATCAGAAACAAAGTAGTTGTAAAAGTTAAGGTGAGATGATAAATGTACATAGAATCTTGACCAGCATTAATGCAAGTATTAGATGCGCTCACTTTACAGCCCAGGGTTTTCTCAGCCATTGTTCCTGCCAAGTTGCATGACTGCAAAGTCCCAGTGTGATCACTGATGTCCAGCAGCAGATCAAAGCCTTCAGTAGCCTGGAGCTGTTGTCCTTGATTTGGACAGGCATCATTGGAACACGTCTGAATCTCCTCACTGATTCGAAATTTGCATTTGGCACTAGTGGAGAAATTATTTATTAAAACTCAGGTTTGTGAACATTAGGCATGGTTACCACTCTTTTTCAGTGATAATTTTCTAGGACATTTTCAATTTCACTACGGCGGCAATAATAGACAAGGATCAGGCACTAAATTAATATATTCCTTTTAAGTCTTTAAAAGATGTACAGTTTATAGCCATCACTTACTGTAACTATAAAATCAGTTATTTGATATTTTTTAATTATACAGTATGACAAATGATTCTCGAAACCAATTTCAATACCATAGCAAAAATATGTTGGAAATTTTATTTTGAAAATAAAATGATTGAACAAAAACCAATTAATAATTACTGCTAATAATAAAAAGTAAATAACAGATTAAAAATTAGCATGTAGCCTCAAACATTTATGTAAACATTGCTTTAAATGCGTAAAGTGAACACATTACATGTACTAGTTACCGGAAGGTCTATTAGTCTGCATTTACACTTAATGCACACATTTATTTTGACTTATCAGACATTTTTGTCTTGTCTGTTGCTATGGCTATCACTGTCAATCAACACAATTTTCATTCCCACATTTAAAAATGGTTGTCCCATCTGAAAC
Organism: Siphateles boraxobius; assembly: GCF_051911475.1. Taxonomy (NCBI): domain Eukaryota; kingdom Metazoa; phylum Chordata; class Actinopteri; order Cypriniformes; family Leuciscidae; genus Siphateles; species Siphateles boraxobius. The sequence goes on from NW_027509097.1 coordinate 17,078,379, forward strand.
TTTGCAGTGTGTACTGAGCAGCGTGAAAAATAAAACTTTTATTCAAATGGTGAATGGGTTATGTACATTTGGCAAACTAACCCTTTATAATCTAGAGCACTAGATTTTAGAGCACTCAGAGCACCAATTGAGAGGATTCTAATTCACTTCTTAAACACCTCTTATTGGTCATTGCGTTCATGTGCTCAACATTGGCTTAATGCTGTAAAAAAACATTGTAAATAGAAACCTTTGATGCTGTAGTCACCTATCAGCCAGGACAATTTTATTTTTTTATTTCAGTATAGAAATAGTACCAAAGTACTTTTGACAACAATCAGAACTAAATAAAACAGGCTGTGTCACTGCTGTAGGTTGCCATGTTGACCCCTGCCTTATATTATGCATAAAAACGATTAGTTAGTAAGTTAATAAATTAAATGTTAAGGTTAGGTAGCTGCTTAACACATGACATTTTCTGCAAACATTTTAACAGTTAATAACATTAGCTAACTGATGCAAAATACTTCTCTCACGTATCAAATCTCAGTGTCCCTGAACACAGCACTTTCTGCTGCTAACGGTAATTGTTTCAGGGAGCAATACACTCTTGATTCTCGGCTATAGGAAAACAGGAGATTTTACATTTTCTCTAATTTTTCTGGTTTTCCAGGATGAGTGGGAAACCCTGATTAGGTCATTGTACAAAACTGTCAAAGCTTTGCACACTTACCATTTCTTGCGAATGACTTTGGAGATGGAGGAACTTAGATCAAGAGTTGTGATGAATCCATATGTTATGCAATGAAAGACATCAGCATGTTCTTGACTTCTGGCTTTGAGTTGGTTCACAGTCAGAACATCACTAATGGAATCCACTGACAAAAAAATGTAAGGATACAGTTTTACTGTGTGTTACTATGAGCTACACACATACTGCGTTGTTGATGTAGAGGTCTAGATGTATAGAGATCAAACGACTTACATGGCACATCATCACCTGAGAGGATGTCTTGGTCATCCAGTCCTCCGGCTTCTAACAGTTCCCTTATACACGTGTACAGCTGGTTGGCTTCTGCTGTATCTAGAATGCAATTGAAAGAATATAAGGATTTTAACGATAAAGTCAGATTGTTAAAACATTACAATAGTAAGTTTTTAAATAGATCCTTTAATCTAGCATATCACATCACTACCAGGGTTGACGGTTATGATTGTTTTTGAGGTCGCTGTTGCTATCATACAACTACGAAAACTGTCAAAGGTGATGCGAGCATCTGCAATAAACAGCACTGGGAAAAAACAAGTATAATTAATTAAATTCCTCACATATTAGAAATTGCGGTTGGAAAATAAACAGACAAATAAACATATTACCTGTTTCCCTTTGTGTCAGTGTTTGTACCAGCCGAATGGTTTCTTTATCCCAACTGGATGAAAAAATAAATTTTGGCGTTGATGTTTGCTGTTAATTAAAAACTGAATTAAAACTGAACCAAACTGAATTAAGGCAATTTTACTCACCACACTAAAGGAAATGATGTCCCAGTGTCATCAAAGAGCTTTATTTCTAGTCTCTGTCCTTTGCGCCCATCAGATTTTGAGAAGAATTTCTCCTCTCCAACCTTTGGATGACAAAATCTCAATCACTGAAAGGGATCTTTACATCTGCAGGGTGGAAAATTGCTTTTTTATTGCCCACCAGCCACTGATGTCAGGGTATGTTAACTTCCCTGACATCCGTGAGAAGGGCTGACAGTATATTGTTGGAATCTAACCGACTGCAAAGCTGCTAGAATGTTAATAATCTGTCCATCCAGACTCTGTCCATTTGCAGTAATGTCTCCCAATGAATAGAAGTCCCTTGGGTCTTTAATTGGCATGTGGAATAGCGGCAGAATCCTGGCCTCTGTTTCTAAATCTGAGCATATTCTAATGCTTGAGTGAGTTTCTGTTAACAACAGCCTGTAGGTACTGAGATGAAATATGGTTATGTATCACTTATAAATACAGTATGATACAGAATATTTATTAGTTAGATGTGATCTTTCATTTTATCCTCTCTCTTTTTTTTTTACCTGGGAGTTGAAGGGCAAAATCTTTCTTCTTTCTCATAGTCTTTGGTCACAACGAGGGGATTTTCAATTACAACTAAAACAGAAGATGCTATTTTGGCTCACAGTTTCAGCTCAATGTAGTTAATCTATTATTATATATATTTTTGTATTTAATCTATTATTAGTAGTTAGTTTTGTTAACACAAGAATGTGACATCTAAAATTAATGATTACTACTGGTAAATCTCACCACAATCCCCAATCTGAAAGCGACTGCTCAGTCCTTGGATGTATTCCTCGTTTCCCCATGCAGACACATTGATAAAATGTTCTGGTGAATCTTTTACGGTGAAGCTGAATGTGAACCTTTCAGAGCCAACATCTAAAATCAAAAGAAAAGACTGTAAAAAAATATATGTAATAAAATGAAAACAGGAAATTTGTAATGTAACCAACTTTTCCTGTCTGGAAATCCTCTTGAATCAGATTTCCCAATTATTACTCCAACCACTTTCTGGAAAATAAACAAAAAAAAGCCTTATTTTTCGCACTGAAAACATTCCTTACATGCATTAAAAGACAAATTTTTTTAATATCCATTTATCATCACAAAACTAAGTAACCTAGAATAAACAGATATAAATCATTTATTATGTAATTTTTTACATTTACATAATAAATTCATTAAAATTATTCGTTAAAATTGCGATACCACCATAACCAGGCACTCAAGAATAAGTCTATTTGCCACCATAAGTTCTCACCGAGTGTGTGATGTTTATGTTTAGGTCACATATTGGCACATATCGTTGTACTGGAGCGTACGTCATTTTCATCTCTGTAACAACAGTGACACAACGGAAAAACACTCATGACTACGTAATTCCAATAAGTAATATCCAAATAGCAAATGAGAGTTATCAACGAAAAAAAAAAGCTAGCAACATTCCTATTGACCTGACGAACTAACGCTGAGGTAAAATAGTTTCGCTGCTAATGGTTAAGTTACTTCATTTGTAAACTATATAACTCGTTATATAATTAAAATACTCTTGAAATAATTAATCAACTTGTTATTAATGGTTAAGCTCCGTGGAAAATCTCTCTTCTTACAAAGTCAAGGGCGCGCGAAGACTGAAGGGTCTCTCTCGACTCCGAGCTATGATGAAATGTGACCGTTTCTTCTTACGAGCGGGAGCGGAGCAGCGTCATTTTGGCGGTTCAGGACATGATGTCACCTACAGTCTATGGATGTCACTCATTCCTGCTAATATAACAATATACCACGAATAACAAATAACAGCAAATGAAAAATAATATAGTTTAAATTCAAATTTGAATAGCGGGAAACAAAATAAAAAGACAGTTTCTATGTAATAGGAACCAATTTCAATAAATTATGTATTTATGATGCAGACAATAAAATAAACATATTCATTCAGGATGATTCAATAAACTAATACGATTTCGGATGAACAATTCGGTTGAAACACACACACACACACACACATGCACACACACACACACACACACACACACGCACCGTATATTAGTGGTGGTGTGCACTGTGCAGTAGTTCACTTAATGTCACATTTTTCTGGTTAAATAAACATTACTTACATTATCAGAAAAAAGATGAAAGAAACCAAATACAATTATATTTTGTATTTTTATATATGTAATTAATGTTCCATTTATTAAGACCAAGTATAAATGTCATCAAGTTAGTGGTTTTAGCCTACACTTATTCCAAAATAACTCAAGGCAGTAACAATTTAAACAATATATTTAATTTTTGTGAACTGATGTTCAGCTGTACTTTTTAATAGTCAACTTATTTTCGGTTCATCAATCAAAACTCAGTAATCACTGGTCATAGACATGAAGATGGGTGACTAAACATGAAATTGTCTAGCTATGACTTGTTTCACATGAGCTTCTTGTTTCACAGGAGTATGAATATGAGGGAACTCAAAGGCCAAATTCCCTTAATCATCCATCACAATGAGTAAAACCAAAGAATATAGTTATGATGTGCAGCCAAAGATTGTTGAGCTTCACAAAATAGAAAGTGGCTGTAAGAAAATAGCTAAAGCATTGAAAATCCCCATTTCCACCATCAGGGCAATAATTAAGAATTTCCAATTCACTAAAGATGTTATGAATCTGCCTGGAAGAGGACATGTGTCTATATTGTCTTAATGCACATTGAGAAGGAAAGTTTGAGTGGCCAAAGACTCTCCAAGGATCACAGATGAAGAATTGCAAAGAATAGTTGAGCCTTGGGGTAAAAAAGCCTTTAAAAAAAAAACAATCCCTATATCACCACATGTTGTTTGGGAGGATTTTAAGAAAAATCCTCTACGCTCATCCAAAAACAAACACCAGCATATTCAGTTGTCAGACACGACTGTAACTTCAAATGGATGAGGTTCTATGGTCAGATGAAACTAATAAAAATAGCTTTTTTGGCAGCAAACCCACCAGATGGGTTTGGTGCTAACAGGAATAAAAAGTACCCTGTGCCCACGGTTAAATATACAACTGGATCTTTAATGTTCTGGGCCTATATTTTTGCTGGAGGTCCTGGACATCTTGTTCAGATACATGATATCAAGGATTCTAGCAAATACCAACAGATAAAAAATCAAAACCGAAGGCCTCTGCTAGAAATCTTATAATGGGCCGTGGTTGGATCTTCCATCGGGACAACAATCCAAAACAAACATCAAAATCAACACAAAAATGTGTCACTGAGCACAAAAGGAAGCTTCAGCCATGACCGTCCCAGTCCCTGACCTGAACCCAATAGAAGATGAGTGTGGTGAACTGAAGAGAAGCACCAACATGGATCTGGGAATCAGAAGGATCTGGAGAGAGTCTCTATAGAGGAATGGTCTCTGATCTCTTGTCAGGTGTTCTCCAAACTCATCATATGAGAAAACTCAGAGCTGTTATCTTGACCAAAGGAGGTTGCAAAAAGCTAATAATTATGGCGTTTTATAATGTGTTTTGGAGAAAAACATTTATTTCATAATGTGATTTCCCCCCCACTTTCAATTAATTTACTTCAATATAAGGTTAGAGTTTTGCATATTTTTTGAATGAAAGATCAAAAGGATTAACAATGCAGATTTATTTTTACAGCCATCTTTGATCATATTTACCATGGGGAGCCAGTAATTCTGACCACAACTGTGTATATAATAAGGTTATTATAATGTTAAAAGTATTTTATTATTGTTAATAGTATATGATAATAGACCTAATAATAATCTCGATGATGACACGTAAATTGCTTTATTGAAGGTTTACAGTTAACATTTAACATCAACAATATTTGAGACTTGTTTTATCGGTAAGTATTTTCATTCATTCATCATTCATAAAATGCTCATATTAGCTTATGCAGACTAGTATAAAGATATATCAAATACATTGGTCTCTGTGGTGTCCGGGATGGTCATAATGTATCTGTGAACAGGACCCCCAATCTGGGGCTTTTCCCTTGTCCACTTCATGAGCTGAACATCCGGTTACCAGTGTGCAAGCAACAGCAGCCTCATCAGCATGGACAATCACTTCGCTTAGTGTTTATCAACCTTATCTGATGAGAAAAAAAAGTTTGAGGATGAATTCAATTGATTACTTAGTTATGTAAATAAGTATAAAGCCATATGATACTGCAATACTATACAGAAAATTACATTTGCTGGTGGTGGTGATGACTTACCTTTTGGGACAAACTTAAGCGAGTGACTGAATATTCAAAAACGTGATAAGCCCTCCTCTGGCCCATCATTCAGAAACTCATGGCCTAGTCCATTACCACACTTGCCACACAGAACCTGTACATGCATGTTAACATGTATGAACACATATGAACATATTTGTGGAGTCTTTAAATATTAACTAATGTTTTGAATCTGATCTAACCTTGAATGCTGTTAATGACTCCATCATTTTTGTTACACTGTCCTCTCGGATGGTTTCTGTGAAGGCAGGCCAAGGGGTGGAATGGGCATATTTGGATCTGCTTGAAAAGAGTGGATGTCCACACTGGGAACAAACATATATACCTGCAGAAAAACAATACATTGGGAACATTTTCTGTTTAAATTAACATAACACAAACATTTTGTTTTCTTAGCTATAGAATAGTACAGCAAATAGTGAAGGGACTGTCGCTGCATCAGTTCGCTCATCCAATTTATTAAGTTACATCATAATCGTCCTAAAGGTAAAGGGAGCAGGTTAAATAATGAATTAGAAATAAATAAAAAATACTTACCGGGTTTGAAATGATCTTTATACAACTCCTTCCCGAAAAATGAACAAAATGACATTGTTTGACAGAGATCAACAGATAAATCAAACAGCGTATTTTATGTGCAGATCAAGTACGATGACAAGCTGGGAAACTGACTAAACAACGACGACAATGTTCCGGTCACGTGACCATTACCAAACTGCTCGGTTGAACTTTCTTCAAAGGACCGCTAGGTGTCAGTGCAGATCAACCGAACACTCAAATCTACCTGGTAAAATGATTGTTTGATAAAAATATGGGTAACAACACTTTACAATAAGGTTTCATTAGTTAACAATAATTAACTACTTAAGTTAACATGAACTAAGAATGAACAATACTTCTACAGCATTTATTAATCTTAGTTAATGTTAGTAAATTTCAACATTTACTACATTATTCAAATCAAAAGTTGTTATTGTTAACATTAGTTAATGCACTGTGAACTAACCATGAACGACTGTATTTTTATTAACTAACATTAACAAATATTTATAAATACTGCAACAAATATATTGATCATTGTTAGTACATGTTAGTTAATACATTAAAACTAATGATAACAAATGTGACCTTATTGTAAAGTGTTACCTCTATATGTAAAAACGTACAAATTATAATTTATTTCATTACAATTATTCATTCAAATGATTAATTAAACCAAATAATAATAATAATAATAATAATAATATGTTTTAATAGAATGCTATGAAATGTTGCATGGAATGTTCATGAGCAACATCTTTAAAAAAAGATTTTGCATTTATCTAATTTATAAAACCAACAACAAATAGAATACTTTTTATATGAACATTTTACAAACATAAAAAAAATGTCCAGACCCAACTGTCTACTAAGGATAAACATATAAATTAATATTTTCATTAATACAGGTATAATTATACTTTTTATATCAATTAATAATAAAGTTGTAGCATCCTAAATAATGAATGCTGAAATGTTCCATGAAATGTTCTTAAACAACATCCACATTAAAAAAAGAAAGGAAAAAAATACAGTATGGGTAAACAAGTTGAAGACTACAAGTGAACAAAGGTTTGGAGACCTAGAAATAGTCAAGAAACATAAATATCTCTTATTCATTATATATAATAAATGATATTCATTATATATAATATTTCTTATTCTTAATTAAAAATGTTACAACATGTTTTCTTATATGCTTATATTCAAACTCCTAAAACTTATCACAGTACCAAAATATACTAATTGAAATTATTGAAAATCAGTAGAATTATCAAGTTTTAGCCATAAGTGCTCATGCCACTCTTGATGTAATAATTTGGATCTACAAAGCTTAAGCTTGAAGAACATTTATTAAATTGTTCAGTTGACATGTTTCTTGTGTTCTAATGGGAGAGAAAAACAACAACATTATAGCGACACTCAGTCTTAAAAGTCTTTGCTGCATCTACCCAGATGTTTACTGGGTTTTGCTCACTCATATTTGCAATAGTGTTTAAGTAACTCCGGAAGGTCCAACCAGTCCAAAGCCATTCTGTGAATGATGTGTTTCTGAATTGTCTTTCGGCAGAGCGTCTGCAATGAAGAAACTAAAACACAGGGGTGGAGAGAGAAATCTTTATAGTCTGTCATACAATAATATCAAATCATATTAGCAAGTAAAAATGTAACTTACAGCCATATTCCACCTGGACAATCCGAACACATTTAGTGGCAGCAAATACATCCACAACCGCATACAGTGGCTTATTGGTAGGGATCCTCTTGGCAGAGGCTCCCATGTCTTCACCATTGATGATAATGTGCATGTCGCCATACCCTTGTCCCTTAGGTACATGGACAACCCCTATCCGACTGCGGCGGGCAGTTGGGGGTAAAGCATTGGTTTTGTACAGATCATCCAAGATGTGACTGTACCTCCCGGGTCGACTGCGTCCCACCAACTTGTCTCTTGGTATGCTCATGTTTTCTACATACAGATGAGTGTCTGTAAAAAATGTTTTAGGCTTATTTCCTGCCTCATCACCTATATTTGGCTGTTCGCCACCCTCTACTTCTCCTCCATCCTCAATGACTTTATTATGGTTTCTTGTTATTGCGAACACCCAGCTGTCTCCCATTTCCACAAGATCGGGCAGAGAGTATTCTGGCACAGTTTCCAGTGTTCGTGGGTCAAGGGCAGTAAGTCCAATCCTTAAATGACCACACCAGCCCAGTTCTTTCTCTTCAATCTCCACTAGGAAGATCTCGCCAGGGCTTAAAGGGTCTTTACTGAAGCAGACGCCATTTGCAAAGCTTTCTACTCGGGTGGCCTGAGTCCCCGAGGGGTCCAGTTTCACATTTGTCCCATGAACTGAGTGAAATTCCATTAACTGACCAAATACAGCTGCCATTTTGACAGTTCTTTACAAGCTAAATAAAACAAGATAAGTGAAATATTTTTCAAGCCTATAAAACAAATGCACTAAAGATAAAATAATGAGTCACTCACTCTTTCGAAAGCAGAATATTTACATTATCCTCAGTGTTTGCTGTCCTCTTCTCTGGGGATAGTCCTTGTCTTTTTTAGCATATACCTCCAGCATGGTATCTTGTGGCACGGGGAAGTTTCTAGTCCTGGGAGGCAGACTATTTTTGACCTGCTGCATGTGGCATTGGTGGTTTTAAATAGCTGGTAAGATATGCTGAGTGAAGAATAATGAATGGTAGGAGTTTTAGCCTTCAGATTAACTGCTCATTGAAAATTCTCCAAATTTTCACCGATTTGTTTTTGTTAGAGATCATGTTTTTTTTTTTATGGTTTCCAGAAGGCAGAACAAAGTGAGCTTGCATTGTATATCTAAAACATTTATCTTCTCAGTACAGAGAGAGCTGTGCTAAGACAGTGTCACAAATATTTATCTAGGCCAAATTGTCCTCTTTTACCCAACCTCCCTATAGCACAGTCTGAAATAGTGAAATAGTAAGGACTCAGAGACAGGCTGCGTTGTGGGAGTACAAATTTTAACAAATTTTGGTATCATAGTTTTAATGTCAGATTCATTGACCTTGTTCACATGCTCAAGAATATTATTATATCAATCAGTGTGGTCATACTATGATTATGTTAGTATGAATGGATTAACCTGATTCTCATAAACAGTTTCTAGAAATCAGACAGCAGCTAAGATAGCTGCTTCCATATTCAGAATATCCACCATAATTTCACTTTCAATAATTTCTGCACGTGTCCAAACAAAGGTAATTTCAGGATGATGTTAAATAAAATGTGAGGCTATTGAAGAAAAACAAAGTTCTGTCATGAAACTCTAGATGGCGCCGGCTGATAGGTCCTTAAAGGGGTCATGATTCATGAACTGCATTATTTTAATATTTTATTATGTTTCCTGTGGTACACTTATAATGTTAGTATGATTTTTACATTAAAAATTGTCATAATTTAGAAATAACAGGCATTTTTCCTGCATTGATTTTAGCCCTCAGATTTGAACGCTGTTTTAAGGGCCGTGTCTGCAGCTGGATACTATAGGCTGAGAGACTTCAGTGCAAACGCCCACTGCTGTGATTGGCTGACATCTTTGCATATGTAATAGCTAGTATTACATGTTGAATTCTCTCAAAAACGTTTAGTAGGCTACATTTTCACAATTACAATTCTCAAGGTATACTAATCGTGAAAAGTGTTGATTGTGGTGTGAAAAGTTGCAGAGTAATATACAATGCTCATGCATTGTAGCCGACCACAGACATATTGAGCTCATGAATGCAGCGATCTCGTCATTGTAACTTTCTGCACACTAACGAATGCTTTCATCATAACTAACAGTAACACAATGAAAACAAAATATTCGCTATATTCCAGAACACTTGAGCAGGTTTGACTGACAGATTTAATCACAGTTTAAAGGGGCATTCGGCAACTATTTCAACTTAATAAAACCGTTTAGAAATAATTTGGATGATTTAATAACCTGTTGTGGTGAGAATGGTGACTTTCCCCGCTCCCCCCAGCGTTTCCAGGCGGAAAACCAACCTTGCAACATGAGGTTGAACGTCCCTGTAAATTGGAAATAGGAAGTCTCGTGAGAAACGAGAACGAGCGAGAAACACAAACTGCTTTACGACAATTCGACATAAACACACACGCCGCCCTCAATGTGTATGATGTATTACCCATAGATGTCATATAGAGTCTAGATGCCCTATTGGCCGCTGTGGCGCAAGAAATGCGGCCGCCATCTTAAACCGGTCATACTCCTATTTGCGTTGCATAGCAGCAGTAGATGCCAGAGCACTGTGCAGCATATTCCTGCTCAAATCGGCGGACCATCACTCGGGGATTACTTTTCACAAGTAAGATTTAACATTTAACATTACCGTACTATTGGTTGTATTTTGTGAACAAAATATTCAATGTGTCCTGTATCGTAGCTACGTGTATGACCTTTGCAGCAAAAAAAAACGCGTGAAAATCAGTTCGGTAATCAGTGAGATATGATTAATTAAATGCGCTGACATCTCATTGGACCTGCCAAACAGATTACACTGAGCGGAGCGGGTGACCGGTTTAAGATGGCGGCCCCACGGCTTGTCCGCGCCAATAGGCCGTAGCGGTCGATAGGGCGTCTATCTATATGATGTCTATGGTATTACCCACCTTGGTAAACATAGCTCCACACAATAAAGTGCGTTTTTTACGACATTGTTGTGAAATATACGCCTTACAGCTGTAGGGAGAGCTCGTTGAGAAAACATGCGACAACAAAAGTGAAAATCAGCAAAGAAATAGCTAGAGTCGCCAAATGCCCCTTTAAATAACAGATTATTTTCATCCTACTAAGAGAAGCACTGTGAAGTTAACAGTGTCACTGCATGGTTTGATTTACTTACATGACAACCTGGCACTGCACAACATTTTGCACTCTTCAAATGCATGTTTATTATGGCAAGCCATTTTAGCTTAAATTGTACCCAGCCTTACTTGTCCTAACTGCATTTTTTACTAGTAAGAATTCAATTAGAGAGCTCTGCAATTGCATTCTTACTAGTAAGAATTGAATTAGAGAGCTCTCTAATTGAATTGTTACTAAGAATGCAATTGCAGAGCTCTCTAATTCAGTTATTCCTACTAAAAATGACTATTAGAGAGCTCTACAATTCAATTCTTACTAGAAAGAATTACAATTAGAGAGTTCTCTAATTCAATTATTATTAGTAAAAAGTCATATTCATAAGATGCAAAACAGATTACACCCATTTCCTACTTTTCAAAATAAAAGCCATGTTAGACGTGGTTTGACATATATATATGTGTGTGTGTGTGTGTGTGTGTGTGTGTGTGTGTGTGTGTGTGTGTGTGTGTGTATGTGTATATATAAAAATTGCAGTCATATAAGGCTACTGTTACATTATGATGATGACTGGAATATAGCTAGGGTGACCAGACGAAATCTATGCTCAGGCAGCCCCCGCCGGCTGCTCATTGGCTGCAGCATCTTTTTAGTTTCTTTTTTTGAAGTTCTACAGTAGGCAAACTTAGATATGCATTGATAAGCTAATTTTCATTCAAAATATTTTATATATTTTTTCACAATGACATTTGAGTTCATGATTTTAATGTTTTTTTTGTGGCAGACTAAAGACTATGACAGACTGTTGATCTTTGAATAAAAATATGTTTGGTTCAGGTTTGAAATTCATTATCTGTCACGGTTATACTGAGGAACGAAGACACAAAGGTAGAGTGACAATGATTTATTTAACAAGGATAAGCAACTCCACGATACTGGAAGGCTCTTGATGCCACAGGAAAGTCTTTAGCCCCAGGGGATCCGTGAATGGGGCCGGTACAGGAAGAGCTTGATAGGATCCGCCGTGTCTTACTGTTGGATCCTTGGAAATAGTGGAGATCAGTACTGGAGAGACGCAGGGAAGGTGATGAGGAATCTCCGGAACAACCACCTCACTGACGCTGCAGAGGAGATTCACACAGGGCGTTAGAATATTGCATAAACCACTTGAAGTAGAGTATTATCTGGAACCAGACAACGAGATCAAGGAACCAGTGAGTCCTAGGTATTGGAAAGACGAGACCGGACGGCGAGTGAAGATTGTCTGAGGCTTATGAACAGCGTGCATCAAGGTGAGTGGTGACGAAGAGCAGGTGGGAGTGATCAGAATTCCGGGGATGATGAGCGGGACCAGGTGCACTGAGCCGAGACTGATGGGGTGATGTCATCGATGATTGGATCCGTGACAGTACCCCCTCCTCCCCGGCCAGCTCCTGAGGGCCGCAGACCCCGACGACGAGGGCGACCCCCCGGACGGGGGGCTGGACAATCCAGATGATCCCGGTGGAAGTCTTGATGGAGAGTGGGATCCAAGATGTCGTCCCGATGAACCCAGCTGCGTTCCTCCGGTCCAAACCCCTCCCAGTCCACGAGGTACTGAAGCTGACCCCCCTGACGGCGGGAGTCTAGGAGGGTGTGAACCTGGTAGACCAAATCCTCTGCGGGGTCCACTGGAGGATGAGGGGGCGTTTCGTCAGTGCTAGATTCTGTGGGCTGAGGTAAAAGGGGTGCGATGTAAGGCTTTAACAAGGAGACATGGAAGGTGGGAGCAATCCTGTAGTGACGAGGAAGTACTAGGCGGTAGGACACCATGTTGACCTGCCTCTCAATCGCGAATGGCCCGATGTACCTGGGACTTAGCTTACGTGAGGGCAGCCGGAGGCGTATGTCCCGGGTAGAGAGCCACACCAACTGGCCTGGAGTGTAAAGAGGAGTAGCCCTGCGACGGGTATCTGCCTGCAATTGATGCCTCCGAACTGCCCCTTGGAGATGGACATGGGCTGAGTCCCATACCCTCTCACTCTCCATGAACCAATGCTGAACTGCTGGGACGTCAGATGGCTCCCCAGACCAAGGAAACAGTGATGGTTGGTAGCCTAGGACGCACTGGAAAGGCGTTAGACCAGTGGAGGACTGACAGAGGGAGTTTTGAGCATACTCAGCCCATGGCAGGAATCTGTTCTAGAGGTCCTGTGTGTTGTGACAATAGGTCCGCAGGTACCTCCCGATCTCTTGAATCTTACGTTCTGCCTGACCGTTAGATTGAGGATGATACCCCGACGTTAGACTGACCGACACTCCCAATAACTTAAAGAAAGACTTCCAGACGTGAGATATGAATTGGGGTCCTCGATCAGAGACCAGGTCTTCTGGAATGCCGAAGTGGCGAAATATTTCTGTGAACAGGAGTTTGGCGGTCTTGAATGCGGTGGGAAGCCCGGAGAGTGCTAATAGTTTGCAGGATTTTAGAGAATCTCTCGACGACGAGTATGCAGGTTTTATCATCAGAGGAGGGTAGATCAGTTATGAAATCGACAGCGATGTGTGACCAGGGTCGATTTGGTATGGGGAGAGGCATCAGCTTTCCCTCTGGTAGACGTCGGGGCACCTTGGCCATGGCACAGGCGGTGCAACCTTGCACGTACCGGGAGGTATCCTGGGACATCCTGGGCCACCAGTAGCGTTCTTGGAGAAGAGTAAGGGTCTAATGGCTACCTGGGTGTCCGGATCCCGGAGAAGTATGCACCGAGTCCACGAGGGGTATCCGTAGTCGGGATGGAATGAAGATCTTACCTTCGGGACACCCCGGCGGAGTAGGTTCAGACAGGGTGACCTCGGCGATGAGGTCGTCGAAGTTCCAACGAATGGGACTCATTATCAGGGCTGGAGGGAGGACGGTTTCGTTACTTTTCGGCAAGGTTTCAGGTTGGAACACACAAGACAGTGCGTCGGCCTTGAGGTTCTTGGTTCCGAGGCGATAGGTTACAGAGAAGTTGAAGCGAGTGAAGAACAATGCCCATCGGGCTTGGCGAGGATTTAACCTCTTGGCGTCTCAAAGGTATTCTAGGTTGCGATGATCTGTGATTACTTGGAATGGGTGGTTTGCTCCCTCCAGCCAATGTCTCCACTCCTCTAAAGCCAGTTTAATGTCCAACAGCTGCCGATTGCCCACATCATAATTTTGTTCCGCCGGTGTAAACTTGCGTGAGAAAAAGGCGCATGGTCGAAGTTGAAGAGGGGTCCCCTGCCGCTGGGACAGTACTGCTCCAACACTGTTGGTAGAAGCGTCGACTCCCACGATGAATGGTTTATCTGGGTTCGGATGGCCGAGCATGGGAGCGGAACAGAATGCTTTCTTTAGTCTCTCGAAGGCTGCCGTGGCTTCCGGAGACCAGGTGAGACGTTTGACACCCTTTCGTACCATGGATGTTACAGGAGCACAGGTTTTGCTGTAGTCTTTGATAATTCGACGATAAAAATTAGCAAAGCCAAGGAACCTCTGTAGTTCCTTTAAAGTCTGAGGTCTGTGCCAGTTGAGGACAGCTTTCACCTTGGTCTGATCCATGGAGATACCCTCTGGACGAATGACGTAACCCAGAAAGTGAATGGTTGTCTGGTGGAATTCACACTTCTCGCGTTTAAATATAACTGGTGCTCACGAAGACGTTTCAGAACTTGATGGACATGGCGTATGTGCCCCTCGAGACTGGTAGAGTAGATGAGGATGTCGTCGATGTAGATTATGACGAACCGGTTAAGGAAGTCCCGGAAGATCTCATTCATAAAACCCTGGAAAACTGATGGTGAGTTGGACAGACCGAAGGGCATGACCAGGTATTCATAGTTTCCGGCGGGGGAATGAATGCCTTCTTCCACTCATCTCCCTTGCGCATGCGGACCAGGTTATAGGCGCTCCGTAGGTTGAGCTTCGTGAAGATCACCGCAGACCGTAGTTGTTCAAGGGCAGCGGGTACCAATGGCAGAGGATATCTGTATTTGATCGTGGATGCATTCAGGACCCGGTAGTTGATACAGGGACGAAGGCCACCATGCTTCTTTCCGACGAAGAAGAAGCTAGACGTGTTGTGCCCTTAAAAAGGGGAAAAGAACGGGAGAAGGTTGAAGAAACACACACACGCAGCTCTCGCCTTCACTCGTCTGTATTGAATGAGTTTTTGAACAATGTATACAAAAAACATACATTTCAATATGCATGCACTCATCAGATTCAGAACCACAGTCACAAGTATCTTCTTAATGCATTCTAAATCATCCTTTCAACTAAATTACCATATGCAATGTGAATTGTTTTAAACAAAGTTATCAAATTACATAATACTCCTTTTTAAATGAGTTCTCACATAAAACTAAAATGGATTATATATTTTTAACAGTATTCATTGTCTCAGCATGAAATGAACTCGGCCTTATAGTGATAAATACACAATGAATCTTACAGCACAAATGTTACGTACCAGTAGCTAACTTAAACACCAACGGCAAAGTGTACACTAGTATATGGCGAGACTCGGGCACGACGGAGCCATGAGGTCTTCTGCTGCTAGCATAACGTTACACATTTTCTCTGTTAGCACGAAACTCTTTAAACAGTGCAAAAACGTCTCTTTTCTCATATAAAACCACAGTAACATGACGAAATGTATTACCAACATGTGTTCGAGTTTACATTGCTTTGTTAGTGGCAAATACCTTAAAAAGGGGAAAAGAACGGGAGAAGGTTGAAGAAACACACACACGCAGCTCTCGCCTTCACTCGTCTATATTGAATGAGGAAGAGAAGCGCGCACGCGATCCCCCTACTGAAACCCCAAGGCATTACCAACAGATCGACGCATAATTAACCCATACAGACGAAAATCCGCATTAACTGTATTCAACTTCTTAATATTACTCGTTGTCTAATTCTAACCAGTGACAAAACTTAATATGCATTCTAATATAACAGACTATTGTAAATGCATTAATGATTTATGAACTATAATTTCACATACCACTTGTCACACTCACTTGTCACAGAGGCGGCTGGGGATGTAGATAGTTGGATATACCACTGTTGTAAAGCCTCCTCCACATACTCCTCCATGGCTTTATGCTCTGGAATGGACAAGGGGTAAACTTTCCCCCGCAGTAAGGTAGCCCCAGGCAGTAACTCAATAGCACAATCCCAAGGTCGGTGAGGCGGAACTGTGGTGGCCATTTGTTTACTGAACACGTCCTGGAATGCCCGGTATTCAGATGGAACGCTCGGAACAGAATCAGTGACTGGACTTTCAACAAAGGTGGATCACAGGAACACTAGAGTTGTGGGCTTAGACGGTTTCCTCTTAACTGACTGAAGGCAGCATTGTTGACAGGATTCACTCCATTTACATACCTCCCCGGTGGCCCAACAGATGACCGGTGAATGCTGAACGAGCCATGGGCGTCCTAGAACGAGGTCTGCTGTAGAGTCCTCCAGGACATAAAACGAACACTCCTCACCATGTAAATAACCTACTGACAAATGTACAACTGGACTGTAATACTGGATGCTTCCTTTCCCCAGTGGTTTGCCCAGAATGGAAAGGATGCCCAACGGTCGTGTTAATCGTCGGCAGCCGGCTTGGAGGCGGTTGAGCAATGATGCTGAGATGAAATTCCCCGCCGCGCCGGAGTCTAGAAGGGCTTTAGCTGGAACAGAGTGCTGGCGATACTTCAGATTTACAGGGGTTAGTGCCAAATTAGTAACAGAAAAGGTTAGATCAATTGTACTCTCCGCCGAGCGCCTGGGGCGAATAGGACAGTCCATGCGATAGTGATCGGAGGCTCCGCAGTACAGACACAGATTATTGTTATGACGGCGAGTACGCTCAGCGGTGGTTAGACGACCTACACTGATCTCCATAGGCTCGGCTGCTGGGAAGTTTGCGGACGGGGAGTGTGGTGAAGAGGATTCAGTGATCGAGCTCGGGCTAATGGCTGAAGAGGCTCGCGGAGGAAATGTGGTGGATGAACTGAGACAAGCAGCGCGACGTTGGGCAACAAGGATGGATCGCTGAATTAGTTTCTCAATCCCAATCGAGTCTTCATAAATTGCAAGCTGCAGGCAGATGTCTGGATTCAATCCACGTCGGTACGCGGTCATTAATGTAACTTCATTCCATCCACTGTTAGCGGCGATAGTGCGGAACTGCAGGGCATACTCTGACACCGTGGATCAGCCCTGACGCAAGCGTAGCAGCTTATCATGGACGGAAACAGCATTAAAGGTTTGAGCGAAGACAACTTGAAAATGTTCCATAAAGCCACTCAGTGATAGTAGTGCATGTGCATTGGAATTCCATAAAGCTTGTGCCCAACTCAATGCACAATCCGTGAGTAAGGAAATAACAACGGATATCTTCGCTCTTTCAGAAATGAATTGGTGGGCGTGGATCTCAAAGTAAAGTCGACACTGCAAGAGAAATCCACTGCACTCCTCCTCTCCCAAATGAGGAGTCGGGCCATGATGATGGTCGGTGGCGGCCGATGCGGTGGCACCCTGAGCGATCTCTGTTCCGGAAATCAGGACATCATGAGCCGATGGAGCTTGCATTGTGGTGGTCCGGTCTTCTGTCACGGTTATACTGAGGAACGAAGACACAAAGGTAGAGTGACAATGATTTATTTAACAAGGATAAGCAACTCCACGATACTGGAAGGCTCGTGATGCCACAGGAAAGTCTTTAGCCCCAGGGGATCCGTGAATGGGGCCGGTACAGGAAGAGCTTGATAGGATACGCCGTGTCTTACTGTTGGATGCTTGGAAATAGTGGAGATCAGTACTGGACAGACGCAGGGAAGGTGATGAGGAATCTCCGGAACAACCACCTCACTGACGCTGCAGAGGAGATACACATGGGGCGTTAGAATATTGCGTAAACCACTTGAAGTAGAGTATTATCTGAATTCAGACAACAAGATCAAGGAACCAGTGAGTCCTAGGTATCGGAAAGACGAGACCGGAAGCCGAGTGAAGATTGTCTGAGGCTTATGAACAGCGTGCATCAAGGTGAGTGGTGACGAAGAGCAGGTGGGAGTGATCAGAATTCCGGGGATGATGAGCGGGACCAGGTGCGCTGAGCCAAGACTGATGGGGTGATGTCATCGATGATTGGATCCGTGACATTATCTTTTATACACTATAGTCTAATATCATAGTAGGCCTACTTATTATTTAGAGTTTTTTTCCTTGTCCTTGTATTTGTTTTACGCACCATAGGTTTGAATGGTTGGGCTGTTGGATAAAATAATAATAATATATAAAATAATAATAAAAATGACACAAATGAAAATAACACAGTGAACTATAGCTGTTTAAAAAAGTAATCTTAAGGTAGTTTTTTTTAATACTTCAACTTTACAAACA
Source organism: Siphateles boraxobius (assembly GCF_051911475.1). Taxonomy (NCBI): domain Eukaryota; kingdom Metazoa; phylum Chordata; class Actinopteri; order Cypriniformes; family Leuciscidae; genus Siphateles; species Siphateles boraxobius. The sequence continues at coordinate 17,096,967 of NW_027509097.1, forward strand.
TGGTAAAATCCCAGAATATAACAAATCATGTACAGCCTTAAGGCTGATTTATACTTCTACGTCGGACCTACGGCGGAGTCTCTACGTTATACACTACGCGTTGGTTTTCATTTATACTTTTTCGTCGTTGTCCGCGTTGACGCGCAATTACACATGCAGAGGGAACATGTGAAACCCGAGGGAGGGGTTCTACCAGACCAATCACAGCGCTTGCGTCCGCATAGAATTGACGCGTTGTAACATTTTTGGAGCGGTGCACGTCAGGGTACGCTGAAGGATACGCGTGCTACACACAGCCTAAGACGTAGCTACGGCGTGAGTTTGACACAGAAGTATAAATTAGGTTGTTCATAATCAGTAACAAAATGATCCAAAACTGGAGTTAACCTCAGTCATAGTGATAGTGCATGCGCGGTCACTTTTGATTTTTTTTGTCTCAGGACGCACATTTATATCCGGTGCCGCACCCCTTATGTTGAACAGAGAACATAAATTAAAATAAAACAAAACTGCGCTTAAAACGCGAATGAATGCAGATAATGCAGCCTGCTGTGTTCCGTCGCCACCTTGTACTTCGTCCATTTTGTTCTCTAATTGTAATTGCTACTAGTAAGAATTGAATTGTTGCTTTCTAATTGAATTCTTACTAGTAAAAATGCAATTATGACGATTAAGGCTGGGTACAATTTAAGCTAAAATGGCTTGCCATATGTTTATCGCTTAGTTACTAGATCCAGTGTTAACATCACGTACTCATCACGTGACATCAGTTTACCTACTACTACTTGTCGTGCTCGAATCAGTGGGTGGGGCTACTGAACTTTAAGGTTCATGATGTCACCCAGGAAGAAGCCCGTTGTAGTCCATACAAGCCGTTTGTAGTCCTTAAAATGGTTTTCTGTAAAAGAAAATAAACTTTTTGCATTGAACTTTGAGAGTCGTATCTTTGCAGATGTTGTTTATGATCAAACAGCAATATTAGGCCTACACACTAACTAAATCTAAAAAAGCTAAATCATAATCAAGGACCCCTTTAACTCAATTTGTTAGCGATCACATCGTTATCTACATAGCTTAGCTGATTCTTTGCTGTGGCATCTGCACATTCTGTGATGGTCACGGAAACTAGGGACACAAGTCGGTTCTGGGGCATTTTGAGTTATTCATAGATTCTAAAGTGTAATCTCCAAGCTTTCCAACGATGTGTAACATGTGGAAATCTGATAATATTTGGAGAAGTTGTGGCCATTTTAAAGTAGGCACTTAAAAAAGCTCAAAGATGAGAAAACGACCTCTAAAGATTGTTCAGTTCTCACCTGTCTCTGCTGCTGGGGGTGACAATAGGGCTCATTTACATCTCATTTAGATAAGCCATACCCCCTGTAAAGCTCCCCCCTGTGCTTTACAGCTTTTTTGCACTTCGAATGAGTGCACTTCTGCCGCACTAGGCGAAAAACAATTGTGCTGCCCCTCTATTTGCAACGTACCAGCAACAACACACAAAGACCAATATGCCATATAGCCTACATATAACGCAAAACCAGCAACAACACACAAAGACCAATATGCCATATACATATAACGCAAAACCAGCAACAACACACAAAGACCAATATGCCATATACATATAACGCAAAACCAGCAACAACACACAGAGACCAATAAGCCATAGGCCTACATATAACGCAAATAGTGCGCAACGCTCGCGTGCCCAAAATGTCAACAATATTAAAGTTTATGCAGGAGGCAAATGCCTGCTGGCATTTTTCTTTAAGCAGTCATGACAGGAATTTTCCAAATAATCACATTTCACCTCCTCAAATTACGGTTGCAAATCTCTTTACACCACTTTCTTATGTGCGTATACACACACAAATGAAATGTCCGCAAGCACATTATATCATCAGCAGGTTCAGCATCTTAAATAACGACTAAAGAGCAAATGAAGCTTACATTTCAGAAACACGCACGGCAGGCCTTCATCGCAGCAAAGGTCTTAACTGCATCCTCTATTTTGATTCTCTGTGCCAGTTCATGTTCTATGGAGATTTTTGGTTCTGTCCCTGAGAGGGAGGCCATGGATAAATATATTTCTGATTGTCTAGCTACGGGGTTCATCCAACCTTCCTCTTCTCCTGCGGGGGGGGGGGGGTATTTTTTATTGGTAAGAAGGATGGTTCTCTGCGACCTTGTATTGATTACCGAGAGCTGAACAACATGACGGTAAAGAATACTTATCCTTTGCCGTTCATGTCTTCAGCTTTCAAGAGGTTGCAGGGAGATCCATTTTCACAAAATTGATTTGGATTGGATTTACTTTACGCGTCTCATTTGGTTCGCATCAGGAACGGGAATGAATGGAAAACCATGTTCAACACCCCCAGGGGGCACTTTGAATACTTGGTTATGCCGTTCGGTCTTTCCTACTCCCCAGCGGTTTTCCAGGCACTCGTCAATGACGTGTTGAGAGACATAGTAGATCAGTTCATATATGTTTACCTGGATGACACATTGATTTTTTCTTCGTCTCTCCAGGAACACGTTCAACACGTCAGACGAGTGCTTCAGAGGTTGCTAGAGAATGGTCTTTTTGTCAAGGCGGAGAAATGCGCTTTTCATGCACAGACCGTTTTTTTCCTAGGTTACCTCGTCTCTTCTGAGGGACTGCGTATGGATCCTGACAAGGTTAAGGCTGTGATAGATTGGCCAAGTCCAGATTCCCGTAAGGCCCTACTGCGGTTTCTGGGGTTTGCCAATTTCTATCGGCGGTTCATTCGCAATTTCAGCCAACTAGCCGCACCTCTGACTGCCTTGACCTACCCCAGAACGACGTTCATGTGGTCCGATACAGCCGAGGCTGTATTCACCAACCTAAAGAGCCGCTTCGTTTCGGCTCCCATCTTAGTCGCCCCTGATCCCACACTTCAGTTCGTGGTGGAGGTTGACACGTCAGAGGTGGGGGTAGGTGCAGTTCTTTCCCAACGCGCTTCCTCAGACGACAAGATGCATCCTTGCACGTTTTTCTCCCATCGTTTATCACCTGCCAAACGTAGCTATGACATCGGTAACAGAGAGTTGTTGGCCGTCAAGTTAGCGTTGGAGGAGTGGCGTCATTGGCTAGAGGGGTCGGGGGTACCTTTTATCGTTTGGACCAATCATAAGAACTTTGAATATATTAGATCTGCTGAGAGACTCAACTCCAGGCAGGCTCGTTCTCGTACCGCCCGGGTTCCAAGAACATCAAACCCGATTCCTTATCTCGTATTTTTGATCCATCCGAACGCCTGGTTACTCCCGAATGCATTTTACCCGAGGAAGTAGTTATCTTCACACTCATATGGGAGGTCGAATCGAAGGTCAAGATGGCCTTAGAAGGGGTAACGCCTCCGCCCGGTTGCCCACCTAATCGATTGTTTATTCCCGAGGGATTACGCTCCGACGTCATTCGATGGGGTCACTGCTCCAACGTGGCTTGTCATCCAGGAGTAAACCGCACTAGCTGTTTAGTAAAGCAATGTTTCTGGTGGCCACTAATGGCTCGCGATATTCACGGTTTTGTTTTGGCTTGCTCAGTTTGTGCCATTGGTAAGACGTCTAACCGACCTCCTGCTGGGTTACTTCGACCGCTGTCTGTCCCTTCGAGACCCTGGTCCCACATTGTGCTAGATTTTGTCACCGCCCTCCCGCCCTCTAATGGCATGACGGTTGTTTTAACCGTAGTGGACCGGTTCTCGAAGGCGGCACATTTCATTCCCTTGCTTGACAGCGGTTACTGTAATTGATAACGTTGTAGCAACTGAGACCAATCAGACACAATTATTTGTTATGGTTAACAGATAATCTTTAAAACTCACTCTGGGTCCTGAGACCCCATCCCCCTAGTGGGTGCAAGAGGGGCCTTTGGGTTACCATGGATACGATCAGATAAGTTGCTTTTATTGCTGTCAAGGAATGTGGCCACATGCGCAAGAGAGAGACAATGGGAAGACAGAAGCAATCTTTAATACAGACTTTGCTGCAGTAATCATAAACTAACAGTTCTATAAAAGAACCTACACTCCAGAAACTGTGTGAATGATTTACTGTCTTGTGTACTATTATGTATATACTATGGTATGTATTTCATTATACAACCATCCAACTGTCAATGTAACCTCACCTGTATCATGTCTCCTACCTAATTAATCTTAATTTAATGACTCACACTTTGATGTACATCACCTTCTCTTAGAATACAGTGTGGATTTTTTATATCTATCTGAACATTAATGAACAGAAAAAGGGTAAGGTCTGACCACACTTAGGTCAAAGACTCATAAATCTTGCCCACAGAGGAAACTCCTGCCAGAAAGTCCACCCTTCTCATTGGTAAAGCAAACTTGGAGGTGGTCTTTTTTCCTCAGGCTTTATTAGAGACAGTCCACAGTGACCTCGCCCTCTTAGTTTTTCTCATCCGGCCGCAACACTGTTTCTGCTGATACTGGGGAACCCCCTTTCACAGGGGCCCAAGGGCCCAGCAGGCCTTGAGCACCGTCGGCCATGATTTCACGCTCCCAGAGGGAGTCAGACTGCCTTTTCTTCAGTGTGAAAAAGTGTGGCTTCCTACCAAGAACATTACGCTCCGTTCCGTTTCCAACAAGTTAGCTCCCAAATTTATTGGCCCGTTCCCTGTCACAAAGATTATTAGTTTGGTGACAGTCCGACTCAAACTTCTTCCGGTGTACAGGAGAATTCATCCCGCCTTTCATGTCCCGTTTTTTACTCTCGCATTAATCCGCCGATCCCGAAGACTCGTAGATGGGGAACCCACATATTCGGTAAATCGTATTCTGGGCTTGAGACGGAGGGGACACGGATTCCATTACTTGGTGGACTGGGAAGGTTACGGTCCGGAGGAGAGAAGTTGGGTACCTGCTAGGGACATCCTGGATCACTCCCTTATCGATGATTGCAATCGACAAGTAGGTTCGTCTGAGAACGCCAGGAGGCGTTTCCCGTTTCCTGGGGGGGGGGGGGGGGGGTCGGGGGGTATGGGTGCTGTCACGGTTGGTAGATCCGCAGTCTCATTCTGGTCTGGTGTGTTTGTGTGTGTGTGTGGGTCTCGTTACACTGATTGTTTCATGTGGGCATTACCGCTGATTGTCATTATCAGCGGCAGCTGCAGATCATCTACCAGCCTATTTAATGCCATGTCTTTCGTCTCTTGTTTGTCTAGATCGTTGTTTGATGCTTCCCGTGTTCGTGCTTGTTCCTGTGTTCCTCATGTTTCCCGTTCTCTGGATACGGATTGCTTCACTCCCGTTCTCACCTCTGGTTCACCGTCATCACCTTCAGCCACCTTCATCTGACTGTTCTGAGTTTCCTGAGTGAACCATTGTTAATAAACACCACTACACTTGCTATTGCTTCCATCCTGTTTATCATTACAGAAACACTCACCTTCCCCAGCTCCACCTGTGTAGTTCAGCTACGGGGGTTATTTCATGTATACGTGCAGCAGCATACATGCTCACATCAATGTCAGTAAGTCTCCGTACTTGTACTTCTATTTCACCAAGACCAAATACCATGTCATTCTCTCCAAGAGTTGTCATGACAGAAACATGTTTGGAGCGAACAGTAAATTTACATTTGACAAAAAAACAAAAAAAAAAAAAACATATATCATACATTTTTTTTCTATTAAAAGATTAAAAGAAAAAATAAGGACATGAATTAGAATTAACGAGCTTAAATTACTTTCTTTAATTAAATTGTTGTCTAAAATTACTGAATTACCGTATAATGTATACGATTACAAATATATTGTAAGAGTGAGAATTTCTAGTTCTATGTCCGGAGAATAGTTTATTTGTATTTTATGCGTAGATTGCATATTCCAATAAACATAACCAGAATAGTCTTTATGAATCTTAGACTGAAAGTGCAGTGCATGTAAACGTGGTCACTGTCACAGATTCAGGACAAATGCGGAGTGCTTATGGTTCAGTGAAATGTCCTGTTGTGTCTCTATGAGCGTGTTGATGTTGGAGTTTTTATTTATTTATTTTTTATAAATCGGGATTAAAGTGGACTCCAGCCATGCTTCCTATAATCAGATTGAAGAGCTGCTGTTCGCAAAATCACATCTGGATGGAGCTGTCACGGGGAGGAGTTAGTTTCTATGGGGATAGAACACAGCTTCACAGTAGCTTAATAACAGCGATGCTGCATAAGTGTATAATTCAAAACTCCGTAGGATTGATGTTTTTCACAGTCTAGATTAACCGACCGACACATGCACATTTGCACAGCCCTAACGAACGATATAAACGCACATCGGTCTGTAACTGTGCTTTATATCATAAAGTCTGATGGTAAGCTGTGTGCAGAGTCAGACTCATGATTCATGCAAGACGTTTTAAGAAAGTGTAATCTGTCTCCTCTCTGGAAATGATTCTCGGAACTGCGACTGTGTTACTTACGGGACACAAAAACTGAAATAATTTATTTGGAGATCAGGCGATGGTGCAGACATTGGGTGAGTTCATTCTTTTAAAATTATCTCGTTATCACAGAAAATGCCATTTGCCAGTGCTTCTAAATGTCACAAAGTTGCTTTAATCTAGTTTATACGAGAATCCTCTATCATTTTATATCTGCATGAATCCTGCAAAGCAAACCATCTGTGATGAATCTCCTGCTGTGTTGCCTGTTCATTGCAATTAATTCAAGTTTATCGTATTGCTCAGTATTTGTTTGGCACGTGTCTCTGAGAATTATAATCCATCTAATTTTTTTTGAACGTGTCAGACAGATTTAAAAGAATTGTAAGGATTAGGCATATAGCCTTTGTGATGTTTTATAATTTGAATGCGATTGTTCTATTTATCAATAACACAATCTACAAAAGTCTGTATGTCTTTTTATTTCCAACATGTAGTCTAGATCTTTCTATGGTTGTCTTCTAGTAGGCTGTCCATCAACATGCGTTTTACTGCCAGCAGTAGTTCAGAAGAGATTATTAAAGGCCTTGTGTATCCAAGTCTGAGATTTAAATAGTAATCAATAACATTTTGGGAGTGAATGTTTCATTGTACATCAAGTTTTTACCCTGTTGCAAGTTATAGCTGTAATTTGACTGATATAATTGAGCAGAATTTGTAACCATTTCATGGTCATCTTGAAAGAAAGCCACTCATATTTCATTCTGCCTTACCAAATGATGGCACAGGCACACTGTTTATACACTTATATCCTATACAGCATTGTTGATTGTTCAGTATATTAGATGACATTAGAGTTCTGACATCATGCCACATAGTGTAGATGTGCCCTTGGACAGTCTGTTGGTTTATTATTTCATCAGTCCATTTTGAATGGAGTAGGGATTAAAGAGAGTTTGCCAGTTGCTGGAGAATTGGTGTCACAGGGTTACATAACCACATGAGGCTGTCTTTAATTTACTTTTAAATGCCTTACTTGACCTAGAAAGATAGTGGGAGATCTTTGCTTTTAATTGAGTCAGTTGACTTAACTAAAGTCCCGTTTTCTCCTGATTAAGAGATATATAGTTTAGTCTTTCATTCTGGTTCCCTTGATGGACATAGTAGTATTTTAGGTTGCTATACAATCTATATATAAATGATTACAATTTATGGGCAAAACAAAATGAATATGGGTTCTGTTACAAATAAATGGTTTTGTTTGTGTATTCTGAGTATTTAAGTATTACATAACCTCTTTTAAATAGGCCTACAAGATAATTTTCCTTAAAGTGTCCATTAGCTTGTTTCTTCTTTTTTTTATTGAGGACAGAAAGAAAACACAAGGCTAATCTTAGTGTATTTTCAGCACTTTAGGGACCAAAACACATGCTGAAATGTAACATTAACAGAGTAAATGCAAATATTCAGCATAAACTTTCTTGCTCCATTGCTTTGCCTTCTACACATATAAGATAAACTCAGGCACAAAGTGCATGAATTTTCCTAAATCTTTCTTAAATCCTCATACAACATAGTGTTTGTGTTAGTCATTTCTGACTTTTTAAAAAAGTGTTTAGAATTTAAAAGTTGTAATCGCCCAAAACTTACTTATGCATTACATAAGATTTATAGACTCTAGAGTCTAGACAATAGACAATATTCATATTCAAGGAGGGTAATCTGTAGAGCAGTGGTACTCAGTACTCTGAGTACTCTGTGTTCGGGCCAAAATACCGAGCTCAGAGCCCTTTCCTTATACAGCACGCCAAATAAGCATACTTCTTTTACTCTATCTGATTATTTGTTAGTGTGAACTCGTGAATTAACAGAAACTGGTAGTGCTGAAGAAAATTAGGTTTGTGAAAAACTATGTTCTTGAGTAAATTTATATTTGAACATAATTCATTTAAATAATTTGAAGTCATCCCTAGTTGAGAACCACTGCTGTAGAGGGAAAAGAGTTGTAGAAGTTACTTCATTGTGGAACAAAACTGATCCAGTCAATGTTTTGTCTAAAATGAGCATTGCCAAAGAAAGAATCTTTCTCATAATCATAATGCTTTGTAATGCTTTAAAACCGCTGATGGAAGCAAAATAACTGTGTTGCCCAGACATCTAGGGGTAAAATAGTTTCATTGTCTTTTTTTTGCTAACTCAATTTTTTTTACTTATACTGTGTAGAGATAAATCATGGCAGGCACGACAGGGAATGAAGGAACCCACAAATTGTCCAGTGAGATCCAGAGGCTGGGTCTACAGCCACAGCATGACACTGACCGGGGGGGAATAGTGATCCAGCTGACGGACACCGAGGGTGAATGGGACAATCTTGATGACAATGACCTCATATTCACCTTGGACTGTGATGGCAAAAAGTCACTCAGCTCCCTCCGTAATCAAAGACCATGTTCAGTCGACATTCAGACAGAGGGGGAGTGGGGTCTCAGCTCAGCTGCATTCAACGTTCCTCTCTCTCCACCTTCATCTGGCTCCCTGGGAGACTCTTTTTTTCCAGGGTCTGGCTTCCTCTCACCTACTCACCGGCCCTTGGCCAGCTTAGTGAAGTCATTATCTACAGAACTGGAACTGAAAGAGTCTTCTTTAAAGCCCAAACCACTCCTCAGCCTTGTAAAGTCGATTTCCACCGAGCTTTCTCGCAGTGAGCCTGAAGTGTCTCAATCCAGGTCTGATTCCAAGCTCAATCTGCACTTGTGGACGCAATTCACCCAGCCCAAAAGCCGCAATGGTGACTCCCGCACCGCCCCTCCATCTCCGGTCAACCTGTCCCCCACTGAGCCCAAAGCCAGCTTCTTCAAAATGGAGCTGGAGGACACCCGACGCAAGCTCTCAGAGGCCATGCAGGAACCTCTGAGCATGTTCAGTAAGATCATGCGTGAGGACAGTGTTGGCAGCCCCAAGCATCAAAGGAGCACAGGATCAATGGACTCTCCAAGCTACAAAAACGTTGGAATCGGGAAATCGAACACTGATGTGACTGTATCCGAATCTCCTAAACGTGCTAGGAAAGTAGAAAGTGAGTTTCTACCGGAGTGTAACTGGCCTGTGAGACGTCGTAAACGGTGTGTGCAGAAATCCTCCCTCTTTCATGACCACCATAGCACACAGATAGACATTGGACCTGTGATGGAGACCAGCATGAACAAAACTGATCAAGAAGGTTTGACAAAGCAATGCTCCTCTCCAGTGCCAGGATTGGCTCTTGGTTATGTTGCATTAGTGTCATACTGCTATTTTATCATTCCTTTGTCAGCATATTGGTCTGGCCTGTTCCTTGGTTTAGTGTTTGGATTAATTTTGGGGCTTGTGCTGATCCATTGGGGCTCCATCAGACAACTGTCCACCAGTCACCAACATAGACTACATGGGACCCCCTATGATAACATTCCCTTTGAAAACCTACAGGGCAATGTACCTTCCCTCAAGGTGAGTTGCATTTTCATTGCGAATATATTTGTTAAAAAAGATTTAGTGTTATACTCTGTACTTGCTATGGAAACTTGCATACATTAATAGAATGCAGATACTTGTAATGTGACCCAGTATGAAATAATATTAAGAATAGCAAAACATTCTATTGAACCTTTGGACAATTGTTTAGAAAAAACACTAATATATACAATATACTCTTATATACTCTTATGCTCACCAAGGTCACATTATTTGATCAAAAATACAGTAAAAAAAACAACAACAACAACACTAATATTGTGAAATATTATTAGAATTTAAAATAACTGTTTTCTATGTGAATATAATTTATTCCTGTGATGGCAAAGCAAACATTTCAGTAGCCATTACTTTTATTACTCATTACTATTACTTTCATTAGTTTCAAGTGTCAAATGTTCCTTCAGAGATTATTATATGTCAATTTGGTGTGCAAGAAACTTTTTATTATTATCCCAATTTCAAAAGAGTTAATAATTTAACTGCTTTATAATTTTGTGGAAACATGTCTTAAATGATTGCACAATACTTTCATTTTTAAACAGGTTATTTAATTTTTTTTTACGAGCCGTTTAATTCATAACATTGAATTAAAATCAAAACTGAATCAAAAGAAAATTAAGCAATTAAAACTAAATCCATAAAATGATCCCGTGATGGGAACCCCTCAAAGGTTCTATATATGAAGCGCCCGACAGAACCTTTTAATGTTCTATAATAGATCCTTTTCTTCTGTGGTCAATGTTTTATGTCACTCTTTACTGTCCCTTTTGATTCATTTAATGCATATAAATATCAGTTTTAACTAATGATAATGACAATACCCATATTTATTAGCCATATTTGATACACCCATTTTCAACACAATGTTTCTGTATATAAAGTATGAAAAATCAAGTTAGCATAAGAGTGCATATCCTGAATATACACTCATTAAATTTTCATTTTGAAATATCAATAACAATATAAAAGTTCCTCTTACTGTGACTTTATCAAAATCAGCAAAGGTTTTCCATCAAAAGTAAGTGCATCACGACACAGAGGCAGACATTTTGGAAATTGTTATAAGTCCTTCTACTTCCTGAAGAGCATGGATAATCCATGAGGGGGCAGAAGACATGTAGTTGGGGTTTTCATAATAGGGTTAAATGCTAAGATAAGCAACAGAACTTGCAGACTGCTATTAAACCAAAACATGCACTTCAATGTGTCAAAGCTCATGTCCTTTGGAATCAGTTTTTTTAACACACTGCATTGAATTTCACAGTGTCTAAAGTAAGTATTAAGCATCTTGCTTCTCTCCAAAAAAACTGAGCAAACTGCCCTTATTGCCATTCTGCTGTGTTATAAACTCTGCTCTTCAGTGTCTGATGCAGAATAAAATACACCCACTGCTCATCACAGCTCTTACCCTGACGCCCTACTTCTTGAATTTGTCAGTCTTTTTGCTAAAACTTTGTAGCGAGGATGCAGGGATTACAGTAGAGTTTAAGCAAAGTGTATCTGTGTTCCAGGGCTGGATGAACGAGATGTACACTTATGATCCAGAGACTTATCAGCCACCCCTCATGCACTCTGTGTATGTCACATTGGATGGACCTTGTTTGCGGCTTGACTACCCACGTAACAACATTCCCCGCTGGGCTGCCTTTGATGAGCCCTGCTACGAAAAGACTTTCACCCACTCACGGATATTTCGACTCACTAGAAGCAAGGTTTGTGTCCCACTGATTTTAGCCTCTTAGTAGATGAGGTGCATTGCGCTTCAGTGGTAGTGCGACACAGTTTTGCTTATGGTCTCTAAACCCAAACAGCATGAATTATAATGTGGCAGAATGTTGCATAGATGTCACATAATCATAATGAAGTTGTTGCCTTGGTAACAGGTATTTCTTCTGCCACTGGCTTTGGCACACAAGAGAGTATGGAACCGGAAGTATCCTATCTGCATAAGTTTGGCTGAAGGAGTAGAAGCTGTGGAAGAAGACGGGACAGTAGAGGGTCCGGGCGAGGTTCAGAAAGTAGAGAAACCCGCTGGATCTATGACTAATGTTTCCATTCCTCTCACACTTTACCTCTTTGGACGAACTGGACGGGAGAAAGAAGAATGGTTCCATCGTCTGTTTTCTGTGTCCATTCACAATGAAGAGGACCATTTTGAATCTATATTTGGTGGTAAAGTTCCAATCATTTATGATGAAGTAAACATACATACAAAAAAACAAGAAACAAAATTTGTCGTAATTTGACAAAATATGTCAAAAAAAGGTTTTTGCATATGTGTATGATATTTGATTTATATAACGTATTTGATCTGGCTTTTAAATTAATTTATTGATCACTTTGTTTTGATCTATGTTATTTTTGTTCATAAGGGAACATTTTGGTAGTCAAAAACAAAGAATTAATATATATGCCACCACTATATAAGATTATTTATTTATATACATATATATAAATAACATTTTCAGGGTTAGTTCACACAAAAATGAAATTTCTGTCATTAATTACACACCCTCATGTTGTTCCAAACCTGTAAGACCTTCGTTCATCTTTGGAACACGGAGATATTTTTGACGAAATTTGAGAGCTTTCATGTGACTACCGTGGTTCAACCTTAATTTTATATAGCGACGAGAATACTTTGTGTGCGCAAAAAAAGGACTTTATTCAACAATTTCTTCTCTTCCGTGTCAGTCTCTGACGCTGTTCACATTGTAAACACAGCGCAGCACTTCTGGGTTCTACGTCAGAACGGCGGCTCAGTATTGCCCGGATCCTGCATCAGCATCACACGCATGTGTCATGTTGCTCACGTGAACAGCGAAATTGTTGAAGTCGCTATTTTTTGCGCACAAACAGTATTCTCGTTGGGTTTGGAACGACAGGGAGGGTGAGTTATAAATGACTGAAATTTTATTTTTGGGTGAACTATGCCTTTAATGTGATGCATATTGTCAGTCATAAATACATGAAACAGGTAAGAAAGAGGCAAGATTTCTGCACTCAAAAAAGAATATCACATTACAATTTATTGTTAGCTATTATTATTATTATTAACTATTTGCATTTATTTTATTTTATTAAAAAAATTGCTTAGAATCAACATAAATCCTTTCAGTTACTTGTATTCATTCAGTATAAATATGGTTAAAATATGGTAAGATGTGGTTCAAGCAATATTGGATTAGTTAAAGGGGTCATGGACAGATAATTCATCCATATACTATAAAAAATATCAAGTAAGTTTCAAAACTGAAAATGCCCTTGATTTTCCAAAAACGGCTTTTATTTGAAACCAAGACTAGAAAAGGATCTCAAAAGTGGTGACTTATGACGTCACAGAGCAGCGAAAGACCGCCTTTGCAGAAGAATATCAACGCCTACGTCTACATGCGTCTTTGGCGCCGCCCACTGGACCGTTAGTGAATAGTAACTTGAAAAAGAGAAAAGATCGACACAGGATCATACCATCACCTTCCAAACGATCCTAATGCTGGGGATGGGGGTTTCAACAATGTGAATGTCTCATGAGTGCATTATTTGTTTGTATTCGGTGCATTTCACTGTGGATTAGGCTATTAGGTAGTCGCAATTTCGACACAGACTTTGAAAACAGACTATTACGATAGGGATCTACCAGCAACGCCACAAATATAAGTAACCATATTTATTCTAATGCCTGATCTACAGTAGCCTATGATCAGTGATGATTTCTGATGTGTAATTATTCAAGTTCAGACAGATTTTCTTTCTCTCAAAATCGTTCAAAACTGTTTGTGCATCAGCAAAGCACAAGCTAGTGACTAAACATAAAAGAACAAGCTAGTGACTAAACGATAAACTTCAAATCGTTTCACTTAGTAGGATGAAAATAATCTTATTTAAACTGTGATTAAATTATATACAGAAAGCGATCAAAGAACGCTTCCTTTCCAATCACCCAAGCTGTCAATCACACAGCGGGAGTTTATCTGGACTCTTGCCAACCCTCGTTATGAAATCAATGATGCTGTTACACTGCACAACGAAGCGCTTACTGTATGTAGGCCTACATCCTGTTTGCATTGTTATTTGGTGAAAGCATTCGTGAGAGTGCAGAAATGTTGCAATGATAAGATCACTTCATTCACGCGATCAACAGACTGTCTTTCATCTGCTCAATGCTCATCGCTGCAACCTTTCATGTGTTGGGAATAGATCTAAATATAATGCTATAATCTTTTATTATAATCTATAATTATTTTTCACGATTCGTTAATCTCGATAGCTGTAATAGTAAAAATGTAGTAAAAGAAAGTTCCACATGTAAAGACATTGATTTATACACTAGATGTCGCCTTGGGGTTCTAAGCATGCGTCAAAACTGCCGCCATCTTGGAACAGGGGTCTTGTCATAGTAAGTAGATAGGTAACGCTGAATTCATGGATGATGCCGGATTTTGTGCTGCGTATGGATGTTCACACGAACGAAATCTAAAAACCAGTCAGCAAGGGATTACATTTCACAAGAATGTGAAATTTTGTACATTTTTTAAAAAATTTCTGGATTATAAATACATGTCTGACCGTTGGAATGAACCAAAACAACTAGAAAATCGCATTCATGACGATTTATGGTGATTTTATTTCCGTTAGACCTTTTCCTACATTGCATTAAAGAGGAGAAAGTTTAATTATTAAACTTTAATGAGGTGATGCATTAAAGAGGAGGGGCCCCCCTATTCCATGATTGCGGCTCCATTGACGCATGCGTTCCAATTAACTGCCGTAGCCAAGGCGGCATCTAGTGTATATATCTATGATGTAATGCTAGCTAAAATCAGGCTATGAAAATTTCCTTTTATTTTTAAATTATGACAATTTTTGATGTAGAAATCATACTAACATTATAAGGGCACCCCAGGAAGCATTATAAAATAATCCAGTTTATGCCCCCTTTAAAATGTACTGTATGAGAATTAATAAAGTGGAAACACTATTCTAATAATTTCTTTTACTCTGTAGATAAATCTGTATTGTGTGAGGAGAACACTTTTGGTCTGTCACATGGTGGTGACGGCTCAGTCAAGGACAGCAGTGAAGATCTGGTTGGCAAAGTAGAGAACATTCTACCAGACTATACTTCTTACATGACCAGTCTCGTCTTCTCAGCACACGCCAGTCCTGTTCAAAGCCCCTGCCAAAGCAGCACCCAGGGCAGTCCTACTGACAAAGAGCAGGTGAGCTTCAAACAAACATGCTGTGTGTCATAGAATGCTTTGTGTCAGTGGACGAGCTTTGTCATCCCGGTAAACGAGCAAACTGTGAACAATCTTTGTCACGTGACGTACAAAAGGCTCATGTAATATACGGTAGATGTTGCCAAAGCACGTCAAAGTAAATCTTCTACATGGCAGGTATGTCAAAGCACATTTAGCTAGGTCTAAAAAATGTTGGCTTTACATGATGGTGAATTGCTAATGTATAAAACTAGATTAGCCATTAATTGTTAAACAAAGCTTAATTCTTGTGGGTGTGGGAAGTGTGTCAGATGCTTAGAGGCAGTTGCTAAAAAAAACAAAACATGTTTCCCCTAAATGCAGGAAATACTACAGTATTACAAAACTTTTTACATTTTTTACTGGATTTAAACCTTTGTTTTACTGAAACCTAAACCTTTTACTGGCTATACTGTATATGTGCCACAGATGTCCAAGGAAAACGAAGAAGATGACAAATAAGGTTTTTTACATAGCTCAGACCTGATTAGTGAGACAGCATGCAAACTTCACACACGAACAAAACTGGACGATGAACTGAAACACAAACAGGAACTAAATACACAGAGACGTTTAAATAAAGGATGAACAGCTGTGATGAATGTAGTTATTGTCCATGGTGTCTGACGAGTGGCGGGAAACTAGAAGAAAGGAACGCATGTGACGAGTGAAAGTCAAAACAAACAGAACATGACACTGACAATATTAAAATGTGCCCCCAAAAAATCTTGGAATGGGATTAATAAATTAGCTTATTTATCATAATTTTAAAATGCAAATATTTCACATATTCTCCAATGGTTCATCATAGACTACCATTCAAAAGTTTGGGGTCAGTA
The DNA here is from genome assembly GCF_051911475.1 of Siphateles boraxobius. Classification (NCBI taxonomy): domain Eukaryota; kingdom Metazoa; phylum Chordata; class Actinopteri; order Cypriniformes; family Leuciscidae; genus Siphateles; species Siphateles boraxobius. Next base: position 17,113,002 of record NW_027509097.1, read on the forward strand.
TAATTTTTTTAATGTTTTGGAAAGAAGTCTTTTATGTTCAACAAGGCAGTAATTTGACCAAAAATATTTTAATAATTTTCATGTAACTAAGTGTAAATAGTTAGATGCTATTTATACTTGGCAGATCCTATTTGCACCTCAATGTATTATAGTATATTTTGCATTATAGTATATTGTATTATGTATTATAGTATATTTAACAGGATGCCATATACTAACAACATATTCAGTGTATATGGTTATATTTACTAAAGTCATAAATGAATGCTGACTTATTGGGAAAAAGATTTAGTTCACCCAAAAAGGAAAATTCTGTCATAATTTACTCACCCTCATGTCCTTCCAAACCTGTAAGACTTTCGTTCATCTTTGGAACACAAATTAATTTTTTTTTTTAATGAAATCTGAGAGCTTTCTGTCCCTCCATGACCCCTTTCAAGCCCCAGAAAGGAAATAAAGACATCATTAATGTAATCCATGTGGCTCCTTTAACCTCAATTTTATGAAGAGACGCGAGTGATTTGTTTGGCCAAAACAACATAATTTACCACTTTATTTACAAAATATTAATCTCATTAAACTTCTGTTCTCTCATCAACACAACACGTATGCGTCGTGGTGCTCTCATGAACGCTCGTTGCAGATTAATATTTTGTAAATAATGTGGCAAATTATGTTTTTTTTTGTGCAAAGCACTTCATAAAATCGAGGTCAAACCACTGGAGTCTGCATAGGCTAAAAAAAATCTTCGTCTGTGTTTTGAAGATGAATGGAAGTCTTACAAATTTGGAACGACATGAGGGTGAGTAATTAATGACATAATTAAAACTTTTGGGTGAACTAATCCTTTAATCATCTTTGTCTCTAAAGCCCTCCCCTACACCTACCATTAACCCAACCTGATAAATAAGTTATTCCCACTATTAAACACTCGTTCCACTTTATTTCCACTTTTCAAATATCTTCTTCATTTTTTTTATATCAATCACCTCTCCGAGCTGATATGCAATGGGAAAATTGAGAAGAATGAGTTTGGAAAAAGGCGGATTCAAGCTCAGATCAGTCGCTTCAAAAGCTAATGCCACCTGCTTTATTCTCCACCACGCAACTGATCCTGTTTTCAACAGGGTTCCTTTTGCAATTGTGTCTGGCTCAATCAGAAAATGGTTGGTGGAGTTATTGTAAATAGTCTCTGCAAACAAGGCTTTTTGAAGGTTGAAAGGCGAGCTATTTGCACTTGGTGGAAATGGTAAAAGCTGTTAATGGTTTTGTGGAAACCATAATACATTTTTTTTTAGGATTCTTTGATGAACAGAAAGTTCAAAGTACAGGTTTACATAAAACAGAATTATTTTATAACATTATAAATGTCTATACCATCACATTTGAGTAATTTAAATCATCCTTGCTGCTCAAAAATGTTGATTAGTTGACTAAAGATTACCCAGGAATTATTAGTTATTAGTTATAATTATTAGTTTTGCCTCCAAATGCAGGAAATATAATACAAAATGATGTGTTTAGAGGCACATTTTCATAATATCATAAAAAATGTCATCAAATTTCATACAGTTTTGGATTGGGATTTTGGAATTGGATAATAATAATAATAATAATAATAATAATAATAAAAATAATAATAAAATATTTTAATTTTAAAATGCAAATCTTTCATATATTTTCCGAATGATTTAACATATCTCTAGATATGACAGTTTACCCCTAAAGTGGAGCAAGTTGTGCCACTGGACCACTTTTTTTCAGAAGCAATATTTTTTGGCACAGTGTTTTGTTTTCAGTTGAGAGCAAATATCTTGAAATATATTAACAACTATTTTTTTTAACCTATTTTAAATATATGAAGAACTATTATTTTTCATTTCTCATTGCTTAGAGAACAATATAAGTCAAAAAGGAGGCAGCTTACCCCACATTGTACAAAATTACAATGTTTCTTCCATCACCCTCTTAGGAGCAGACCTTTTGTTGCAGTGAGGATGAAACAAAGCCTGTCTGGTTGAACGCAATAATTGGTCGGATCTTTTGGGACTTCCTCCATGAAAAGTACTGGGCTGATAAAGTCCAACAGAAAATACAGCGAAAGCTGAGCAAAATTCGGGTAAGGGAACAGACAGGAATTGTTCTTTAACTGGATAAAGTGTGAGGAAGATTTTTTTTTCCTTTTTCTCTCAAGTGAAATAAATAGATTATGATAATAACAGTCCTACCCTGTGTGCATGTGTTTCTGAGTTTACCCTGTTTTACCACAGTTGCCTTACTTCATGGATGAACTGACCCTCACCGAACTGGCCATGGGCTCCAGTATGCCCCAGATAACAGGCACTTCACTACCACAGATCAACAGCAGAGGTGAGTGGGGCTACTAAGAGCCTCTTATAAAAGAGCATATTAGGTCATTCATCCATCACGACTGCTTGGGCGTATGTGTTATGTTCCTGCACTGAGCAGTAGATGAGATGTTATTATCCTTCTGTAATCTCAGGGATCAAAGGAGCGCATAACATCACTCTCCTCAGCGAACGTCACTCTCCTCAGCGAATAGCAGCTTGTGTGTGAGCGCGTGTACACGTGTCTGTTTACGCGCTCAGCTGCATGGTGAAATGCTCAATGTGAAGCATATGCGGGATGTATTATCCCCACGAGAAGTGAAGCTGTTATTGTGTAGGGCACAGCGTGTCTTTTACTCTCCGCATCATGATCTGTGAGCATTATGTAACATGTAATGGCTTTCAACTGTCTGGCTCCCTCGCTCAGGTCTCATCCCATTTATGGATTTATAATGTGTGCTAGTAGACTTGTGGGCATTTTACTGAGCTATAATTATATGGACTTTCATTCATGAACAGATCGTATCAGTTTAATCTTGACCATATAGATTAGTAACACAGGCTCTTTGATTTCAGCACCATACAACATTATTAGTCAATATTAAAATAGGAGATTAATATATGTGAGCTGAGATGATATATAACTGTAACTATCACCAGCTGGAGTGCCCTCGAGAGCCACAAGAGGGCGCTCCACAATAGACGTTGATCACTTCCTCACTAACTACATTTTCCCATAACCCACTGCCCGGATTCATCAGCATTCATCATTTCATTCACCTGTGTCTCATCACCTGGTTGGTCTCTGAATGCATTCACCTGTTTCTCATCACCCTGTTAGTCCTTGTCTATTTATTCCATGTTCATTCACTCACTCAGGGCTAAGTTTTGTTTGTGTCCCACTGAATCTCTGAGCGTTTACCTGGTTTCTATATTTTGCCTTTTTTCCCTGCCTGTCTTTGGATTTCCCGTTTGCCTTGTTCCCTGCCTTATATGTTTTGCTTGTTTGGACTGCCTACCGGGACTTTGACCTATTGCTTATCTGTTCGACCACGATTCTGGATTACCACTTTATATTATAATAAAAGCTGCGTTTGGATCTTAACTTGCCTGTCTCAGAGCAGTTTCGTGACAATAACATTTTAATTGTTACTTTTTTATTACTTTTTATTTAATTTATAATTAGAAATCACACATTTTCTGAATAAGCATTTCTTTAATTCTTTCCCTGCCATTGACGAGTTATCTTGTCTTTTATGAGAAAGCGTTTCCCTCAGTTACCTTTCAGTCGATAACGTCGGACGTAGTCGACGTCGACTGAATGGGGATCGCGTCAGAGAGCCAATCGTCTTCGAGTACTATTGAACGAGCCAATGTAATTGGCGTGCGTGATTCGCATCACACACTCTGCCCTCCATGGCACGGGTATAAATACGGATGTGAATGCACGCACTAGTTTCCTTGGGCTTCGGGGCCGATCGTTTGATGTCTCTGAAGAGTGCTGTTACAACGAGCGAGTGTGTCGGTGTTCTTCTGGAAGACTCTCCCAGTCCTGGTGGTTTCTACAGTGTGAGTGCAGCGGTGATCGCGAGCTTTGAGCTGTTTTTTAACAGCAACAAATTCTAATTGTTTGTGTGTGTTGACGGCTGGTTAGAGGGCGGAAAAGTGACTGCTTCCCTGTTTCAGTTCACTGTTCAGTGTTGCCACGGTCATTACCCTGCGTGCTCCGGCACTGGTGATGGGTCCTATTTCCTGAAAGAGCAACACGGGTGCGTTTTGAACACCCTGTTTCAAGATGTCATTCGACCTGTGCGTTTCTGGATGCGGTTGTTCCCTTTTCCTCTTTGACGGTCACAATTGTTACATCACGTGTTTGAGCTATATATTTATGTGGATATAAATATGTATATATATATTTATATGTTCAGCACGCTGAGGCAGCTTTTGTGGACGGCTCATGTTCTCATTGCGGGAATATGACTGTCGCAGTGTTGAGATCGAGACTCGCCTTCGTCCGTGAAGCGCGAGTCCCCATTACCATGCCCCACCCCCGGGTGCCGTGTAGGATGGGTGATCGGAGGATAGTGATGGATGTCACGCCCGGTAACCAATTCCCTGTGGGCTCCTCACTCCTCCATCACACCGCAGCCGATGGAATTCCTGTTGAACGTGCTGGTCCCTCTGTAATGGACTGATCAGCTGTTTCAATTGGGGTTCCACCAGAGGATAAGATGTCGATATGATCATTGGAGGGTGAGCTGGCCTCTGGAGATGACGACACGGCTGTGTTATCTCCCTCTGGGTGTGTAACATTGCCCGAGCCAGATCCAGAAATTCCAGCTATGCTGAAACGGGCCGCCGAGGCTGCCGGGCTTGAGTGGAACTCCACCGTGTGGAGGATTGGTATCTCAGGGCGGGCCGCGCTGGTTATCAGCTCGCGCCCCAGTGCTTTTCTTTCCCGAAATGCATGGAGAGCTTATCAGGTGGTGGACGGCACCTTTTTCTGCCAGAAACTGCCTGAATAGCTTTTCCTACCCTTGATGGTAGAGCGGTGAAGAGTTGGAGGGGGGCCCTCCATTGGAACGGTTTGTCACGACACAGGTGCACCTGTGTCTGGCGGTCGCTGCCTTTTGGTGGGATCCTCGTCCCCCCCTAGGGCCTGTGAGTTCTCGTCCGTTCCAACGGGCAGAGTTTACAAAGCCTCTGGGCAAGCCGCTTCCTCTTACGTGCCATGGCGCTGCTACAGGTCTGTCAGGCCAGGGCACCCATGGCATGCACAAGGGTAGCCCAGACCGTGCGCTCATAGGTGAGCAACACACTGCATCCAACCTCGCCCTCCGGGGCACGAGAGTTGTGCGTGATCGGTCTGGCGATGTCCACCTTAGTGGTCCAGGAGCGCCGTTGTTGGCTCAGCCTGGTTGATATGGCGGATGCGGACAAGATTCGGTTCCTGGTCTCCCCAATTTCCCAGGTTGGGCTGGTCGGCGACACGGCGGAGAACTGCATCCAACAGTTCTCTGCCGCCCAAGTGCAGACGGAGGTCATCCGGCACATCTTGCCCCGGCGGCAGTTCCTCCGCCTGCTCGTTGCCGAGGGCGTTCCCCTGCCACCACTCCCGCTGGGCCTCTGCAGCAGCCTCCACCCAGGCCTCACTTGGAGCCGGCCGCAGTAGGGACGCCCAGCCCGCTCCAGGCGCTGCCAAGCCAGGTGGCAAGCGACAGCAAGGGAGGCCGCCCAGGGATGGATGAGGATGCTCTTGTTGGTCACCGATCACTCCCTCCCCCCGGGTGAGTGCCGGGTGGAATCTTTGTTTGTGTGTGTGTCTGTTCCGCCGCTGGCTCCCCCCCCAAAAAAGCGGAGCAAGCAGTACCCACACTTCAAAGAAAGAGCAAGATTCATCTGTTCCTGGGCCCCAAGAGGGCCAGTCTGGTGGGTGTGACCCTGTATAGCCTTACACCCCTCAGCCCCCCCTTGGTTACCAGCAGGCAGCTTGGTGTGTTCAAGGACCCGGTCATCCGCCTTCTCACGTGCCCCCTGCCCCACTTTGCTGCCCCACCTCAGGCTCAGCTATCCCGCTCTAGTCAGTGATGATCATCACACTATGTGTTGAGCAGACATGCTCCTGACTTGTGCACGCATATCTTGTCCTGCTGGCGAAGGACTTGATATAGCCGCTCCCTCCAGCCGGTATGAAGGCCAGTTGTAAACTCGTTCTTCATGCTACTAGGTGGTGGGTCGGGACCATCTTGGCCCAAGATTGGTCTGCAGCATTTGACCTGAATGACATGTGCTTCAGATCTCTACCTTCCGCAATGCAGGCCATCCTGTGTGCTGCATGTGAGGGTTGGAAGTATCAGTACAGAGTCCTTCCTTTCGAGTGCTCCATAGCCCGTTGGGTCTTCAGGTCAACTGGGAGAGAGCAATCTCGCCCACAGGTTGAGTATCTCTTTTTCAGTTTTGGAGCTGGACTCAGTCCAACACCTCTCTCCAGCAAGAGTGTGTTCAGCTGCTGTGTAGAGAAGTGAGAAAGGGTCCCACTGAAAGAACTTTCAGAGGCTCCTGGGGCATATGGAAGATGCAACAATTTGGCTTCCTCCATATGAAGACCGCTTCAGCACTAGCTTCATGGCCGAGTCCCGAGGTGACCGTGGCAGAGCAGCACACCCTTTAATGCTTTAACGGAGGCCTGGGCGACCTCCGACTGCACGGGCATTCATGCCTCGAGTTGGCAGTTCTCCTCGCTTTGAGCCACCGCTGCTCAGCGAGCTGGTACTGTTCTTAAAAAGCAGACATTGTGACCGTTGCGTAAGCTTCCCACACCCGTCACCTCCTCCTTGGAGTCAGAAGCTTCTGAGGACGCTTCATTCCACTATTTTCCCGGCCTACTCAATCGTGCCGCCGACAAGCCTCACGACAGTTATGGCCAGGGTGAGTGGAGACTCCATCCCCTGGCGGTCCAGCTGGGTCATGACCGGTCACGGGGCCAATTGGTCACTCCGGGGCCACACAGTTGCCTCTGCCTCTTGGATTCGTCTCCCTGCCAGTTGCATTTATTCTGTCTGAGCGAACAACCCTTGGACAGACATTGGCTCTCAGCTGTCCCCAGGGGCCCGCAGAAATGCGTCCCCCAGTGAGCCTCCTAAAAAGCGACTGCGATTCTTTGTCGCCTGGCGCCTGCTCAAGTTCAGTGATTTCATCACACTCACATGTTGAGAAGAAATGCTCCTGAAACTCAGTGAAGTTCATCGTACTCAGATATTGAGCAGAAATGCTCCTGTAGCTCAGTGAAATTCATTGCACTCAGGTGTTGAGCAGAAATGCTCCTGAAGCTCAGTGAATATTTTTCACACTCAGGTGTTGAGCAGAAATGCTTCTGAAGCTCAGTGAATTTTATCACACTCAAGTGTTGAGCAGAAATGCTCCTGAACCTCAGTGATCTTCACATGTAGTGTTGAGCAGTGCTCCTGTCTTTTGTGCGCCTGTCGCTTACACCAACTGTGTCAGGTCAGGAATGGAGCAGGTCTTGATAGTTGCCCCTTATTGGCCCAACCAGACCTTGCTCCCCTCGACAGCCTTCCTGACTTCCCTGAACACAGTTTCAGGGACGGGACATGATGGAACCCACGTGCTGACCCCTGGAGATTCCGGCCCAGTCCTACACTGGACGCGGAGGTTCAGGTGGCTATCGCAGGAACATGTGGTGTTACCATCACTTCTGCGAGCACCCCCTGGAAAGATGTAGTGTGCTTACGCATTAGAAATGGAACCTATTTGTTGAGTGAGTCTTCTCTCCGTGAGGAGATCCTGAAAGCTTTCGATCATTTCAGTGCTCTCTTTCCTGCAAGATAGGTTGGAGTAGGCTGTTTTCCTCCACCCTCAGAATGATGTTGCCTCTGTGTTCTTAACGCACATCGTGATGCAGAAGCATGGGAAGCACGTCCTGATTGTCAGGTTCCTGAGGGAGCATGTGAATGTCCTTGCACCCCTATTTATCCTCTTGGGCCTTATCTTTGGTGCAACTGCACTGCAGAGACTGCCCCTGAGCCACTGCAGGCTGTGAGTTGAAAGTTCTGTTAACAGTTCTCCTGCTCACATGGTCTCTACTAGAGGGTAGGGACTTGCTCGCTTTCGTTCAACGAATTGTGCCTGGAGTTCGGGCCGGCTAACTCTAACGAGCTGAGACCCTGGCCTGGATTGTGCCCAAGGTTCATACCTCTACCGTAATAGGATCAGGTGGTAAGCCTGCAAGCGCTGCCCCGGAGGAGGCAGACCCAGCCCTGGCTTTCTCTGTCCGTCCGCTTCATTGCGGGTTACGTGTACAGAACGCAAGCCTTAGACCTCAGACCAGCTCTTATCTGTTAGGAAATCAGCAGAGAGGGAAGGCTGTTTCCTAGCAAATTTGGCCCACTGAATGGTGGCTGCCTTAATTTCGGTAGAAAATTCCAAGATGCTCATGTCCACTTAGGTGTTGAGCTCCTCTATAATGAGTGTGTGCTCCGCCTGGGCATTGACAGAGTGTTTTGCTGACAGATTTTCAAGAGTTTAGGCTGGGCGACACCTAGATTTGAACCGCTGCTTCCCGTGGGCTCCCTTCTCATGAAGCCAGTTTCACCGTGAGCCTGTTTCAAAGTTTCGGCTTGCAGCGCCATTCCCCTCCTATGGACTGGATACGCGCGCCATTCTACTCCAGTTGAGTTCCCTTAAATTTGAACCCTGTTGAGTTCCTCCACACTCCTCCGACGTCAGACCTGCTGAACGTCTGGTGTTAGGCTTACCACCCGTAAGCAGTGTGGAACCTGTGTTAGGCTGGGTCCATATGTTGCGGTCCCTACGGTGATCCCATATGTGTATTCTTCCACGATACGGCTCCCTACGGCGAGCCCGTGCCTTCCCTCGGCAGAGTCTCTCTGCCGTCACTGTCCGGTGAGTCTCCCCCCGTCTTAGGCTGGAGCGACCCAAGTGACATTCCATATGTCATACTGCCCGGTTATCCACCCAGTTCATATGTGTATTCTCCACGTTACCTCCCTTCGGGTAGGATGTGGCTTCCGCAGCATCCCTTCCTTCCAATGTACGGGGAGCGCTTTCCCAGTGGTCCTGTGGGAACAGCAGTGACTTTCCTGGCCTAAGCCTTTTCCTTCCCCGCCTTAAAATTGCGGGGGGATCAGGAGGCTTTTGCTTAGGCACTGGAAGGTGGCAGCTTTAGTGGCGTTTTCAATGGTTATCCCCATTCAGTCGACGTCTACTACGTCCAATGTTATCGACTGAAAGGGAACGTCCTGGTTGCGTATGCAACCCACCGTTCCCTGAAGGAGGGAACGGAGGATGTAGTCCCCTTGCCACTACCGCTGGACCACCGCTGACTCCGGGTTACACTCGGCACCTCAGCGAAAAAGCAACTAGTGCGTGCATCCACCTCCATATTTATACCCGCACCGCGGGGCGGATTGTGTGATGCGAATCACGCACGCCAATTCCATTGGCTCGTTCAATAGTACTCGAAGACAATTGGCTCCCTGACGCGATCCCCATTCAGTCGACGTCGACTACGTCCTCAGTTTCCTCCTTCAGGGAACGGTGGGTTGCATACGCAACCAGGACGTTCCCTGCCAAAGATGAGTTTTTACGGCTTTTAAAAATAAGTTTTACTTTTATAAGGTAGGGGGTGCTATTATGTATCTTATGAAAGAGTACTGAATATCAAAACAGGTGAAGGAGATGTAGAAACTTGAGATATCATTATGTAATCATATCATCAACACTGCGATCATCAACATTAAATAGGATATAAATCAAAACTGCCTAATGTTACTAAATGTCGACCGAGGACGAGGTAAAGGACTGTGCCAACATTAGGGGTGTTGATGGACTCCATCTATGTTTTGATTATCATTCTGATCTGATCCAGATGGATCTCTGATGGCATGCTGCAGGACTAGCCTACAGCGAATACTGAACCAGACTATTTACTTGTTGAGCAAGTAATCTCATTGGTTGCAGAAACAGCAAAGGCCAATCAGCTTGTGCTATGTGGAAAAGAGTTTCATGACTGAACTAGATATTTATTGTTGAATGTAAAAGTTTTTGTAACAACAGTAATCAACAACATGTAACTTTTGCTATTATTAAAATAAAAATATCTTTCTGTGTCAGGTCTATGGTTGCATGTGGAGGTGGAGTATACAGGAGCACTACAGATGACTCTAGAGACTAAAATCAACCTATCCAAACTTGGGAAGGAGGGAGTCCTTGAGGCAGAGACAGAGTTGGAGACAATCAATGTGTTGTAAGTTTCGTCACTATCCAGACCAGTACTAATTATCACAAAACAGCATGGCATATATAAAGTCTACTATATAACCTGCAGAAAAAGAACACTTAAATTGAACAAGAGTGGAAGTAAACACTGTTAGATTACAACAAATATTTTTTATTTCAAATAAATGTTGTTCTTTTGAACTTTCTATTCATTAAAAATATATATATATATCTTGGTTTCCACAAAAATATTAAGCACCACAACCATTTTCAGCATTGATAATAAGCCATGTTTCTTGAGCACCAAATCATCATATTAGAATGGTTTCTGAAGGATCTCTGATGTAAGATCATGTGACACTGAAGAGTTATGGTTGCTGAAAGTTCAGATATGCAATACAGGAATAAACCACATTTTAAAATATATTTGAATAGAAAACCGTTCATTTAAATTATTAATATATTTCACAATATTACTGTTTTTACTGTATTTTTATCAAGTAACCCTTGGTGAGCATAAAAGACAAAAAACATTAAGACTCAGTATAATCCTTGTTTCATTTGTGGGATTATGTTTATATCTGGTTGTGATGAGGTCCCGTCTGGATGTGTTGTGCAGTAGCAGGTCCAGGCTCTCTGTGCTGGCTGACAGTGATGAGGAATCCTCAAGTGCAGGATCCTCGGATGAGGAGGAAATTTCATCTGTTGACACTCAAGGAACCCAGACAGAAAAGGCTCCAGCTGGTGTTGAGGGGTAATTATTATTTACTGAACAATTAACATAATTCAATAAACATAGTCGTTATTCTCTGGGATATCAGAGTTTGGGATGTTGTTACTATTTGCATTATTTGGATGGGATGTATTTCAGAAATGCTGTCTTTGTAAATTAAACATCAAGATGTAGTCAAGTGGCTTGCTGACATTAAAGGAATAGTTTACCCGAAAATAAAATTTTCTTATTCTCATGTCGTTCCAAACCGTTCTTTCTTCAATTGAACATGCAATATATTGAGATATTTCAGAGAATGTAAACCCTGCTTCTTGTCCATACAGTGAAAGTGGATGGGGACTAGAGACAACCACGGTCACCATTCACTTTCAATGTATGGAAAAGAGCAGCTTGCGATTCCAGCCAAGAGGGTTTAGAGCGACATTATTTTTGGTTGAATTATGCCTATAAAACATAATCTCTGTCTTTTTTTGAGTTCTTTGTCAAAAATGCTTCTTAAAATAAATCAAGGCCATCTGATGAAAAATTCACTTTACCTCCCGCAGGGCTGCAGCTGGAGGCAGTACTAGTAGGCGGATTTTGAAATTTGTCGACAAGATTGCCAAGTCTAAGTACTTCCAGAGGGCCAAAGAAAATGAGTACATAAAGAAGAAGATAGAAGAAATGTCCAACACCCCTCTGCTGCTTGCGGTGGAAGTTAAAGAGCTCTCTGGAACCCTGGCCGTCAACATTCCTCCTCCCCCGACAGACAGAATATGGTACGAGCCATTCTCATGCAACTGAACAAGCTATTAATGTTGCATTGGGAATTGAAGCTTTGCTTAAGCTTACACAATGTTTACAGAGATTATCGAAAGCAATCACGCTCCTTAATGATTGGTGTAATTCACTCTTTAACTTTGTTGTAATTAAATTTCAATTTGATAATTAAGGATTAGAGACGAATGAAGGATTAGTGATGAATTCAGTGATGCAAAGAGGAGCAGGAGGATTGTGGACCAATGCAACTTCACTGTGGGTGTACCTTGTAAAAAAGAAGTACACTTTAGCATATTTTTGTTAAAAAAAAATAGTATGGAATTAATATACTTTAAAAGAATATACTTAATTCCGAACTGAATGTTATGTTTCCAGACACTTAATTGCATGTTAAATGTATATGTTCTTATTTTATTTATATTATTATTATTTATATTTTACATCTTTATATGTAGTTTCATAATTACTTTTATTGTCTTGGAAATAATATGTTTAAATAATACTGCTGGATGTACTGATAGGCATATATGGTAACTAAAATATGTAATTTCTATTGAAACTTGTGTCATCTATTTAGTATTTGTAATTACACATTTTGAAATTATGAAGTAGCAATTTAGTACAATTAAAATATACTAAATTAATGTACTGTTGAATAACACACTACAGATAATGAAATACTTAACTTGTGTTTTACCATGTTAGTCAATACATCAAAATAAAGCATGACAAAAGAGTATTAAAACGTAATGTTTCAAAGGGGTCCTATTATGCTTTTTCACTTTTTCAACTTTAGTCAGTGTGTAATGTTGCTGTTTGAGCATAAAAAAGATCTGCAAGGTTTCAAAGCTCAAAGTCCACTCCAAAGGGAGATATTTTATTTAACAGAATCCACTGTTCAAGAACTACAGCGAATTTGGGACTACACCACGTTTTTTCTGGATCTTGTGAAGTCACAATGTTACTTATTTAAATAATCCACACCACACCCATGGAATACGCAAAAACAAGGAGCAAGGCCTGTACTGGTTGAGCAGCTGCAAAGAGACACTGTTTTGTCCACCCCGTTTCCAAAACTCATTTGTTTGAAAAGTAACATTTATTTTAAACACTGTTCCTAAACATTATAATTCGAACGTTTATCTGTGACATTATGCCAGCCACGCACAAAAGCTTCTCCTGAAACAGAGCAGTTCCCACTTTGTCGGGACATTCTGTTGTTTGTGGATCACAGCTTGTAAGTATGTCTTATTATTTCTAGATGCGTTTTCTAAAAAAAAGTTCCAATTATAAGTTTTATGTTGTTGCTACAATGTAAACAAAAGGGCAAAGCTGTTTGCCTCCGCTCGCCTGCTAGCCAAAATTAATGTTAATATAGTGTTTACTGTAGTTTTTGTAAGCTCTTGCTTTTGTAAGCTTGTTCATCGCTCCTTAGGAAAATTAACCATGGTTTTGTGATCGATAACTGTTTGTATTACCATAGTTTTCATAGTTTTCCAAAGAAAATCAAAACTTCCTAAAAGGGCATAATAGGACCCCTTTAAAATGTTCTAAAGTAAAACTTTTAACTTGACATTATTACAAAGTGACTTAGGTGTGTTAAGTAACTGTTTTTTTACGGAATATTGAAGTGAAGTTGCGTGAAGTTATAATTAAAATAAAGTCTTGCATAAAATACCATTCCTAGAATGTCCCTACTACCGGACAGATATTAGTCAAATAGCATCTCACACCTGTCTCTCTCTCTTTGCCTATAAATCTTTTTATGCATTCAGGTTTGCTGTCATCAGGTTTGCAGACATGTGTTTTGATACATGCACCAGAATAATAAGTGTTTTGTTGTTTCTCTTTTAGGTATGGTTTCTGCGGACCCCCGAAACTTGATCTAAGAGTCAGACCCAAACTGGGAGAGCGAGAAGTGACTTTCTTTCATGTGACTGAGTGGATTGAAAAGAAGCTAAAAGATGAGTTTCAGGTTTGTTTTGATGATATTGTGATAGCTTCACTTGAAACTTACCAAACATGTTAAGTATATGACAGCTTTTAATTTGATTATATTTGATTATTTCAGTTAAATTATGTACTTTCAAATATTTGAATTAACCTCCATAACAATTATTGTCCGATGTCCTAATAATTTTCCAGGAAGTTTTTGTTTTGCCCAACATGGATGACATTTACCTGCCGCTAATGCACTCTGGGATGGACAACCCGACAGCTTCCCAACAACACCCTGCAAAGCTGTCCCAGCATTCCTCTGTGGCCTCCACTGACAGGTGTGATCTGGAACATTCTGCAGAACTACAGTAGTGCCTCCTTGTGGACAGACATGGCAATACACCGGTATCAGGAACTAGATCATTTACCTTCAAAAACAACAGTACTAGGAGTGTAACTTGTAATCAGCTTCATTTAAACATCCCACACATCTTCTCTCTTAATTTATTATCACCCATTATCATACATTCCCATATCTTGGAAACCCAAAACAGATATTACTATCATATCATTGGCGTAATGTGTGTATAAACCCATTTTATTACTTTATTGTGTTTATATCCTAAGGACAACTGATTATTTGTTGAACTTCCACAATAGCTTAAATTAGATATATTAAGCATTAGTAATAATAAGAAAATAGTAAATAATAAAGAATTTATTAAAGAATTCATTTTTAGAAATAAATACAACTCGTTCTGAAAAAAGTCTTACATACATGTTCCACAAGTGTTTGCTTTTTACATTATGAATTAATATATTTTATCAAAGACAGTTTTTGTACGATTTCACATTTCCTTGTCACTTCAAGATTGTTATATCTGTAATCTGTAATTTAAGCAGGCATATGAATGTTACAGTGATTATTTTTTCTTTTTAATATTTGTGCATTAGGATCAATGTCTCACTTTATTAAACTCTCAAAGCTCTAGGAGGAATGTGCAAAAAAAAAAATGTTTATCATGCTTTTCTCTATATTATACAAAGAATAAATCTGTAAAATTGTTTGTGTGCTGCCCTTAAAGGGATTCTGTCATCATTTACTCAACCTCATGTTTTTAAACCTGTATGACTTTCTTAATTCTGCAATCTGCAGAAAACAAAAGAAGATTTTTTTTCTTGTTTTCTTTTCCAGTGTTGTTTTGTACCATATTGACTTTCATTGTATGGACAGTTGAAACATTCTTCAAAATATCTTCTGTTATGTTTCACACTTCACAGGAGAAAGAAATTCATACAAGTTTGGAATGACATGATGATTACAAAAAGGGAAAGACGCATTTAATAAAACTCGCACATGAAAAACTAACTTGAATGCTTTCTTTGAATCCTGAAGGACATTTCCGTCATGTATATCTGACTCTTGAACTGTTAGTGTGATGGTGTCTGCTGCTCGGACTGGCGGCACTAGCGTCTGTCCAAGTGCTGGTTCCCTCCCCTGCTTCAATTTCCAGATCGTCGACCTCCAGGCTCTCACACATCAGATTGATCTGCCTTCTTATTTGTGCCATCCGGCTCTGCATGCGCTGCATCTTCCTGCGTAGGTTGGCAGCGATGGCCCTCTGCTTCCTCCGCTCGAATACGTAGTGCTGCTGTAGCTCTCGGTAGCAGTTATGTCGGGCCTGGTTCTCTCGGACGAGAAGAGTCCCGCAGCCCATGGGACACAGCTGTCGCCAGTGGCTACAGCTCTGGTCATGTGCCTGCGCATCTTTCCTCAGCACCTGCTGCCCACAGCCTTCATGAGGACAGAGCTGCCACTCATACGGACAGTTGGAGATGTGGAGGTACTCGTTCGAGAGCGGGAAAGTGGTTCTGCAGCCCTGCTGTGCATTTCGACACTAGGAACACAGACACATTGTGTTGTTCCACATTCGGTTTAAGCACGAGACACAACTATAGACTTGAGCTTTAAAAAATGTTGCCTAGCCTACCTTGATTGGTAAACGGCCAATGGATTTACTCAGCTTAAACAAAACCAGCATTTGGTTCTGGTCAATAGGCTGCCTGCAGCAAGGGCATTTCACCTGTCTGAAACAACACTGGCTTTAACATTTGCTAAAACATCCAAAGCAGAAGTAGGCTACTGTACTCTACTTTACAAAAGTTTGGGGTCAGTAAGATTTTTTTCTTTCTTTCAGCAGGGACACATTAAATTGATAAAAAGTGCCACTAGAAGTTGGTCTTTTTGTCACAAAAATCAAAATCTGGTATTTTGAACCTTCTCTTCATCAAAGAATCCGGAAAAAAAATATTACATCTTATTTTAAAATAGGCTATTAAACACAACAATTATAAAATAAGCATAAAACAAAATAATATTCTATACAATTTACATCGTAATATATAATATTAAGTATACGATTATTACAAAATGAGATTATATAAATCTCATATCAGCAAAAGGATCATGTGACACTGAAGAGTAATGATGCTGAAAATTCAGCTTTGATCAAAGGAATAAATTACATTTTAAAATATATTAATATAGAAAACACTTGATTTAAAATGTAATAATATTTCAAAATATTTCAAAACATTACTGTTTTTACTGCATTTTTGTCCAATCCAATAAATGCAGTCATGGTGAGCATTTCAAAAACATTAAAAATTGTTACCGACCTCAAACTTGCGTTTACTGGAAAGTGTTAGAATCCATCCCATCTGGTTAGCCATTATATTTTTTAAACAGGCAGATGTAAAAAGCTTCTGTGTAACGCATTTCAAATTGAACAAGAGAACCTGCTAATTCAGACAATACCAGTTATGCCAATTAAGTTATAAATCAAATTATAACCTTTTTTGTTATTTATTTTTATTTTGTAGTTCTGGAAATCCTTTTACAACACTTCCCAGCCTTGTCTAATCCGGTTTGTCTTATTATAAAATATTGAAAATTGTTACCTTTTCATCCACTGTAAAATGCATTCCTTGCAGAAGACATGGTTGCATTTGAGTCGTACAGGGCAGCGTAGAACGGCTCTACAGATGACACAAATCAGATCATCATCTGGGGTTTCCACAAACTGCTCCACTTCATAACCTCCAGTCTAATACCAAAATAAAAACAATTCTTATGTACAGTACAAACATTTCATTAATATATTGTAATGGCATATGGGTGCTGACTGCTAGCATCATTACTATTTTTTCAATGATTAATATTACTACTATTAAATCAAACCATTTCAAACCACCCTTTTATAGTAAAATTGTTCATGTCATATATTATCAGACTTTTTAAACATAATGTTTAAAGCTTGTAATATGTACATACATTATTTTCCCCCACAATTATCAAATTTTATTTTATTTAATAAAAAAAAGAGAAAAACTCACCATTTTCACTTGTGTTACGAGGACACAGCTAATACATATGCTATATATGTTAAATAATCTGGAGAGGCAAAAAGACAGACAGATCTGTCATTACAACACAGAGCAAAACATCCCAAAGGAGATCACTTGACCCTGGATCATTCAGAAATGCATTGCAGATATCCAATTTTCTCTTCTTTTCCATTCTAGCACAAGTGACAAATGTGGTTAGCACCTGACAACTTTTTTCACTAGTCACTGGGACCCTATTTTGGTACCATCTAGGTTTTACTTATTAGACAAAAGCATTGGTATGGAAACCGGTGAACTTCAATGGCTGCCTGCTCTAGAGGCTACAAGCCCTATTCTCTAAACACACAGGTCTGAATGGCCAATGAACACACAGCAGCACTTCCTACACAATAGAATATATCATAAATGTGGGTAAATGATGTTCCACACTTTCCACACTTTAACAATTAAACTCATAAACTATTAAATTAAAGTCAACAACTGTTATTGGAAAAAGCGTTAGCTAAAAGCTAAAAAGGTTTTTACAATAAAGAAAACACCAGATTGCACTGGCCACCATTCATATGTACAGGGGAGAGTGGGGCTAAGATGTGTCAATGGGTAAGTTGTGTTAGGCTACTTTTGATTACATAATTGACCCTTGTTTTAATGTTTTTCAGTGTTTTTTTATTACACTTCCTAGTTTACACAACAGATTTTGCATAAATATTTTAAAGTGGATGAATTTTAAAAAAAAGTCTAGATGAAACTTACAATCAAAACAATCAAAACATTTCTAGAATGCAGGACAAACTTGAAGCAGATTAATCAATATAGAACAATATAGTGAACTAGAATGTACATTTCCAGAAGAAAATGTGAAGTGGTGCTTGCAGTGGCAAAACTCGCCACTCGGTTGCTAGGGTGTGGTACATGATTGCATACTAGGCAACAAACATGTCTGTACTATGTTCTGGTGCTGAGATATGGCTTATTCATGTTGTTCAGGTGGTTGCTAGGGCATTGCTAAGGTGTTCTGAGTGGTTGCTAGGGTGTTTTGGGTGGTTGCTAGGGTATTCTGGGTGGTTGCTAGGGTGTTCTGGTTGGTTGCTAGGGTATTTTGGGTGGTTGCTAGGGCATTGCTAGGGTGTTCTGGGTGGTTGCTAGGTGGTTGCTAGGGTGTTCTGGGTGGTTGCTATGGTGTTGCTAGGCGGTTGCTAGGGTATTCTGGGTGGTTGCTAGGGCGTTGCTAGGCGGTTGCTAGGGTATTCTGGGTGGTTGCTAGGGCGTTGCTAGGCGGTTGCTAGGGTGTTCTGGGTGGTTGCCTGGGTGTTGCTAGGCGGTTGCTAGGGTATTCTGGATGGTTGCCAGGGTGTTGCTAGGCGGTTGCTAGGGTGTTTTGGGTGGTTGCTAGGGTGTTGCTAGGTGGTTGCTAGGGTGTTCTGAGTGGTTGCTAGGGTGTTGCTAGGCGGTTGCTAGGGTATCCTGGGTGGTTGCTAGGCGGTTGCTAGGGTGTTCTGGGTGGTTGCTAGGGCGTTGCTAGGCAGTTGCTAGGGTGTTCTGGGTGGTTGCTAGGGTGTTGCTAGGGTAATTTGGGTGGTTGCTATGGTGTTACTAGGTGGTTGGTAGTTGTCAAAGATGGTTACTGTTGAGTTTGTAGCATTTTATTGGCATGATTTAGCACTTAGCTAATCAATATTAGCATGTAGCTATTCACTGCTAGCATGTTTAGCATGTAGCAAGTCCTGTTTGCTAGCATGAGTAAAAAGAGCCAACCCCCATCTCTATACGATGTTTTGATGCAGAGATATAGGTCTTGCAAAACGGTTGCTAGGGTACTATGTTTGGTTGCTAGGGAGTGGCTTGGCAGCTGCCAATCATGAAGCTCCAAAGTCAATGTGAATGTATAAACCAACCCCCATCTCTATACGATGTTTTGATGCAGAGATATAGGTCTTGCAAAATGGTTGCTAGGGTACTCTGTTTGGTTGCTAGGGAGTGGCTTGGCAGCTGCCAATCATGAAACTCCAAAGGCTGCTTGTCAGTATGAATGATATAAACCAACTCCCATGCCTCTGTGACATTCAGAATGGAAGATATCCCTCTTTGGATTTTGGTTGCTAAGGTGCTCGACAATGGTTGCTAGGGCGTGGCTAGGAAGTGTTGAGGTGATTCATGATTGGCTGTTTGCTGCCCCGAGTCAAACGAGACCACCCTCATGTTTCTATGACAATTCAGTCCAGAGATATCCCTTCGATCTCTTTCAATGGAAGTCTATGGGAGTTGTTGCTAAGGTGCTCTAAATGGTTGCTAGGGCGTGGCTTGATAGCTTCACAATGATCCTGAGAGACTGATTGGTTGTCTGAGTAAAATGAGCCCGCCCCTTTGTCTCTACGACACTGTGATCCAGAGTTATGTTCAATATAAAAGCGTTTTCTATGGTGTAGGACGGCCCATTTCATGGGCCGTCCTACACCATAGTAAGTCAATGGGGAAACTTTGGGCAGCTCCTGCCCCCCAGGGGTGCAACTTTTACCCCATTGTGTGGTATGTTCTTACAGAGTCTGTCAGCCTCTTCAAATGTGGTAAATTACACGTTTCTGCGACATCCTCGTTCCGAGCTACGACTCGTCAAAGTTTGACGCAATGTTAAGTCTATGGGATTTTTCGGCCGGTTTTTCGCCCCTGGGGCGAACATCGTACCCCCGATCCCTTATAAAAGCCATAGCACACCATTCCCGAACAGGCCGCACGTTTTGACGCCTCATTCGTGGGTCTGTGACAAAAACTGCGGGAGGAGTAGCGCGTCAAAAAGTGGCCAGAAGAATAAGAATAAGAAGAATAAGAATAACTAGAATGTACATTTCCAGAAGAAAATGTGAAGTGGTGCTTGCAGTGGCAAAACTCGCCACTCGGTTGCTAGGGTGTGGTACATGATTGCATACTAGGCAACAAACATGTCTGTACTATGTTCTGGTGCTGAGATATGGCTTATTCATGTTGTTCAGGTGGTTGCTAGGGCATTGCTAAGGTGTTCTGAGTGGTTGCTAGGGTGTTTTGGGTGGTTGCTAGGGTATTCTGGGTGGTTGCTAGGGTGTTCTGGTTGGTTGCTAGGGTATTTTGGGTGGTTGCTAGGGCATTGCTAGGGTGTTCTGGGTGGTTGCTAGGTGGTTGCTAGGGTGTTCTGGGTGGTTGCTATGGTGTTGCTAGGCGGTTGCTAGGGTATTCTGGGTGGTTGCTAGGGCGTTGCTAGGCGGTTGCTAGGGTATTCTGGGTGGTTGCTAGGGCGTTGCTAGGCGGTTTCTAGGGTGTTCTGGGTGGTTGCCTGGGTGTTGCTAGGCGGTTGTTAGGGTATTCTGGATGGTTGCCAGGGTGTTGCTAGGCGGTTGCTAGGGTGTTTTGGGTGGTTGCTAGGGTGTTGCTAGGTGGTTGCTAGGGTGTTCTGAGTGGTTGCTAGGGTGTTGCTAGGCGGTTGCTAGGGTGTCCTGGGTGGTTGCTAGGCGGTTGCTAGGGTGTTCTGGGTGGTTGCTAGGGCGTTGCTAGGCAGTTGCTAGGGTGTTCTGGGTGGTTGCTAGGGTGTTGCTAGGGTAATTTGGGTGGTTGCTATGGTGTTACTAGGTGGTTGGTAGTTGTCAAAGATGGTTACTGTTGAGTTTGTAGCATTTTATTGGCATGATTTAGCACTTAGCTAATCAATATTAGCATGTAGCTATTCACTGCTAGCATGTTTAGCATGTAGCAAGTCCTGTTTGCTAGCATGAGTAAAAAGAGCCAACCCCCATCTCTATACGATGTTTTGATGCAGAGATATAGGTCTTGCAAAACGGTTGCTAGGGTACTATGTTTGGTTGCTAGGGAGTGGCTTGGCAGCTGCCAATCATGAAGCTCCAAAGTCAATGTGAATGTATAAACCAACCCCCATCTCTATACGATGTTTTGATGCAGAGATATAGGTCTTGCAAAATGGTTGCTAGGGTACTCTGTTTGGTTGCTAGGGAGTGGCTTGGCAGCTGCCAATCATGAAACTCCAAAGGCTGCTTGTCAGTATGAATGATATAAACCAACTCCCATGCCTCTGTGACATTCAGAATGGAAGATATCCCTCTTTGGATTTTGGTTGCTAAGGTGCTCGACAATGGTTGCTAGGGCGAGGCTAGGAAGTGTTGAGGTGATTCATGATTGGCTGTTTGCTGCCCCGAGTCAAACGAGACCACCCTCATGTTTCTATGACAATTCAGTCCAGAGATATCCCTTCGATCTCTTTCAATGGAAGTCTATGGGAGTTGTTGCTAAGGTGCTCTAAATGGTTGCTAGGGCGTGGCTTGATAGCTTCACAATGATCCTGAGAGACTGATTGGTTGTCTGAGTAAAATGAGCCCGCCCCTTTGTCTCTACGACACTGTGATCCAGAGTTATGTTCAATATAAAAGCGGTTTCTATGGTGTAGGACGGCCCATTTCATGGGCCGTCCTACACCATAGTAAGTCAATGGGGAAACTTTGGGCAGCTCCTGCCCCCCAGGGGTGCAACTTTTACCCCATTGTGTGGTATGTTCTTACAGAGTCTGTCAGCCTCTTCAAATGTGGTAAATTACACGTTTCTGCGACATCCTCGTTCCGAGCTACGACTCGTCAAAGTTTGACGCAATGTTAAGTCTATGGGATTTTTCGGCCGGTTTTTCGCCCCTGGGGCGAACATCGTACCCCCGATCCCTTATAAAAGTCATAGCACACCATTCCCGAACAGGCCGCACGTTTTGACGCCTCATTCGTGGGTCTGTGACAAAAACTGCGGGAGGAGTAGCGCGTCAAAAAGTGGCCAGAAGAATAAGAATAAGAAGAATAAGAATAATAAGTATGTGAGATAACAATAGTGTTGCTTTGCCATAGGCAAGCACCACTAATAAGTATGTGAGATAACAATAGTGTTGCTTTGCCATAGGCAAGCACCACTAATAAATGTTGACGCAAGAACCAAACAGATCCTCTGCACAGACCTATGACCAACTTCATGCTGGATCCAATCTTCAAGGAACTGGATTGAATTTTTGAATGCTACCGATCCTAATTCTAAATTTCTGACTTGTGATGGAGTCTGAATCATAATGACACCGTGTTCGTTCGTTGGCCAGAGGAGAACTGGCGGCTGATTGAGCCGGGTTTCTCTCAAGGTTTTTTTCTCCATTTCTGTCACCGGATGGAGTTTAGGTTCCTTGCCACAATTGCCTCTGGCTTGCTTGGTTGGGTAAAAGTAATGCATTACGATATTGCGTTACTCCCAAAACAGTAACTAATTGCATTACTTAGTTACTTTTTAAGAAAAGTAATTTATTACATTACCGTTGCGTTACTTTTTCTCAACTTGGGCTGGGCTTGCTTGTTTGTTTTTTAATAACAACAAAAAAAGTTCTATTTTTGACAAAAGTTAAGGCCCTTTCACATCAAAAGTGAAATGAATAAGCCTCAGGCTGAAGGAAATGCATATTTACGCCTGTACAGTATAGGGCGCAGCTCAAACAAACATTTCAGCTGCTGTTCTGGATTAAAGAACAATAGGATACAGGAGAAGGAAGTAATTTTTGCTTATTAGTATGGTTGAATTAGATCATTGAAGGTCAGCAGAAAAGACATTGGTTAATAAAATTAGATTAAATGCATAAAGTATATTTGTGTAATTTAAGTTTTGCTTAAAATTCTGAGATTGCATTTTACTGTTTTTATTAATTTTGAGGAATACTGAACGTTTTTCGTGCAAGTGAGATGAGTAAATGCATGTTCACATTTAGTCTAGAACTAAAATAACCATCGTGTACACAGCGCACACAAACCTCCTCACTTTATTTGTCTCAACATGGGGACAGGAAAGCTGTCAGTCAATAAATGTGAAAAAGTGACTAGCGTTACTTTTGTTACTTGAAGAAGTAATCGGATTCTGTGACCCAAGTAACTTTTAATGAGTTACCCCCGCTTAAAATTCAACCATATTATTGATTTAACTGCACTGACACTAATGGAGGAGAACTGTAAAACACAAAACAGAAGCAAGTGTAGAAAAGACGTGTCAAAAAATCAGCTCTGACCATTAAGACTTGCAGTGTAAATGCAGCCTAAAGACTCCCACAGCACCTTCCTAGACAGCACTCAAACATTCCTTAAATAATGAGCTTCACACGAATCAACTGTGCACATTAATTTCATAAGGGAGCACCAATTCACATTAACCTATGGGGTGTGTACATTAAACATCTAGTCATCATCACACTATGTTCCTTGGCTTCATACTGCAAGTCTAATTATATCACCATCAGAGTGTTGAGTTTATCTTTCTGAAAATTCCCCAATGTAATTATGACAGTGAGCTAGATAAGTCAGCTAATAAACTTCAAACATTAACACGAGAAGTGCCAAAGATTTCTTTTATGGGAAGCTGCATTTCCTTGTATAATTAAAACAGACATTGTCAGGAACAGTTTGTCACCTTCTATTGCTTGTTTGTTGATTATTACTATATTCCAGATGTGTGTACGTTTTTGAGGACACCAGTGGTGACAGTCAAATTCTTCTGTCAATTTCCCCTTATTATAGGCCTATCACCATTGCGTCAAGTTAAGTCATCTTTATATAGCCTTGCGCTTTATGTATAAAGATTGCTTCAAAGCAGCTTTACAGTGATAACAGGAAAATAATAATAAATAATCCTTACGAAAACAATAGGGCCTTCGCCCTTTCGGGGCTTGGGCCTTAAAGGCAGGGTAGGTAGAACTCCCCAAAAATACTTTTTCCAAAGCAGCCCAAATGCGCGCACCCGTTTTGAAGAGGCACGGACAGAAGCTAGTAATAATTATGGCAGATAAAGAACAGTCACAATTCTCAGTACCTGCATATAGAGGCAGCGAAGTCATACAAGTTAAAAAAAGGAAGACAATATTTTGAAAATACTATGAATAAAA
This sequence comes from Siphateles boraxobius, assembly GCF_051911475.1. Classification (NCBI taxonomy): domain Eukaryota; kingdom Metazoa; phylum Chordata; class Actinopteri; order Cypriniformes; family Leuciscidae; genus Siphateles; species Siphateles boraxobius. Next base: position 17,136,874 of record NW_027509097.1, read on the forward strand.
AGTCTTTGGATAAATCAAGAAATCATAGAGAGTCATTATCGGCGTGGCTTTCCAGCGGCGGCGACTACTGAGGGATCTCAAGGGGCTGAAAAGTGATTCCATGATGGCTTTATTTCTGCTGACAGGTAATCTTGCTGTTTTCATTTTGATGGCATTTATTTTTTCATGAAGCATCATGTATCACTAGCACACGTACCTAATATAGCTACCTAACGTTACGTAGCATAATAACGTTACACTGGCTTACTACCTATGACAGTGTAACTTTGGTGTCGACTGGTAGCCTATAACGTTACTGTTATTGAGCCAGGGTTGAGACGATAAATAAGCAAGAGGCCAATCTGCAGTTGAAAGCTGTTTTGTTTAATTTCGCCAAATCTAACTTTAGGTTAAAAGTTTAGGGGATCTATTTTTATACTTTACCCTCAGCCTAAACTTTGTTCATGTTCACCGTGAACTCTGCTCCGTTTTTTCACGTTTGGTTTGTTGTTATATGCTCTACATATGTTTACCTATGTCTTTATGTTGTACCTGGATATGTTATGAATCTTACAAATTCACCTTCATCACAGTGTAACTGATAGTAACGGCAAACGTGTATCAATGAAGCTATTTATAGCTTTGCCTTATATTCAGTTTGATTCGGTTACAAGCTAGTAAAATATTTTAAACTTTACCAGTATCGATATGCGAGCTTGATAGTGAGTATAACAGCCATGCTAATTGTTTATATTCATAATGATAAAGTTAGTTATTTTATTACTTGTGATTCTGACATGATGTCACTACATGCACTGCGCTCCTCTCTGCTCGGCGCTGGTAAACGCGTCCGACTCTTCCAGCTTTGCGAACGCCCGGGATCGCGCGTTCATGTGTTTTGGGGGCGTGGCTTTGGAAGGAGCCGAGAAGGGAGGGGGTGGGGGTGGGAGTTAATGGAATAATGAGCTGTGTTTATTGCAGTCCTGAGAGGACTACAGACACTCGATTTTTATCATTTATTTTCCAGAACACTTACATTTTAATTATGCATTGATATATAAAGACGGTTTAAACAAATTTGGAAAAAAGTATTTTTGGGGACTTTCTACCTACCCTGCTTTTAATGATTCATTCATTTCGGCTGTACAGCAGCAATAAAAGAAAATAGTGTCAGCTGAAATCAGTTCAGCGTTAATTCAGTTCCGATATAAAGATCAATTATTAAATTTGTTAATTTTCATCTATAAAGCAGTTCTGCAAAAAACAGTGATGTCATCATCCAGCTCAGTTCAGTTTTATATATATACATACAGATGCTTTATGTGTGCATGCATGTCTGTTAAATTACTACATTCAATGAAAAAACCCATGACATCAGAATCATTCAAATGCAGTCAAAACATTTATTGGAAAATATGCATGCAGGTATACAAGCTAAGGTCCAAAACATGTTTTTTTCCAGTATGGAATACTATTAACTTCAAGACAAAAATATAACAGTCTGAATATAAGGTTAATAAAAAAAATAAAAACACACTGAAAAAACAATCCTTTAAATATGTACACTGTATCTACCATAACAGGTTATGTATAATGCAAATGATTCATTTGAGATATAACTAATATAGCCCCAAAAATGCATACAAGGAGATTATAATGAACCCAGATTAATATTGTTGTTTTACCTTAAGACTCAAAGATGATGAAAAATAGGTAGAAAGTATCTCATTATCATACACCCATACACGCTCTCACTCCTTTCAAGCTCTACCTCCATCTACCACGATTTCTCTTTCAGGCGCAAAACGCCGTGCAGATGTTGCCAGAGCAACTTTACGGGTGTAGGTTGTGCAGCGGCGTAGGATCTCCTGAGTTTGTGGTCGGGGTGGTATCCTGGGAGCTCCGACTCCTTTCATAAGGTGGCCAGTGTCTGAGCTGATGGGGCTGGACATACCACTATCAATGCTGTCTGGCTCTTTATCCTGCGGTCTCAGGCCCTCTTCCCCCTCTGAGCTGGACATGCTTGGGCTCATGGAGGTGGTGTCCGAGGAATTGAAGCTGAAATCGGTTCCATCATCGCTGAAGCTGCCAGACTCCTCGTGTTGTCCCGGATCGCTGTTCTGGCTCTGGGGCTCTGACAGCATTTCCAGAGAGCTGGAGCTGAGGAAACTGTTCATTCGGTTTTGTGTGCGAACCTGAGGCTCCAGTTTTAAAGAGTTGTTGGCGGACAGGTTGATAGCGGAGTTGTGAAGTTGCCCCTGAAGAGTCTGAAGGCCAAAGCCGAGGCTGCTGTAGAGCTTAAGGTACATGGAGGGCACATAGCCTGCCTTTCTGTTGTATCTGCACAGGGAATACAAGCTTAGGTTAAGTTTTGTATGGGACAGACACATTATGTACATTTAGAAATAATAGGCATTTAGAGATTTAAATGTTTGTTTTGGTAGAAGTTATGACACAATAATATTTGTCAGTGATAAAATGTCAGTGTTGTCTGTGCTGAAGTTAAGAAAAGAAACAACACTATCTATCTAACCACTATTGGTCAAAACTCAACACTTTGGATTGATTTCTATAGGATCATGTGAGAATGAAGAAATGGCATGTAGTTTTGCCATCACAGAAATAAATTTCATTTAAAAAAATATATAAAAGAGAAAACCATTTTCAAATTATATTAATATTTATAACTGTATTTTTTTTAAAATAATGGCCGACTGACTGTATATTATGCTTATTGCAAGGCAACTTGCCAAATAAATTGATAAATGGATATGAAATATAGATTTAAGTTTGTATAAGATGTCAGAAGCAAACAAAAGACATGCTATGTAGGAAATATGTTGCCAGGGCAACTCAATCATATAGTTTAGCAGCCATTATGCAGAATGTGGCAAATGGCCAATCAGATAATAATCTTCCACATACCTGTACATTGTCTATTGATACTGTACATTCTATCATTCTCTGAATGTCAGTGCAATTGGAGTAAACAACTTCTATTACCTAACAAGCCACCAGCCATTATCAGACCTCTGTAACACCTCCACAACAGCGCCAATGCTCAGAGAGAGCTCGTCCTCTTTTTTAGATGTGTAACTTCTCGTTGCGCAGTACAGAGACACTAGGGGAACGGAAAAAAAAATCAGTTACCAAGGTTATCTTTGGAGATTCAATACGACAGAACGTTTATGTAACAGCTGTATCTTACTTTCAAAAGTAGGTGAGTCAAACTCCTCCTCATCCTTTTCTTCTTGCCCTTCGTCACAGAATTCCAGGTAAGGAGCAGGAAACCAAGCTAGACGTTTATCGTCATTCTCGACAAGCCACCAACCTGATCACACCACAGAAAAATATTGAGAAGCTATAAGGATCTGCACTATGAACTTTAGTTCACTTTCTTAAGGGGGAAGAGACATACCTGCTTTGTCTTTGATGAGCACATCCAGTCTTTCATCCACAGCTACTTTAAAGGGCTTGTTCTTTGTATCTTTAGTCTCATATGGAGCCACACATCGATATGTCTTGGACACAAAAGGCTGGGTCACGTTCCCATTGCTCAGACGTTTATTTTCCAAGTCAGGTCCTCTGTTGACAGTGGGGATGCTGTTAGATTGCAGAATCATCAAACTGCAGGGAGAAAAGAGCAGCTTTAACAGACAATTACAGCACAGTTTCATTCCAGCAGGTTGACATGGATATTAAACTCTGCCAACCAAACCAGAAAAAAAACAAATACTATAGCTATAGCTATACGGTGTACATATTCTTGGAACGCTGCAGTAACCTACTTATTTGCCGCAGGGGAAAAAATCTACATGGCCTACCTGTTTTCTGTATATTCTGGCAGAAGCTCCTGCTCACTTGGCAGGAAAAACTGAATGACTTCTGTGGAATGTGACACAGTCGCGTCACACTGCAGCAGGTTGGAACAGTAGCTCTCCAGAAACCTCAGACGGGACACTGACTTAGCCAGAGCTTTCAACTGAAACGATGGCATTATGCACTGAGCTGTAAACAACAGAAATCTCAATGAACAAAAAAACAAATAAAAGAGTGGATAAAAGAGTGAAGTGAAGTGTGGATAAAAGAGTGGTCTTTAACAGGGCCCTCTAGGGGGTTAATGGGAGTACTGCAGACATGTGGCCAAAGTTCAGCGGTTTCCCTCCGATATAAAATATTATAATTATAATAATGATGAATGATTATTTGAAAGACTTTGCAATGTGAGCATCAATATGTAAAGTATGTAAATACAGGAATTTGTTACTACTTTAAGCCTAACCTATAATAGCATGCATAAACAATGGGTTACAAAAATGGGTTTCACTTTATTTTAAGGTGTCATTGTTACAGAGTAAATATATATTTAAGTACGGAGTAATATTAACTACATGTAGCTTACTTACTATAGGGTAAGGGTAGGATTAGGATTTGGTTGAGGGTTATGAATAATTTACTGTTATTAGGCTACTATGGTAAGTACATATAACATATGTAAAATAAATAAAATAAAGTGTTACCAAAAATGGTAAATTTAGATGTTTCAACATTATGTAGACCTCCATATTAATCACCTAATAAAACTGTTAACCATACCTTCAAATCTGGGTAGCACTCTATCCTCTTTCCGAAATTTGTTTTCCACCTGAAACTTCTTCTTTAATTGCCTCTGTTGGAAAGAAATGTAAATTAAATAACGAATTTTTCACTTCTAGTAACGACTTGTGCCAAGTAGTTGACTGCAAAACGTACATGGAGCGTTTTGAAGTCTCGGAGGGATCGGTACACTATCAGCTCACTCTGGTCTGACCATAGCACAGATGTCATGTATTTCTGTAACAAATCAACAAACAAACAATTATAATCATACGCTATATTCAATAGCGTTGTCAGAATTTAAAATTATCATACGAATAGATCATATTATTACTTTGTACTTGTCCTTTTTCAATACTCCGATAAGACGGACATCGACAGGAAAGCGAGGGTCACTCATAGCTGAATCTGTTTCTGATGAATGAGATCACAGTAAGAAATCTCTCCTTCCTTGTTCTCTTTCAGCATCACAAGCATCCTCATCATTTATAGGCCTAGCCGAAAGCCATGGGCGTGTTGTTTATCTCACGTGATTAAAGAAAATTGAGTGAGTGAACAGTTGAAAGAGAATAATGATAAGCAAAAAAAAAAAAAAAAAAAAAAAAACCAAGTCTGATAAGCGGCTGCGGGCACGTGCGAAATTGAGTGTAAGAGAAGTTATGACACAATAATTTGCCAGAGATGAAACGTCAGTGTTGTCTTCAAACCAATGTGGGAAAGTTTATAACACTATTTTGTCAATGATAAAACGTTATTGTTGTCTGTGCTGAAGTTTATTACTTACAAGAAAACAAACAACACTATCTATCTATCTAGAGTTTTTTCAGGTTAAACCATAGATAAACTCAGACTGTAAACAAAATAGGGTTAAACATAGCAATTAAGTTAAAGGGTTAGTTCACCCAAAAATGAAAATTCTGTCAGTAATTACTCACCCTCATGTTGTTCCAACCATGCAAGACTTCGATCATCTGCAGGACACAAATTAAGATATTTTTGATGAAATTGAGAGCTGGCTCTCTCCCTCATAGGCTGCTAGGTAATTGCATATGCCGGCCCAAAACAGTTAGTTAAAGACATTATTAAAATAGTCCAAGTGACTACAGTGGCTCAACCTTAAGTTTATCAAGCTACGAGAATACTTTTTGTGCGCAAAAAAACCCCTAAAATAACGACTTTATTCAATTATTCATTTTCTTCCTTGTGGGCCTCTGACGTGAGTTCACAAGAGGGCCACGACACATGCGCGAGAAATGATAAGATCTCAGTCGTTGATAAAAATCGTTGATTTAAAATAGCACAAATTAATATATTTTTGATAAAATCTGAGAGCCTTCTGTCCCTACCACTTTGACGCTTCAAAAATTTCATAAAGAGATCATAAAACTAATCCAAAGCTAATATGAATTTAGCAGCTTAGTGCAAATTTTCTGAAGAGACACGTTTGCTTTATATGATGAACAGATTTAATTTAGGCTTTAATTCACATAAACATTCATCGACTCTCACATCAGTTGTGGTAAACAGAAGCTCAAGCATCACTTGACGTGCGAGAACCAATGAGGTTCATTCTCGTGTTATGCAGCACGTTTGAGCCTCCATAAGAACCAATGAGGTTTGTTCTTGCGCGTCAAGCAGCTAAAGACCAAATTAAATCTGTTAATCATATAAAATAACCAAGTCTCTTCATAAAATTTGGACTAAACCACTCAATTCATATGGATAACGATCCCTTAATATACTTTTTGAAGCGTAAAAGTGCGTAGCTGTCAATGGAGGGACAGAAAGCTCACAGATGTCATCAAAAGATCTTCATTTGTGTTCAGAAGGTGAACAAAAGTCTTACGGATTTAGAACGACATGAGGGTGAATTGAAAGAAAGAATTTTCATTTTTTGGTGAACTATCCCTTTAAGAACTATGACCAACTAGCAGTTAGTCAGGGGTAATCAGTCTTACTTTTCAGTATCAAATTAATACTTATCTACATTTTTACGACTTAAAACATTTATGAACAGTCTTAAAGAAAAAAATTGGATGACTAACTCAAGTCTTAGCGGTTTAAGGAGTACCTTTCCCGTAAGCGATAATGACTTTATCAAAACAACCAAAGTGAGCAGTTCATTCAGGCTTGTCATCCTTTAGTAATTTTCCCATGATGACCTGGTGGTTTTGTGGGGGTGGACAGGCTAAGTGGGGCTCACAGGTGTGTCTTCAAACTGAGGGTGATGAGAGGGCAGACAGCTGGAACATTGATCTGAAGCTGCTGGCGTCACACTGGCCTTGAAGAACCGCCAAAACTCCTCTGCAGAATCAGCTCAAGGTCATCAGCAGTGAGGGTTTGTCATGCCTCATGCATGCACACATCATCACCTGGAAAAGGAGCCCAAGCGCACGTTTTGGCTGTCCGGATGAAGGCACCAAAACACGTGCTTTTCGTGCAACACCCACTGAACCGGGGCAACACACGAGAAAATATGTGCCCACAGACTTGATTTGGAGCCAGCTGCAGTAATGAACAATATGACCACTTGGAAAATACCCTAAAGAAAGTCCCTTCTAAAGGTTTCTAAAATACGGCTGAAATTGTTTTCCAATTTATGTTGCTTAACTGATTTAAAAAAAAAAATAGTAATAGTACATTAAGGCATCATTTTATATATATTTTCACTACAATACATTTCTTTTTCTTGCCATGTGAAATGTGAGCATGACCTAAAAGATATTTTGTTGATTTGTATAATCAAGACACTTCTGCTCATAATAGCTAATAGCTGAGATGTGCACATTTGCATTAGATTTGCAAATAGATTTGAAAGATGTTATGACAAAGTATGCCTTTGTTACAGTAATGAGACTTATTAAAAAAAAGAATAATCAATAGTCAATGCTTGTTAGGGCCCGAGCACTGATGGTGAGAGGACCCTATTGTTTTTTTCTCTGTTTCTTCTTTTTCTCCTAAGTGAATCGCTTTTTTGAGGGCTTAAACATGCTCGAAAACTCATGAAACGCTTCAGAAGTGGTGAAAATGTACGTGTGATATGGGTTTCAGAATTGGATGGGGCAAAATGGCTCACATAATTCAGGAGCCTTCAAATGCCTCAGGTCTCATTCACAATAATGTATGACAACACTCAAGCATCTATATTGGGGGGTTGTATATTTACTGCGGAGAATGAACAAGGAAGAAGCTTTGCACATTTGTTTCTTATCTAAAGTACTAGATGCAAACTTTCAAGCTCCTGGGAAAAGCATTTATATCACATCCGTCCATCCTTTTATCAATCTCTCTAAACTAAAAAACTTAATGTATTGAGTGTCTCCTGATACATACAACAACTACCAGCTGCCAGTAAGTCATATTCTGAGGTTTCTCTGTAATAATAGTCTTGGGTCTGTGGGTGTATCTTTAAAGAAAGAGCAACTTGGGTGACTTTGGACAATAGCCTTTTGTGCATCTAGGTTGTGCAACATGGTTTTATTCATTATAAAATACTTAATTATAGTAGCTTTGAACATCCTTTATAGTAAAACAAGTTAACAACACTGTTACTTAATGCCCTGCTTTGTGACTATTCCATGTCTCTTTACATTAACAAAATATCAGCATACTCTTTCAGAATCCATCTATATTTTATAAAGCATATAAAAGAAACAAAGAAAAAAAAAACCTCTGCACTTATCGGTTTCACTTCAATTGAACATCTTGATGCTGCTTGGTCATAGTTTCTTTCCTCTAGAGGATGTTAAGGTTAAATAAATGTTGGCTTGTCAGCATGATTGATTATTCAGGATATACTCTTTTTTTATCCATTATGCAAAGATGATTAAAAGAAAAGGCTGGAATGTTTCATCCTTAGTGTTATTTGAGCAACATTTCTTTGTGTCATTACAGTAATTGTGACCATTGCACAAATCCACAATATGATCCAATAAGCATCCACAACCAAGGCTTGACAAACAATACCGGACAATGAAAAACAAAGCATAAACTTAAATGTGAGCACAGATACTGTATGTGCACAGCTGAACATAATGAGTGATCACATTAACATCCATGACAACAAACTAAACAAGAGAAGACGGAGCAAACTGAAAACAAAGTCCATGTGATGATGTGTATGAGTCACAATATTCAGTGGCTAATTTTCAAATACATCACAATTAAAAAGATTTCATTGTCTTGCTTGAATATGTTTTGGTCCATATGCACACCATGTGCACTATTCCAAATTTACAATCAGACCTCAGACTCAAGTTTACCATTAGGTTGAGTCTTCTAAAAAAACAGGCCATAAACATGTAGTCAGTTTCTTGGATATGACAAAAGCTCTTCCTGTAACGAGAAATATAATTGATTCTTTTTCCTTGTTTGAACACAATAAAGTTTACTTACTCACCCCTTCCAGTACCACTCCTAGCCAAAGTATCCACCGGTTTATTATACAACAGTCATAAATATATCCATTTATTTATGTTTTTGGGAAGCTTTTGATTTTGTTTGCGTATGCTAGTTTGACTGTTGTAACGTGGGATTATTGCTGCAGAATGCAGTCATTCATTTACTGACAACAGAACAGATGGTTTACTGTTCTTATATTTATTAATTCACAGGCAGTTCTCAATGTTTTATGAGTCTTCTTTGACAAGTTTGATGCTCAATTGATCAAGGTCATGCCAAGAGCCAATAATAACAATAGCAATATTGTAATGATGCAGTATATCCAATTGCAGCTTTTATTGGGAGAAGTTAAACAGGCAGGAATCAACAACAGCAAACAGGGCCACATAGACAAGGCAGAGACAAACCACATAACAGGCGATGGTCGGGGCAGACGACGAGAAGCAAGGTCCAGTAAGCATCCAAGTCAGGGCGGGCAGAGAACAAGCAGAAAGTAGGGATGGCTGACGCGAAACTGACGTTCCGAAGCTTCGCGTGATCCCGAAGCGCAGATGTTTCGAAACACTGATCCGAAGCGTGGTTCAAAACACCCATGTCACGTGACTACGGCTAAATGAAGCTTCGAAGTGTTTCACAAGTGTTTCGACAGCCAGGTGGAATCCGCCGAATCAGCGTTTGATTGACAGGTTCGGAAACAGAACACACAATCGCAAATCTGTATAAAAGTGAAGTCAACGCATCTTGACCTCGTGGGTTTTTGTGAGAGGAGTTTGATTTTGAGATAGCGGATGTTTGGTGGTATAGCTGACATTTATAGAGCGATTTGTTTAGTTATATTTAGGCTTACATTTAAATGTACACATTGACTGATCGGCTAGAGACAGCGCCCGATGCCCGATGATGGAGAGAAAACGGCCAGGTGGAGCAGACAGGGAAAGGACAAAGAAAACACTGAAGCAGCAAAATGTTGCAAAATTACTGACCTTTTCAATGCTTCAAGTGCAGGTCAGTTTCATCTGTAAATACTGTACTTTTTTCTACGTTAATTTAGTATTGAACTGCTAGCAAATGTAAGCGGTAGCCTACATTCATGGAGAAGTCAAAACAAATGAGTGAAACAGACCACAGAAAACTCACAGAAGAAATGTATTGAGGTAAAAATTCGAATTGTTTTTATTTTATTTAATTTATAACATATGATTTAGTTTAACATAACACAACTAAGGGAGCGTTTCGCTGAATATTATCACGATTGAAAATGTTACATTGAATTTATTGTTCAGTAAACAAGCAGCGTATTTAATATTTATTATTAAGTTACTTACATTTTAGAGACAAACAATATTAACTTTTTTTGTTCTATTTCACCGACGACAATAGTTCCAAAGGAAAGCAACAGCAGCGCGTGTTTTGTTACTGAATGATTCAGCGTTTTGAACGAATCTTTTGTATGAATGACTCAATGACTCACTAATTAAGACGGTAACTTGCCGCCACCTATTGGCGGTTTAGTTTAATGTTTAATTATTGCATTTTTTTATTTGTATAATCAAACATTTATTTAAAACATCAATCTCATAACATTATTTATTGCAGTTGTAATTTTGCAGTGCAAATTATTTAATATGATGGGTAACAGCCCTGTAGTGATTATTATAACTGAATTTATTGATCAAATGTAATAATTTGACATGAAAGATGATGCATACATTTAATAAGGTAATACAAATTATTTTTATTAATGAATTTTATTAAATTTATTTAATACATTTATTTCATTAAAAAGTCTTACGCAACCTGCTGACCTTCTAAGCTAACATTTTTGTTTAACCTTTCTTCTGAAGTTTATATACATTTATGAGTGAGAAGTAGAGAGGTAGAAACAGCTTTGGACCTCTAGAATAAAAAACTCAGAATAAAGTGAGATATTGTGATCGGCAACTTGCCTACTGCAAAAATACATCATCCATGATGCGCCATTTAAGGAGCACTCATCCTGACATTTTGCAGGGTGCAGACTGAGGATAGCATTCCCCCTGTACCTAGGCCTGCTACTGACACTGCTGGGCCATGTAAGCAAGGTATGCATTGTTTGAAATATAATTATAATTGAAATATAATAACAGACTGTTGGGACACTGTTTACAAAGTCCATAGGCCTGTGTCAACCCCCTACAACCTAACGTCCCAATCACAACTGCCAATCATGTTAAAAACAGCTTCACTGTGAATGTAATATAATATGTTGTCAATATAATATTATATTTTGTGAATATACATTTTATAGGTCTGTATATGAGTACCTACCCAATCTACAGCCAAGACATCATTTTGGTTTTCCTAATAGATTTATGGATCAAAAATATATTTTTATGCCAGAAACAGGTATCCCTTTTGAGAGGATTTTTTCAAAGGCTGGAGAAATTATCTGTAAAAAAAGAAGTAGGCTAAGTCCTTCGACAGCAGAGAAATTAATATTTTTGAATACAAATCTATAAAAAAGTGAGACATTGTGGCTTGATTTCTTTTATTAATAATAATTTTTCATGACCAAAATAACATTATGCACAGTGAGGAGCCTTTACAAGCTTCACATATTAGAAAAATACAATAAAAAAACAAAACAAATTTAATGTCTCGTTGTCAATGTTGTTTCAGATCAATACCTGCAAGTGACCACTAGGTGTCACCGTTGAGACAGGTGTCGGATTGTTTCAAAGCCTCTACACGATATGGCACATTTGCTTCAACTGTTTCATTGTTTCACGAAGCCTCGATCTGCCCACCTCTAGCAGAAACGGGATACACCGTCCAAGGTCAAGGTAGCAATAATCCACCGGAAGAAACGCTCAGAAATGACAGCCAGGAAAGTCACTTCACCTTGGTGTGGTGCGTGGAAGTGTTTTATATGTGTGTGTCTGAATGAGATGCAGGTGTGTGTAATCACCGAAGTGCAGGTGTATGGTGTTTGGTGTAATCAGTGCAGGGAGGTGCATGATGGGAAATGTAGTCCGTGATAACCCAGGGAGTGCGTGGCTAATCGTGACAAATATAACTTATTTCCCAGAATAGTTTACTCTGTTACTTTCACCTAAATATTGGGGCTATTTGTTCTGTCAAAATTTCCATCCTATAAAGCAGAGAAATTATATGGAATTGAAATTATGATCTTTTTCTTGCTTTTATAGAAATTAATTTAATGGCGCGCAACCTACAACACTTTTGGCAGTGATATCCATAATACAACATGGCCTTAATTTCCTCATTGCTTAATGGTTAACATGTAAAAAAAAAAATTAAGTAAAAATTTCAGTAAGCTAATTCATTAACTGCCATCTTTCCGCATGAAGATGCAACAAAAATAATAATAAAGCTGGAACGCTGTATTGACCAATGAGAATCAAGGACTGGAATCATTTTAAAAACATCGTTGTTGTGCTGTTTTGTGCTGAGTTAAAGCCTGAACACATCAAGAATAGAATTAGAATGATTATTAAAACGGTATGGTTATAGTTATCATTCATGGTGTGATCGGCCCTTTACAGTTCATTTACAGTGCAACAGTGTAAAATGTGTAACATATAATTATAACCTTAGAGCTATTTACCTGATTTTACCTGATGTTGGTCTGAATTAATGTATTTAGTTTGTTTCAGTGATGTAAAATAATATATACTTAAGTTTTTTTTCGGTAACTAATGAGGAAATTGTTTAAGCAAACTAGTAGAATTACTGTAAGGTACAATCATGCCATAATATTGACCAAAGTAGAGCTCAGGGTTTGACCAATAGAGCTGATATGGTAGTGGTTACACAAGTTTAATTCCTGGGTATTCTGAATAACTCAACTATTTGAATCCTCTTATGACTAATTATAGAAGGTAAACGAGTAGCTGTCGATCATATTTATGCCCCTATTACATTTCGCTTTCCTGGTACATAACTGTTACAGGAACAATAAGTAAAACTAGTTTCAATGAAAGCATAGTTGTGTTACATCCTAAACACAGAAATGTTACCTGCAGGCTCTCCTCCCCAACCCCTCCCAAACAGCTATTCTAAGAGGACAAATGGCTTTACATCTGTCTTATAATAATTCATCATTGCTGCATAAACATTTTTCATTGACTGCAGTATAGTAGGCGAGTATGCATGCTGAACCAAAACATTTATTGAAAATAAAAAAATAAACAATGAAAGTGTTATATAGCGCATTATCATTATCAGATTTTATGCTGATAACAATTACTTGGGAGACAATTGTCAGAAGACTTCACTAAAAGTTACAAAGTTGGGGTTTAAATGACACCAATTAATATTCAGTAATAATATTGATTTAACTGCACTGACACTTTCGAATGAGAACAAAATTTTAACGGAATATAGCTGGATAATGACACAAATCTGCAATATTGACACAGACAGAACTGACTTGAGTTGAATTATGACACTGTTGCCTTCTGTAGTGCTGCTGATAAATGAACTGAACTAGCTTCATAATTGATGAAATTTGCAACATTGATTATTAACCCGAACTGAAACAACACTGAACTAAATTGAGCTGAATAATGTATATATTGTCCTGTGAAATTACATTTGTTTTCATAATTGATACATTTTTACTTTAACACTGTTTTTTCCTGTTTAATGTGAAGCTGATTTAAAGGGTAACTAAACCCCTGGTCAGAGCCTGACTCCACCCACTGGCAATATTTGAAAAATGCTGGAAAGTGGGCAGAGCCCAGCGGAGGGGGGCGTGCACCTGAGACGCATCTGTCTGTATGGAACTTGCCTATGTCACCAACAACCCCTTACATCACGAACCACCCCAAACATCCAATAGGAAAATTCAACTGCAGTAGCCACCGTTCAACCTGAAGAGGGAATATATTGTAGAATTAAAACACTTTATATACAAATGTCAAAAAAGTTACTCGAATCAATGAACCGTACTAATAAAGCCCCACTCTTACAGATCATTAACTAAAAAAAGTTGGTTAAGGGTTTAGTTACCCTTTAAAGGTTAGGTTACTAGAAAATGAAAATTGTCATCACTAACTCACCCTCATGTCATTCCAAATCCGTAAGACATTCATTCATCTTTAGAACACAAATTAAGATATTTTTGATGAAATCCGAGAGATTTTTCGTTTTTAGTGTTTTTTTAGTTAGCTTAGATATAGCATAGCATAGGCTACAGCTATCCGAAATTATTAGAGATAATGTTTATTTCACGATCTACGATATTTTTCGATAAAAAAACTTTGATAACAAATTTGATACAAGCATAATTCTGTTTAAGAATTAATTATGACATGACATGCTTGTAATAAAAAAAAAATATTATGCCTTATTGCTTGTGCTGTTTAAGTGACACTAACGTGAAACCAGACTTCATTCGCCCCAATGGAAAGCTTGTTTACACTGTCTTATTGATTCCCTATCCCCTATACAGGGCACTATGTGCCATTCACTATGTAGAAAATAGTAAATGTGTGAACAAGTGACCGATTTTAGCTGTGGCTTTGGCGTCTATTTATAGTGTAGGGGGCGGGACACTTTAGATTCTAGAGAGCATTTGATTGGACAGAAAATCCGGTGAGAAGCTGAAGTACAAAGTGATAATCAAAATAATTTATCCATATTGGCGGAAGTGAGAGACTGTAAGTTTTGAAAGCTTATTTCTTCTAAATGCGAATTTTTTCATTGTTTTGGAGCACACTAGCTTATAGATAACAGAAAGGCTAACAGAGTCAAAAGCAATTTTGATATCATAGGGACTTTAAAAAACACTGTAGCCTATGCATGCCAGACAGGTAGCTGGCAATGTCTCTTTGTAAAGAAAAAGGGGCAGGCCTATAGTCTGAACACGTAATATGCAAGCACATGACGTCACCATTTAAACAAATTTTTGTTTTTGTAGTTTACGTTGAGACAATAACGGAATCGTTTTCAAAAACATGCACTTTGAAACTCATTTTCAAAATAATTCGTTTTCAGGACCCCAATATGGCCTAAATACACTATTCAAAAATCAAAAGGTCTCTTATGCTCACACCAAGGCTGCATTTATTTGCTTAAAAATACTGTAAAAACAGTAATATTGTGAAATATTACAGTATTATAGAACTAATTTCTATATTAATATACTTTAAATTAATAAAATATATTACTGTGAGGGCAAAGTTGAATTTTCAGCATCATTACTCCAGTCTTCAAGTTCACGTGATCCTTCAGAAATCTCTAATATGCTTATTTGTTGCTCAAGAAACATTTCTTATTCTTATTATGTTGAAAACAATTGTGCTACTTATTGCTTAATATTTTTAAGCAAACTTTTTTTCAGGATTCTGGGATGGAAGAAAGCACAAAAGAACCGCATTTATTTGAAATAGCTCACTGCAAACTTTTGAATGGTAGTAGGCCTATATTTGATCAAGTTTCCTTTTTTTCCTTTGGTTTTGTTGTTGTAACAATATTTTTAGATTAAAATATTTACCATAGATTATTTTTTTTGTAAGGGAAGATTTTTCCATTCGAAGAAAAAATAAAGAGTTAAATGGAGATGAAATAGAAAGCACAGTTTAAAACAAAGCTTTACTGACGAGGTTACAGGCAGTCTTGTTTGTTTAGCTAAAGCATTGTAAGAATTCCCATTACAGTTTTAATTGCCCATAGGCCTAGGCTGATGGGAAGGAAGTGTGTATTTAAAACTATGTCGATACCTGGAATCTACAGTGATGCAGAAGAGGCGGGATTTACCTGCACATTAGACCATTCTGGCTTCTGTCTTTAAAGTGTAAATTGCAGGTTAACCACCATAACCAATTAATGTGTAAATTAAAGTGCTCAATATGTAAATATTTAAAAATGTCTGTCTTAAAATGCGTTAAAATAACATTTATTGGGGTTTCTTCGAGGGTAGCATGTTTTTTACCGTAACTGGGTGATGACATCATAAAAGGGAGTAGCAACTCATACTCTGCTAGATTCCTTCTGTTTGTGGCTTGACTATGGACAATTTTGAACCAGTCAGGCGTGAGTGAGGAGAGGAAATTGCCAGAAATCATGGCCCTCAAATATGGGGTTCCATGAGTGCCAAAAATGAGTCGACAGCACTCTGCTTTGTACTATTCATTTTTCCTTGTCAACAGTCATTGTCTAGTTGTTCGAAAAAAATGCTATATGTTGATGTGTGTGCTCTCTGTTTATGTCGATTTGATCTGTCCTCCTTACTGTATTGATCCTCCTTTTTCAGAAAAATGTGTATATGTTGATGTGTATGTTTATGTCGATTTGTTCTGTTGTCTGACATCTTGTTCTGTCGTCCGTACTTGAACTGTAGATATAGCCTACTGTCGTCCTGTTCAGTCATCTTAACTGTCGTGCAGTCATCTTAACTGTCCTTCAGTTCAGTTCAATCATCTCAACTGTCGTCCTGTTCAGTCATCTTAACTGTCCTTCAGTTCAGTTCAATCATCTTAACTGTCGTCCTTGTTTAGTCATCTTAACTGTCCTTCAGTTCAGTTCAAACATCTTAACTGTTGGCTTATTGAGTCACAACGCGTTCTCATCCCAATGCGTCATATACGACGCTTTTGCCAAAGCGTACATATCCTACGCACATGGCACCCTTTAGCGTAAATATAACCGGCACAGAGTATGGGTAGGTTTAGGTCTGGGGTAGGGTTAGGGTTAGACCACTAGGAGGCGCCTTCTGCCCCATGTATATCTGCGTCTCATATACGCTAAAGGGTGCCATATGCGTAGGATATGTACGCTTTGGCAAAAGCGTCGTAAATGACGCCTCAGTCATCTTAACTGTCCTTCAGTTCAGTTCAATCATCTTAACTCGTCCTGTTCAGTCATCTTAACTGTCCTTCAGTTCAGTTCAAACATCTTAACTGTCGTTCTGTTCAGTCATCTTATCTGTCGTCTTATTCAGTCATCTTAACTGTTGCCTTATTCAGTCATCTTAACTGTTGTCTTATTCAGTCATCTTAACTGTCCTTCAGTTCAGTTCAGTCATCTTAACTGTCGTTCTGTTCAGTCATCTTAACTGTCGTCTTATTCAGTCATCTTAACTGTTGCCTTATTCAGTCATCTTAACTGTTGCCTTATTCAGTCATCTTAACTGTTGTCTTATTCAGTCATCTTAACTGTCCTTCAGTTCAGTTCAGTCATCTTAACTGTCGTCTTATTCAGTCATCTTATCTGTCTTGTTCAGTCATCTTATCTGTCGTCCTGTTCAGTCATCATAACTGTCGTCTTATTCAGTCATCTTAACTGTCGTCTTATTCAGTCATCATAAATGTCGTCTTATTCAGTCATCTTAACTGTCGTCGTCTTATTCAGTCATCTTAACTGTCGTCTTGCTCTGTTCATCCTTACTATCGGTACTTAACTTAAGCAATATTTTAATAAGGTAATCTAATATTTTATCACTAACAAATTAGGCTACTGACAAAGTAGGGTCGATTTAAAAAAAGAAGCGGCGCGCCTCACGCGAGCAGGGCTTGTATGGTCCGAGAATGGACACTGCTAGTGATATAAAACACACACACACACACACACACACACACACACACACACACACACACACACTTTTAACTTAAAAAGCAATATTTTTAATAAGGTAAGTTAGTCTTATATTTTATATATACTTTATATGACAAAGTAGGGTAGTTTTAAATAAACAAACGAAATTTAAATAAATAAAAATGAAATTTAAATAAATAGAAACGAAATTTAAATAAATAAAAAAAACAAAAACGAAATTTAAATAAATAAATACGAAATTTAAATAAATAGAAACAAAATGTGAATAAATAAAAACGAAATTTAAATAAATAAAAACGAAATTTAAATATAGAAAAACATAATTTAATTAAAGAAAAACGAAATTTAAATAAAGAATAAAGAAAAACGAAAAATAAATGAACGAACTGTAATAGCCTAAATGAAGAACACGGTAAAGAATAATACATTTTGTTTCTATTATTATATTTTCCACTATTTCATAGTGTAAAAGTGTTCCTGAAACGGGAGTAGCCTATTATCTGGCTAGAGCGCAGAACAGCGTAGTTTGTATGGACAGAAGTGCCTGAGTTTATATTTTGGGTTAAGCTGTGTTGCTTTGACATTGTTGAAAATAGAATAATAGAAACAAAATGTATTATCCTTTTTACCCGTTATTATCAATCTAAATTAATGAAATTGTTATTGTTATTGCTACCATGTTCCTGTCAGGAATCAATCAGATTCATTCCCATCCACCACTCAAAGGTCACTCTCCCCGGAATATTAACCAGTCACACCTGTTCACAATCAGTCACCTCGTTACCCAGCCCTATAAAACACTCACGCACACCCCAGTCATTGTCAAGCCTCCAACAGGAGAAGACCGTTACCCACGATTTCCCGAAGTTTCCAAGTCTGCCAACGAAGATCCATCACGTAACGATACTCACCCCTGAATATACTCACCTTTGTCTCCCTGTCTTGCTGTCTCCAGTATTCCAGTCTGGTTCCCTGTTTCCCGAGTCCTGCCATTTGAATCCAAGTGCTCCACGTGTCCACCGAGATCTCCCTGTTCCTCCCTGGATCTGAAACAGAAAAGTATTCGTATCACTGGACATTGTCTACCCACGTCCAACTCTCTGAAGAAGGGTCTGCTCACCTGGGATCCTCTGCACGACGTGATCGTCAACGCACCTGCACATG
This sequence comes from Siphateles boraxobius, assembly GCF_051911475.1. Lineage (NCBI taxonomy): Eukaryota > Metazoa > Chordata > Actinopteri > Cypriniformes > Leuciscidae > Siphateles > Siphateles boraxobius. The sequence goes on from NW_027509097.1 coordinate 17,155,573, forward strand.
AACTTTGTCTCTGCACATATATCACTGTAAATAAACTCACGTTTGCTTTCACTTACCTCCGCCTCTGTGCCTGTATCCTGACAGAAGGCTTGACCAGAACAGAAAAGTGAAACAGCGCGATGGAAGCTACCCGCCATGGTGATAACCCTGTACAGTCTACAGCCGCTGTTCAAAATTCCGGTCAGTCTACGCTCAGCACTTCCGCAGACTCCACTTCTTCGATGATATGCTTCGCTAACCAAGCATCACGTCCAGCGCCATTCTCCGGACGGGCGGAGGATTGCAACGGGTTCCTGCTTCAGTGTTCGCTCGCTCTGGAACAGCAAAATCAGTTATATCCCACAGAAAGATCGAAAATCGCTTTTATCAGCCAACAGTTATCCGGGGCTGCTTTGAGATGGGCTGAAACCATGTGGTTACAGGAGTCCACTACAACCTCATCGGTACAAGGGTTTGTAGACCATTTTAAAGAAGTTTTCGGACGACCAGTTGATGATTCTTCCACCAGTGACAAACTACTGCAACTATACCAAGGTCGAAGATCGGTTTCTGAGTATTCGTTGGAATTTCGCACTTTAGCCTCTGCAAGTGTGTGGAACGAGAAGGCGCTCATTTCTGTTTACCGACGTGGTCTGAATCCTGCTCTCCGTCTGCAAATGGCGATATATGATGACAGTCTGGGTGTTGAAAAATTTATCCAACAAGCTCTCCGTGTGCATCAACGATCTCAGGGCTGTTATCTAGAAAATCGCCGACCCACTAGTAATTCTCAGTATCCCACGGAAGCTCCGCCCGAAGCAGATGGAGAAAAGATGCAATTGGATACTTACCGACTGTCCCCAGCGGAACGTGCCCGGCGCCGTGAACTCAGGTTATGTTTGTATTGTGGAATGGGAGGACACTTTCGTCAGTCATGTCCGACTCGACCCCCCAGAATGCTTGTGAGTTCTGTCTTTACGGCCGATTCGGTATCAGCCCCACTAACTATTTCAGTGATCTTAAAATCCACGACTTTCTATGTTTCTGCCACAGCCATAGTGGACTCCGGGTCGGCAGGAAACTTCATTTCCGGACGGCTCTGCCAAAAACTCCAGCTCGAGAAATCAGCCACCGCCAGACCATACTCCATCCATGCAGTGACGGGTGAAACCATAAATAAGGGGTATGTCACAGCTCAGATTAAACCCATCATCCTGGGTGTCGAAAATACACATCACGAACTTTTTGAACCTTTCATATTAGAGAACAGTCAGACTGATCTAATTCTGGGTAATTCTGGGATATTGGGTTGATTCGACATCAACCCAATATCAACTGGTCATCTGGTAAGATCCTGAACTGGGGGTGTAAGTGTGCATCCAGAACTGCCGAGTTGGCGACCACATCCATCGTTGATGCACCTAACATTGTCCCAGTAAACTCAACCTCCATCGAAAGCCCCACTGAGAGTCTGTCCGTTTCCATACCTACCTGTTATTCCTCGTTTGCAGATGTGTTCAATCCTGTCGAGGCTGCTAAATTACCCCCTCATCGACCTTGTTCCAGGAGAACCCATTCCTAAGGGACGAATCTACTCCCTGTCTATTCCCGAACAGAAAGCCATGCAACAGTACATTGAAGAGGCTCTGAAACAGGGGTATATCCGTTCCTCCACGTCACCTGCTGCTGCCAGCTTTTCTTTGTTCCTAAGAAGGATGGCGGACTACGTCCTTGTATCGACTATCGAACCCTGAACAGAATAACCGTGAAGTTCAGCTATCCACTACCGTTGGTTCCTTCCTCACTGGAGCAACTGCGTGAGGCCAAGATGTTCACTAAACTGGACTTGAGGAGCGCATATAACCTCATCCGAATTCGAGAAGGCGACGAATGGAAAACCGCGTTCATCACCCCTGCTGGCCACTACGAATATTTGGTTATGCCGTATGGACTGGTCAACGCTCCTTCCATCTTTCAAAGCTTTATGGACGAGGTATTCCGAGATTATCTGAACCGATTCGTAATAATCTACATCGATGACATTTTAATCTATTCCAAGGATCCAGTGGAACACCAACGACACGTCTCCTTAGTCCTCCAACGGCTACGTGAGTTCTCTTTGTTCCTAAAAGCAGAAAAATGCTCATTTCACCAAACTTCAGTCGATTTCCTAGGCTATCAACTCAGTGAAAGAGGAGTACAGATGGACGATCGCAAGACCAAGGCGATCACTTCCTGGCCAACCCCACAGACGGTAAAAGAATTGCAAAGATTCCTTGGCTTTGCCAACTTTTATCGGAGGTTCGTTCACCAGTACAGCCTGCTAACAGCTCCTCTAACGTCACTCCTAAAGGGAAAGCCAAAAACGCTGCTCTGGACTGAGGAAGCCGACCACGCATTCCAGTCTTTGAAAACCGCCTTCACCACTGCCCCTCTACTCCGACATCCTAATCCCGAAGAGATGTTCATCGTAGAAGTCGATGCCTCCACCACTGGAGTAGGAGCAGTGTTGTCTCAGTATTCCAATTTGTCACCCAAACCTATGCCATGTGCGTTCTTCTCCCACAAGTTATCACCCGCCGAAGTAAACTATGATATCGGCAATCGGGAACTCCTGGCGGTAAAACTTGCGCTTGAAGAATGGCGACACTGGTTGGAGGGCGCCAAACACCCGTTCCTGGTTCTCAACGACCATAAGAACCTACAGTATCTGAAAGAAGCAAAACGACTCAATCCACGCCAGGCTAGATGGGCGCTTTTCTTCACTCGATTTCACTTCCAGATCTCCTATCGTCCAGGCTCCAAGAACGTCCGAGCGGATGCTCTGTCTCGTCTCCATGCTCCTGAAACTCACCATGAAGAACCCGAGAACATCTTGCCAGAGAAAATCTTTGTCAATCCCATTCAGTGGGACTTAAACGAACAACTGATGGAATAGTCTCGAAACCAACCCAGTCCTACGGAATGCCCAGCTGGGAAAATCTACGTACCCGATGAATTCCGTATATCACTTATCTCCTCGGCGCACTCCTCCGTTGGTACGGGTCACCCAGGAGTCACCAAAACCTGCTCCACTCTCCAAAACTGCTACTGGTGGCCCAACATGCTCCGAGACGTCAAATCATTCATCCAGGGGTGCATCCTATGTGCAATGAACAAAAACCCTCGTCATTTGCCCGCAGGAAAACTCATGCCTCTACCCGTTCCCCAAAGACCCTGGTCGCATATTGGGGTGGATTTTGTGACTGATCTTCCACCCTCCGAAGAGAACACCTGCATCCTGGTGGCCGTCGACCACTTTTCGAAAGCGTGTAAGCTGATTCCCCTGAGAAACTTACCCACAGCATTTGCAACCGCAGAACTTTTAATGGAACATGTCTTCCGGAATTTCGGCCTCCCAGAGGACATTGTATCAGATAGGGGGCCTCAATTCATTTCAAAAGTTTGGCGAGCCTTCTTTGCACTGATGAATGTCACCGTAAGTCTCACTTCAGGGTATCACCCACAGGCTAATGGTCAGGCAGAACGAAAGATCCAGGACGTCAGCCGTTTCCTCCGAACTTTCTGCCATGCCAATCAGCACCTCTGGAGTCGTTACCTCGTGTGGGCAGAGTATGCCCAAAATTCCCTTAGACAAACCTCCACCAACCTGACTCCGTTCCAATGCATTCTGGGTTACCAACCTCCACTGTTCCCGTGGTCCGGGGAACCCTCAGAAGTCCCAGCAGTTAACGCCTGGTTCCGGGACAGTGAGAGAATATGGAACCAAGCTCACCATCACCTCCAACAAGCCATAAACCGCCACAGTCACTTTGCAGACGCTCACCGAAGCAACACCCCCGAATACCAACCTGGACAATTGTTTTGGCTCTCAACAAAAGATATCCGGTTGAGACTACCCTGTCGCAAGTTAAGTCCAAGATACATCGGTCCGTTTCCCATAACAAGACAAATCAATCCAGTTACCTACCAGCTCCGTCTGCCAAGTCACTACCGCATCCACCCCTCATTCCATGTTTCCCTCCTGAAGCCCCATCACTCACCTGTTCCAGTCCCCTCTACAGATCTAGCACAAGATGAAAATCCTCCGGTACTCCCCATTGAAACAGAATCCATCTTCGCTGTAAGAGAGATCCTGGACTCCCGACGTCGGGGTGGTCTACTCGAGTATCTGGTTGACTGGGAAAATTATGGACCGGAAGAGAGGTGTTGGATACCTCGTAAGGACATCCTTGATCCCATGCTACTCACTGCCTTCCACGAACAACACCCTGACAAACCTGCTCCTCGACCTCGAGGTAGACCCCCACGACGTTGTGGACATGAACATTATAGCAATGCAATAGAGAACACAACATCTTCCCCTTTTAAGAAAGAATCCAGCTGTATATCACAACAGAGATAAAAAAAAATCAAGAATAAACTAATATTTTAAAACAACGAAATAACTGGTTTTAACTTTTCGTGCCTTTTTCATTCAAGTATCACCTCTGCTATATCAAGTTCTTAATTTCCTTACATATCTAAAACATAGTCCTTGGTCCAGACGGGTTGTTGTCGAACTCTAACAGACCTATTCAACGGACTTGTTGTTGTTCCATGTTGCACCTCAGTAGGAGTAACACTTTCTCTTGATTTCGGCATTTCAGCAAGACGTGAGGCATTCCACACCTTACCATCATCAAGCAGGTAAGAATCTTCCCCTTTCTTCTGTACCACAGCTTTCGATTGTGTGAACTTCCGGTCACCCTTCTTTACCATCCAAGGTTTCTTAACTCGAACTAGATCACCAGGTCGGAATCTTGAAGTTTTTGCATTTCTCCTGGCATCAGTGTAAAGTTTAACCTTGTTTTGTTTCATTTTCACATGTTCTCGTATCGCATTTCTGTCAGTTTCTCTTACCGGAAAGTCCATGATTTGTAACTTGGTTCTCATACATCTACCATGGAGTAACTCAGATGGTGTAACTCCTGTAGTAGCATGAGGAGTACTTCGATAGTCCATCAAAAATGTTTGAGTGAACATCTTCCAAGGTTCTCGTTGAATTGAAGCAGTTTGTAGGCAATCTTTCAGAACTCTGTTGAACCTCTTGACTTCTCCATACGCACGTGGATAATAAACAGCAGATCTGAAATGACGTATGTTTCTCTCTCTCAGAAACTCAGAAAACTCAGCGGAGATAAACTGAGGCCCATTGTCTGAGACCAACTCCTTTGGATTTCCTTCTCTAGTAAAAACAGTAATCAGGAACTGTTTAACAGCAGACGTGTCAACTCTAGGCGCAAAAGCGACCTCTGGCCATTTGCTGAAGTAATCCACAAGCGTAATTGCATATCTGCAGGCTAACGGTGCAGTTTCGAATGGTCCGACAATGTCAATAGCGACCTTTTCCCATGCAGCAGAAGGCAATTCAACAGGGTTGAGAGGAGCATCATGAGTCACAGCAGACTTTTCGTTTTGTTTGCACCTCTGACAGTTGCGTATCAGGGCTTCCGTCTGGTTGTCCATCTTTGGCCACCAGTACAATTGCCTAAGTCTTTGCTTTGTACGAACCATGCCTTGATGTGATTCATGTGCCAGTTCTATAAGTTTCTTCTGTAGTGACTCGGGTACCAAGAGACGGTATGTTCCTCTGACAATACATCCATCCACGACAGCGAGCTCATGTCGGACAGGAAAGTATCCCTGTACGTCCGGATCAACATTCTTCATGTTCTTTGGCCAACGTGTCTGTAGATATGTACACAGTTTAGCGAACACTGGGCAGTTGTCGCATGCAGACTGGAAATCTTCCTTGGTGATTGTGCTGGAAGCAAATGAAATCAGAGCAACAGACTCAATGGTTTCCGCAAAGTCCTGTTCATTGTTAGTGAGCGGCAATCTTGATAAGCAATCAGCAACACTGTTCAATGGACCAGGCCTGTATTCAACATTGTAGTCAAACTCCATTAAACGTGCAGACCATCTAGCAACACGTAACCCAGCTCGACTATTCCCTTTACTCATGAGAAGAGTAGTAAGAGCTATATGGTCTGTGCGTAGTAAAAATTTTCTTCCCTACAGCCATGTACGCCATTTCTCTGCAGCCCAGACACATGACAGTGTTTCCTTCTCGACGATGGAGTATTTTCGTTCAGCCTCAGACAAGGAATGTGAGGCAAAAGCAATGGTTCTTTCTGTTCCAGGGTCATCCAGCTGAGTCAAGACAGCACCCACCCCATAGTCTGAGGCGTCACATGAGAGAATTGTGCTGTGATTGGGGTTGAATAAGGAAAGAGCAGGACTATTCACTATTGCCTGTTTGACTCGATCAAAACTTTCTTGTGCTGCAGTAGTCCAGTGGAATTCACACTCTTTACGAAGTAAGGCTCTCATTGGGTCAACCAGAGTAGCATAGGCAGGCACCAACTTACTGTACCAGGTACTAAGACCCAGAAACGACCGTAGTTTAGTTGCATCAGTAGGAGGGGGTGCATTTGTAATTGCAGTGACATGAGTATCATCTGCATGCAGGCCATCAGCTGAGAGTCTGTATCCAAGAAAGCTAAGTGTCGTCAAGTTGAACTTACACTTTTCTGTATTTAGTTTCAACCCAGCTTCACTAATCCTGTGCAGAACAGCTTTGAGATTTGCATTATGAATGACTTCAGATGCACCATGGACAATCACATCGTTCCAAGTAACACTGTACACCGTCAAGGCCTGTTAAGATAATGGTCATCATTCGTTGAAAAGCAGATGGTGCCGAAGACAGTCCATATGGTACTCTACAAAACTGATATAGGCCTTCATGGGTAATGAAAGCAGTAAGTCCTCTACTCTGCTCGTGTAATTGTACTTGATGGTATGCATTTTTGAGGTCAAGAGAAGAGAATATCACTGATCCATGCAATTCCGACAGTATGTCTTCGATCAGTGGTAGAGGATGACTGTCTTGTACCACAGCCTTGTTAGGTTCTCGTAAATCAACACACATGCGAATTGTGTTGTTCTTTCGTTTTGTTACCACGATAGGAGAAACCCACTCCGATGAATCAATCTTCTCAATTATGCTATTCTCCTCCAGCATCTTGAGTTCGTTTGACACTGCTGCTCGCACTGATAAAGGTAAGTGACGGAGTTTTTGTTGTACAGGCTTAACTCCAGAGCGGATCTTCACTTTGTGTGTGAAATTTTTAGCACATCCAAATCCAGCGACAGTTGGTATGGAAACAGGACTATCAGCAGAAACTAGTGAAGTGTTTGATGGTTGAAGCATTGCACAGTGAGTAGCAGGTTCAATCAAGCTACCACGTTTAATCTCAATGTCCAGTGCTTTACATAAGTCACGTCCAATGAGAGGAGTTCCTGCTTTGACAATGTTAAACTCACCAGCAAAAGTCTTTCAATAATATGTCACATTCAGTCTCAGAGAACCACACACAGGTATGTTTTCCTTTGAGTACGTCAAAAGCTGCACTTTCGGTGGTGTCAGAACACATGAGCTGAAGTATTCTTTGAATGTGTTGCGGTAGAATTGATGCACCAGACCCTGTATCCACCATCATCCTTGTGAGGGACCAAGCAGTTAAGCAAGAGGAGTCACAAGGGAAGTTCAAAAATAAGGATTTTTATTTCCCAAAAATTGGGACAACAAAATAAAATAAAGTTTTGGGCCCATAAAAGTATAATAATATACATAATATAAATCTCAACCCCAAAATATCTTAGGAAAAAAATAAAGCTACCCCTCTCCTTACCCTTCTCAAAGTTCGGGCTATGTAAAACAGGGCTTTTACTCAGAGATTTTTGAATGTCCTTGAAAGCTGCCACTGCCTCCCCCGTCCACTGGACTTGGTTGGGACATCTTGAGCCTGTCTTATCCGTTAGTAGAGCAGCCCTGGCTGAGAAGTTGGGGATGAACCGATGCTAGAAGCCAGCCATCCCCAGGAAAGATCTTAAGTGCTTCCTGGTCTGTGGGAGAGGACATGACTCAATTGCATGGATCTTTTGAACCTGAGGTTTAATTAACCCACCTCCAATGGTAAAACCCAGGTACTCAGTTTCCTTCTTGGCCAGGACACATTTAGTTGGATTGATTGTCAAGCCGGCAGAACGTAGGCGGTCAGAGACCACTTTAAGATGCCCCACATGTTCCTCCCAAGTTGTGCTGTAGATGACAATATCATCAAGGTATGCACAGGAAAACTGAGACAATCCATGGAGAACCTGGTCCATTAGTCTTTGAAACGTTGCTGGAGCCCCATGCAGCCCAAATGGTAACACCGTAAACTGGAAAAGCCCCCAAGGAGTTCGGAAGGCTGTCAGTTCCTGAGACTGCTGGGTTAGGGGCACTTGCCAGTAACCCTTACAGAGGTCAATGGTGGTTAGATACTTTGCTTTTCCAAGGCGGTCAATGAGATCATCAATTCGTGGGGTGGGGTAGGAATCAAACTTTGAAATTGAGTTTAAATACCTGAAATCGATACAAAACCTTATTGTCCCATCCTTCTTTGGAACCAGCACCACGGGATTGCACCACTCACTCTTAGATCGCTGAATTATCCTCAGAGACAGCATGAGGTCAATTTCCTTCTTCAGGGACACCAGAAGGCGCTCTGGTATTCTGTAACTCATACGTCTTACTGTTGCATCAGGTTTTAATACAATGTCATGTTCAACCAGGTTCGTGCGCCCTGGATATTCTTGAAATATGTCAGAGTGAAGTAGAGTTTGTACCTGAGACTGCTGTTCCTTTGACAGATGGCTTACATCAAGCTCTGTGGACACTGGTAAGGGCAGGTACTGGTCATCTGCCTCCTCTTCTTCCTTTACAGCCTGAATCAGGAACACCTCTGCTCTTGGGACCCACTCCTTAAGGAGGTTCACATGAAGCAACCGGCTAGAACGCTGATGCCCTGGAGTGGAGACCTGATAGGTAGTGGGCCCCAACTTTTTCTTCACCTCAAAGGGCCCCTGCCATTTTGCAAGGAGCTTACTGTCACTGGTAGGCACCATAACCAAGAGTTTCTGACCCAGTTGAAAGCCTCTCTGTCGAGCTGCCTTGTCATACCAAGTCTTTTGGTACTTTTGGGCCTCCAGCATGTGTGTCTGGGCTAGTTCACCCATTCGCTGCAGTTTCTCTCTCATCTTGACAACATAGGAGATAACATTAATGGTCCCTTCCTTCCCCTGATCTCCTGCCCAAGTGTCCCTCAAAAAGGCCAGAGGACCCCTCACCTCATGACCATAGAGTAGTTCAAAAGGGGAAAAACCTGTGGAAGCCTGAGGTACCTCCCTGTATGCAAAGAGGAGGTAGGGAAGCCAGTGATCCCAGTCAGATCCAGTCTCATTCACAAACTTACGGAGCATTTGCTTGAGGGTCTGATTGAACCGCTCTGTCAGCCCATCTGTTTGTGGGTGGTAGGGCGTAGTACGTACACTCTTTATGCCAAGAAGTTGGTAAACCTGTTTCAAAAGTTTAGACATGAAATTAGTGCCTTGGTCTGTTAAAATTTCACAAGGGAAACCAACTCTTGAGAACAAATGCACCAAGGAAGAAGCCACGGTTTTTGCTTTAACTGATTTCAATGGGAATACTTCTGGATATTTGGTTGCATAGTCGGTTACTACCAACATGAAGCGGTTTCCTGTTTTGCTTTTCTCCACCGGACCAACAATGTCCATCCCAAGACGCTCAAAGGGGATGCTTGTAACTGGGAGAGGTTGAAGTGGAGCTTTGGAGGGACTTTTCATTGATGTCTTTTGGCACTGAGAGCAGCTTCTACAGAACTGGGCGACGTCAGTTTGTAAACCTGGCCAGTAGAAATGGCGCTTAATACGAGCTGTACGAGCTTATGTTTCCCTAAGTGGCCAGCCCAGGGAATGGAGTGACCCAAGGTAAGTACTATTTCTCGGGCCACCTGTGGGACCACAAGCTGCTTCACCTGGCCATTCTGATGGTAAAGAACACCGTTCTGTAGTACATACTCATTTTGCTCACCATTAGTCTTAGTCTCCTGCTTCCTTCCTCGTGCTCTCTGAAAAAGGGTAGACAAAGTTGGATCATTTTCCTGCATTTGCATTATATCTGTAGGTATTTGAAAACCCAGGGGCATGTCTGGAGTAGTCTCAGCCGGTGGTTGTATAGCCGTGCCCTGAAATTTGTCTTGCCTCAGGCACTAAGGGCTATGGAGTCTGCGTCCACCTGCTTAGCTTGTGCTCTAGTGACCACATTACAACTTTGCACCGGCTTTATCAAGTCATAGAGTACTGGCAGATCTTCACCCATAACTACAGGGAAAGGTAAGTGATCCGCAACTCCCACATTTAACAGATACATCTGTCCCTCTATCTCCAGATAAATATCGGCAGTGGGGTAATGCTTCTCATTGCCATGTACACAGCAAATAGGGACCGTCTCAAGGGTACAGATAGCATTAGCTGGTACATATTCTCTCTGTACAAGGGTCTGAGTGCTGCCAGTGTCAATCAGGGCTCTGTGGATTTCCCCATTGATTTTAACCCAGGCCATTTTCATGGTGTGGTTACCTTTGGGTTCAGGATTAGCACTCTGGCGTGAAGTAAAACACATCTGGGTCAGCCTGGCTGGATTCTTCGGGCACATTGGTTTAACATGACCTTCCTGTCTACACAAGTAGAAAATGGGTGTTCTGCTAGGAGCTCTAAGTGGTGTATATTGGTTCTCCTTCACGGGAGGCTTACCCACTCCTGGCGCCGACCTCTGTTGGTACTGAGGCGGTATGGGCCGTTGGCCATCCTTACCAGCCTTCCCACCCATACTACTCCACGGCTGGCCTTTTTTCCGGGCAGCAACAAACACATCAGCAAGTGTGGCAGCTTCAGCAGCAGATTTCGGCCCATGCTCCTTTACGCAAACCTGAAGCTCAGGGGACAGCATTCTCAAGTATTGTTCATATGATCAGGATTTCACTAATTTCATGAAGTGTTTTACCTTGCAGTTGGATCCACTTTACATACAGCTCTTTAAGCCTCACATACAGCTCCTTGGGGCTTCCCTCAGGTTCCACATAGAGGGATCTGAACCTCTGCCTGTAGGTCTCAGGGTTAATATCATATTTTTTCAGAATTGTTGTTTTCACTTTATCATATACATAAGCATCATCTATATCCATATGCACATAGGCTCCTCTGGCCTTACCCGTCAGCAGTGGGAGGAGACGAAAAACCCAGTCCATCTTTGGCCACCGACATTCTACTGCAATTCTCTCAAAGGTAATTAGAAAATGTTCCACATCATCATTTTCTGTTAATTTTTCTAGTCTAGGCTCATGAAAAGATCGAAACTCACCTGCTGCAGACATGGTGGGGTGGATCGACTCTATAGAGGGTGAGGCTTGGGCCTTTGGATGATTCACATTCAAATCATAGTCTTCAGAGGGATCTGGCACTGTGGAAGCAGGCTCTGGTACTGGAGATGTGCGAACCTTCACCTCCTGCTGCAGAAGGCGAAATTGATGCTGTAGTGCTTTGAACTGGTACTCCTGGCGGTTAGCTTCCTCTCTCAATTTTGCTTCCCTGGTCTCCTGTTGACCCATAAATGACCGCATGATCCCAGCCAGGTCACTCAGCGTTGGCTCTCTGCCATCTTCATCCTCCCCACTTGGTGCTCCATTTAGTGCTTCACCTTCCATTGCGTCCTCACCTTCCGCCCGGTGTCCTCTCTCTATATGGTTTGACTCAGTCTTCTTATTCTCTGTCCGGCCGCCTCTTGTCACTCTCCCTCCTCGCATACTTCCCCAAAATGGAGGAGAAAACTAAGATTGCGGAGAGGAGAGAAAAAAAAAAAAAAACCTGTACTCCTCAACTGGCTAGTCCCACCGCTGCCACCATATGTGAGGGACCAAGCAGTTAAGCAAGAGGAGTCACAAGGGAAGTTCAAAAATAAGGATTTTTATTTCCCAAAAATTGGGACAACAAAATAAAAATAAAGTTTTGGGCCCATAAAAGAGGTCAAAATAAACAGACAGTAACTAAAGCTCTGAACATAAGAAACACAAAAATACAACTGACCTTCAACAAAAGAAACAAAGGGGACTTATATATTGGCTGATCAAACCAATTTTGACACACAAGGGAAGACTAACAACAACACTACTACATAAACTAAAAATAACAGCAAAACCTACCTAAAAACTTATTCCAAAAAGAAATGTACTTTTACTTAACCTAAACAACAAAAAATATTATAATATAAATCTTAACCCCAAAATATCTAAGGAAAAAAATAAAGCTAACCCCCCCAACCAGTATGAAACCCCCTACCGGTATCAGCGGTAAGAGGCAGTGTATTGTAGATTCGTTGCCCTTCTGTTCCTAAACAGTGTGTCAACAGTGCTCTCTTTCTCTCGGCAGAAAAGTCTTCTCTGCCGATCGCAAGCAGGTAGTTCTGAAATAACTTCTCCCACGCATCAAAGGACAGTTTTGGTTCACCTGGGCATTCCAGGAATGCTACTGGGGGTTGTAGAGAGAGCAGGGCCATCTTAACATCCTCGTCGCCACTTGTTATATTGAAGGATGAATGTATATAAAACAGACAGACGCGAGTAGTAGCTTAGAATTTCTTTTTTTAACTTTTTTCCTTCTCTTTCATCAGTTTTACATGTAAACATTTCAGTGTCACCTAGTGGACATGAACATTATAGCAATGCAATAGAGAACACAACACTTATTAAAATTATTGCTTAAGTTAAGCACATTATATTAACGATAGTAAGGATGAACAGAGCAAGACGACAGTTAAGATGACTGAATAAGACGACAGTTAAGATGACTGAATAAGACGACAGTTAAGATGACTGAATAAGACGACAGTTAAGATGATTGAACTGAACTGAAGGACAGTTAAGATGACTGAAAAAGGACGACAGTTAAGATGACCGAATAGGACGACAGTTAAGATGACTGAATAAGACGACAGTTATAATGACTGAACAGGACGACAGTTAAGATGACTGAACAAGACGACAGTTAAGATGACTGAACAAGACGACAGTTAAGATGACTGAACAAGACGACAGTTAAGATGACTGAATAAGACGACAGTTAAGATGACTGAACAGGACGACAGTTAAGATGATTGAGCTGAACTGAAGGACAGTTATGATGACTGAACAGAACGACAGTTAAGATGATTGAATAAGACGACAGTATGATGACTGAACAGGACGACAGTTAAGATGACTGAACAAGACGACAGTTATGATGACTGAACAGGACAACAGTTAAGATGACTGAACAAGACGACAGTTAAGATGACTGAAGAAGACGACAGTTAAGATGACTGAATAAGACGACAGTTAAGATGATTGAACAGGACGACAGTTAAGATGATTGAACTGAACTGAAGGACAGTTATGATGACTGAACAGAACGACAGTTAAGATGACTGAACAGAACGGCAGTTAAGATGACTGAATAAGACGACAGTTAAGATGACTGAATAAGACGACAGTTACGATGACTGAATAAGACGACAGTTACGATGACTGAATAAGACGACAGTTAAGATGACTGAACAAGACGACAGTTATGATGACTGAACAGGACGACAGTTAAGATGATTGAACTGAACTGAAGGACAGTTAAGATGACTGAACACGACTGAACAAGGACGACAGTTAAGATGACTGAACACGACTGAACAGGAGGACAGTTAAGATGACTGAACAGGACGACAGTAGGCTATATCTACAGTTCAAGTAGGGACGACAGAACAAGATGTCAGACAACAGAACAAATCGACATAAACAAAGAACATACACATCAACATACACAAATATGTCTGAAAAAAGAGGATCAATACAGTAAAGACAACAGATCAAATCGACGTAAACAAAGAGCACACCAGTAGCGTAGCCAGAAAAGAGAGACTGGGTGTGCATCTGAAAAACTGGGTGTGTCACATTTATTGGCAGATTACTGTGCAAAATTATTAACCAGAACCATATAACCATGCCCCACATAACCATAAAACTATATAAAATATAACTATACATTACACTCAGGATTGCCAACAACATAGTCATAACATAGTGCCTGTTAGCTGGTTAAAGGGAGAGACTGTGTGGCCTGGCCTTGAATGCATCAATTATATCATCTAGATCCAATGTCTCAGCGTGTTCTCATTCAAATGTCAGCAACGAGAGGCTATTTAGTCTTTCTGTGAGCATGGTTGATCTGTTGCTGAATTTGATTCGGTTCACTGCTGAAAACAAGCGCTCTAGAGAACAGCTTGTAACAGGCAATGCGATCAAAACACGCAGTAAACTGTTCATGTTGGGGAAAATGTCCTTGTCACATGAGTCTAAGACTTCAATTAAGGATGGGTACAGGTGACCCCCATTCACCTTCGTTTGAGGAGTTGCACAAATACTGTAAATTCAGGATCTTCCACTCCAAGTCCATAGTGCTTACTCAGTACCTGTAATATTTCCATCTGACCAAACCCGTCAGATCCGGGCAGCAAGGAGGCAGCAGTCTTCATTAATCCATAGAAGTCACTCTGAAAACGGTTGTTAAGTTCCATTCGCTGTCTGTCAAGAATGGAAATCCACAAGGATTGCAAATCCAAGTCACTCCTAATGGGCGCACACCTGCCCACTGTAGAGGTCACATGCGAGTCGGAAAGCCTGGCAGGTAATTTTTTTTTATGTGCACCCACTATGTCCCAGTTGTGCACATCGTTTTTTTTTCATGACGTCATCAGTAAGCCCAATGATTCTCTCAAATTCCCCATCTGAGATAATCCTAAATGTAGTAAAAGTTTCTTTTAAGCCCTCAATCAAGTGGACACAGTCAGTAACAGAAACAGATGGGGACTGTATGCCTTTTGTCGCAAATTCACTTGCACTGAACAGCTTAGAAAATGCAACAAGGAGAAAGATTAACCTCTTGGTCTGTATTTGTTGCAAAAGAGACTCTGCATCTATTTTGGTCTGGCCTGAGCCTTCTGCAAACCTACTCAGTGTTTCCAATATGCTGTAGTACAAAGTCAAGACTCAACTCAAATCTGAATCAACTTTGAATCTGTAGAAACCGTGCGTGTCTGTTGGCTCCGGTCATGAAATGATGCAGTGATTTATAACATCAAAAAAAGTGACCACAGTTGGAGACACTTTTGAGGCTGTTTAAAGAACAAGATTCAGGCGGTGTGAGTGGCAGTGTACATACACTGCATGGGGGAACGTTTTTTAGGAGCATCTGCCCCCCAGCTCTCCCACCTGACATGACTGCCGCTCCGTCAAAACTGAAACCCACACACAATTCAGGATCCAGCAGCAGCGGTTCCAGTACTTCCAAAATTTTGCTAGCGATGCCAGAGGATGTCATATCATCTGTTGCCACAAATCAGACAGCTCTCTCTCTTAGATTGCCATCAAATATATACCTCACACAGACAGCAATTAGTTCCTTCTTCGAGAGGTACTTGTACTCATCAGCTAAAACGGCATAATAGGTGTCAGCCTCTGCATGCAATTCTGCTCTGATTTTTCGTCGGAGAAGTGATGGTGCAGTTTCAAGGAGGTCGTTTTGAATATCTGGGCTCATCATTTTTGCATTAGCTGGAAGCTCATCAAGGCGTCGTTTTATCTCGGGGACATATTGACAAAGCACTTTAAACAACTCAAAAAAGTTTCCTCTGTTCAGGCTTTCTGTGTCTGCCTTGTGACTATGCAGTGCAATCCCTTGTTTCGCACAGAAAAGCAAAATGTCAATGAAAGAAACCGGGCACATGTCAAAGTTATCAATCAGGTAAGTAAAATGCCCCTGTGCATCTTTTGTTACCTGATGCATGATGTCACCTTTTCCGGCCCTTTTTATCTCCATGAAACCTTTGTGTCGGGCCACAGCAGCAGCATGGGCTTTACTGGCATCATGTTTTATACAAAACTGACCAAGATGCCCCCAGTCTCTCAGTCCTGCTTTGCTGAATCTGTCCTCCTTGGCATCAGTGTTAAAGTGGCGACAGGAATGGCAAAAAACAGCATCCATTGTGATACTGTACTCTAACCAAGTGTACCGGTCATACCACTTAGCAGAAAAATTCCTCCTCTTTCCACTGACTGTTTGCGTGACTGGAAAAGCACACAGTTTTGGCTGACATGCAGGCTCATCTACTGCGGAAGGGTTTGTAGGCTTAAGCTCTGAGATGGAGGCCATTTCGGTGTCTTCTGATTTAATATTTTTTTCCGTAGCCAGCAGTGCAGGAGGAGTTGATGTCAAACCTGTTGATGTTGGGCCCGGGGAGGGAGAAACATCCTCATCAGGTGTAACGTTAGTCCTTGTGTCCGGCTGTCCATCAAGCCTTGGTTTTTTGCTAAAGAAATTAAGCAGGAAGCTCTGCGACATATTGCTAGCAAGCAATGTGTAGTCAAAAATTCTGTTGTTTATATGCGCGGCAAACATTTCTGAGGAGATGCTGGGGTCACAGTCAGCTGCTGTTTGCTGATTGGTTGGCAGTCCGAATGTCGGCAGATATTTTTTTTAACGAAAATAATTTAAAATGTAAATTAAATTTGAAACTTTTGAGCATTATGGCACCGTATATTCGATTTTTATTTCTGTGCTCCTGAGAGTATGATGTAGAATGTTCAGTGACGTCACAGAACTACAAGATTCAAACTGCTTTCGCGCGTTGGCTGGCGCTGAGTCAAAGACGGATATCACAACTAATATGCATTGTTTTCAAACACATAATGTTTATTTTAGGTTTGACATTTAAATACACATAAGCACTAGTAAAGTACAAAATACATTTGGAGTTTGAAAATATACACTGATGTCTATGGAAGCAGCAATAACAATCTATTCAAATGTTATTTGCCGATGTGTTTTATTTAATATATCAGACACACATAGTGGAACTATAAAGTTTACTCTATTCTTCTCCCAGTTCAACGGCCACTTACTTTCGTGTATTTCGGGAGAAACTGATGAATTCAGGTGCTGTAAATCCGGCTGACAGGACTCTCTGAACTGCGGCGCTCATCTTGTTATATCAAGATCATTTATAAAGGTTTTTAAACAAAGAATTGGAATATCAGATAGTTGACATGAAAGTTGAAAGTTTGTGAATATTTTGAATAAAAAAGGAAAAACTAAATAAAAGCGAATAGCGATACATCTGTCAGTTATTGGGCTGCGCTGTGTCACGTGACAATCATGATGCGTCACCATGGAAACAAGGGGTCAGTTTAAATATTTTTAACTTGCGCTTGAAATTGTTGATTTAAAAAAAATATTGTAAGTAATCAACAATACCCCAAGTTTAGTAAAAAAAAATTTATTAAGACTATAAAAAATAATTCTGCATTCATTTTTAGTGTGTTACCCTGGCACACCCGTGGCTACGCCACTGGAGCACACACATCAACATATACCAATTTTTTCGAACAACTAGACAATGACTGTTGACAAGGACAAATGAATGGTACAAAGCACAAAGCTGTCGACTGATTTTTGGCACAAACGGAAACATACTCAAAGAGTTATCAATGCTTGGTGTGAGGAAAATGAGTGGAGGGTTGGCCAGGTGTCATGGTGAGTAACTAGAACTAGCCTAGGTTAACCTGGTGCTAAACCGGACAACATTAGGGAACAGGCCAAAATCTTTTCAAAATCTTGTTTTCATGTAGAATAGCGAGGGACAACAACTGAAGACATTATTTACTTACATGGTGTTAGTAGTCCTAATCAGAGCTGTAGAGATGCACACACTGCACAGGCACAATGGCGCTTTTACTGGCATCTGCAGACAGAATGCGATATTGCGTGTGCTAAATCGCAACTAATTAGCGATGCTCGTTGTCAGAAAGAAAAAAAGAGATCGATGTCCCTACCGCTGTGTTTGACAGGTGTTTGTGTGGGCTATGCCACCCAATGGACTCAGCAGTGGAGAGTATGTGCTGCCGTGAAGTGAACGCGTTTTGGAGTTTAGTGGAGCAGCTCGAGCCGCGACCGGTGTTCAGACGATTTGTGCTGCCTTGTCAAAAAATGCTACCCAAGCGCGAATCGATCACAGAGAATGTCGATTCATTCTCTATTTTTTCCATAATGGTGTAAATCTCACAATATTATGACATCGTTATTTCGTTTAAAATGTGTATGGGGAGCATATTTTGATATTTTAGCTATTATCACACTTGATATAACAAGTAAAAATGACATTATTGAATGAAATACAATTATAATAAAATTCGAAGTTATGAGTACTGTATACTGTTCTGTCTGTTTTTATTTTTAAAACGGTGTGAAAAGTAAAAATTATCATCAAATAATCCATTAATCTGACATGCCTCACGCAGCATCCTGGTTATGACGCATGCCTGAACCCGTTTGATTTGCGAAAAGTTTACACTAATTTCAGGCAGAATCACGGTAATCTCATAGCCAGCACACACGAGTATGTTTACAATTGGGTTATTTCATCAACACCATTTTTGCTTGCTGAGTTAGGTCTCCTCCAATATAACTGCTAGCCTACTTGCCGTTAGACTACCGGTAACTCTAGGCTTGGTGTCCCTTTTATGACATCACGCCCAGCCTAGTGGAAGGAAGAGGGAGTGTAAAAAGTACCAACTTTTCATATCATATTCAGCATTTTGGTATAAAAAAAACATACAAAACAATGGTGGGCGGTTCTTATCTTTATGTTTAATAAGCACATTGCATTATCTTCATGAAAAATTTAACCTGCAATTTACACTATAAAGTCCCTATGAAATCAAAATTGAACCTATTGACTTTGTTAGCGCATATTACTAGTCTTGTGGTGAACAATTAATCTGTGCAATTTAATAAACAGAAAAAAATGTTTTGCCGTGGCAATCTTTAATCAAAATCTGAAAAGTTACTTCCGGTCTGGAATGGCATTCCTTTTCTGAAGACGTCAGTTTGACGGCTTGGGTTGAAAACGCTTTAACACTCCCCTCAAACCGTAAGTCTGCTATGAGCAGAGATGGAGAGGAGGAGCGCTAAAGTATAACCCTGCCCTCATTTCAATATTCCGTTTCACTTGGAAATACGTCACAACACTGGAGAAAAGTCGTTTGCAACTTCCGGTTCACGGGGACTTTAAATAGCTGATGTCCAATTGACCCTTCGCTAAGCCCCGCCCTCCTTAGTTACTGTTGCTATACGCCTGTCAAGCTGTTGCGTCTAGTACGTCTTTTACAGTGTGTATGCACCGGAGTCAGATATTCCCAATGAGATCATTTGGAATTTTTGGCTAACATGTGAAATATCAGAGAGAGCAAGACAAAAGGGACTGCAGTATGCATTCGAGGGATATATCCACGACATAATATGCAACCGATTAGAGAATAATTTCATAAAAATTTAAGCTAAAGCCTATAGTCGCAACAGCCGCCGCCTCATACGCTGACCATTCAAATGGGAAACACACAAATTGAGGAACAGCTATGTTCGTGCACAGCAGGGTAAGTGAAATGTGAAACTAATCTAATAATTATAAATCAAACAGTTTATCCATAAATCCTGTGGAATAACACTAACACCGGGAGACCCGTGATCGGATTGGGTTAAAATTACTCAGTCAGGGTCGACAGTAGGCCGCCGGTTAAATGCTGAAATATATTTTAAAGTATGTCAGTGAGTCTTGTCTTTAAATTTCTTATTTTACGTTAAAACATGTGCATTATGAACAAAGAACCGTAATTATTTCCAACTTCCAAGGAATACGTGTTTTTGTTAATCCTGTCGACACTTAGACTGCTGATCCACACACATAATTTCTCCCCTTGGCTTTTAGATTTTCGGGAAGGAAAAAAATTCCACTCCCCCATCCAAACTTTTAGGATACCGGGTATCAGATTTGCAGAATCCATAAGCACAACGCTTCGGCATGTTTCCCTCGCTCGAAAGCTTGCCACCACAGACCTACATCCCGCGCCTAGTACCGGTTGCTAAGACACGATTGGCCAGTGGCGGTTTTAGGGCGTGGCTTAGCGAAGGGTCAATTCGCGCAAACTTTTCACTTAAATAAGTAACGCCAGGCTGATTGGTTAGTGTTAATGGAAGATTTTCTGTTGCATTGAAACTTTAGGTCACTACCACTGCCAAATTAAAGATGTCGATAAGAGCGGAAAAATAAAACGTTTATAAATATTATAAATAAATGAGTATTATTATTAATAAAAATATTTTTTTCCGCTTTTTCCAGAATAATGTATGATTACTCGGATTTTATTCTTTCTCTCTTACTCATTCAAATGTTTGATCCTCAGAAGGCATTCATAAAATAAGAAATCAAGCAAACGTAATCTAGTAATTTAGGCCTATCTATTAAAAATAGTACACGTCTATGTAAAAATATTTTTATTAAAAGAATGGCATACGAAGTCACTATATTCGATTGTCTGCAAATGGACAAAACATTTTTTTTTCTTAAGACGTTCATTTGTATCAGATTTAGGTGGAATCGGTGTTAAATAAATCAAGGGCGTAGGTTTGGTTTTGAGATTGGTGGGGACATTCCCAGAAGCTGGGGAATCAGGAAATTAATAGGATAATATTAAGGTTTTTAGTCTATATTGACCTTAACAATACGTTAATGAATTCTGTAATGTTAGGACAAATATTAAAGACAAGAAGGGAGTTTAACAGAGACTGAACTTTCCTCCATTCATAGTGCAGTGCAATAGTGCAATGCGGTCTTGTTCCTTGCTTTTTGAAGAAGGCAAACACATGTCTGTATCTGTCATTAAAGGGATAGTTAAGGGAATAGTTCACCAACATGAAAATTCGGTCTCTCCCACAAGTTGTTTTAAACCCTTATAAATTTCCTTCTTCTACTGAACAATAAGGAAGATATTTTGAAGAATGTTGGTAACTAGACAGTTGATGGACCCCATTGACAACCATAGTAAGAAAAAAAAAAATACTATGGAAGTCAATGGGGCCCATGAACTGTCTAGTTACCAACATTGTTCAAAATAACTTCTTTTGTGGTCAGCAGAAGAAAGAAACTGGTCTGAAACAACTTAATGATGACAGAATTTTCACTTTTTAAGGAAACTATCCCGTTAACAGAAATTAACTTTTAGCATATTTGTTTTCACATCCTTACTGTCCAGTTTGTCCTGTTGGACATAACACACAACAACTTGTGCCATTGTTCTGAACCATGTTTTCAGTCTCCTAAGAGCAATGAAACTTATTTCAGCTTCAGCTGAGACTGGGATGACAAGGGTTTCAACTTGATCAAACAGACTTCTCATTTCAACAGACCAAACAATTTTGTGTTTTCATGTTTAATGTGGACTTTCCATAGTCGTAATGATTTATACTGTACAAAGTGTATTCTATCCCCCTACACTAACCCTAGCACAGATAACTTTCTGCATTTTCAACAAACAAAAAACTTAGTATGATTTATAAGCTGTTTTCAAAAAAAAAATCCACAAGGATTTCGGAAATTGTCATCTTTGTGTGGACATTCTGTCTTTGTCCCTACAAAAATGGCAATAGAGATTGCTAATGTGACGTCATTGTGACGTATTACCAGTGGTGAACGCAAAGCATTTTGGGAATCCGCGGCACAAACAGAAGGCGCCAGACTTGATTGCATGGAGGGAAGAACGCAGTGTTCAAGATGCCGTCTACCTGCTGTGTTATAAACTGCAATAGTCCTTCTTGCACAGTTTTGAAAACGAACATTACGGGTTGTTTTAAGGACATGTTTGTGTATGCTCGTAGACACTCACTCTGAAGCGGTCAGAGGCGATTCTAAAAGATTCAAAAAGTCGAGACAGGACCCATCGTCAAAATTCTACCCACTACTTTAACTTAGTTCATCCAAAACAAACTAGAAAATAGACTCAAAGTGCTAAATACCTGAATTATCCTTTAAGAACGGATCAATATATTTGTTTTCCTTAATTTTAATGAACCCTAACTTTATTCTCATCTGAATGGTAAATAATTGATTTTCGTATAAAATTATACTACCATTAAAAACACATCTGATTTTTTTTAATCAATGTAGAATATGTAACTGCTCTGAAGAAAAGAAATAAAAACCAATGCGATATGATTAATGTCCAAAAGATGTAACCCACAGACTGTTTTGAAATGGGGTTGGATGTTGCTTTTAAAACTGTGTTTGGTTGGGTGACAGTTGTATGTTACAGCTTGACAAGAGTTTAGAGTGTGACAAAAGCACAATGTTGTGTTTTATTGCGAGTGTAAGTTACACAAATATAAGTAAACACTTTGCAGTTGAATGATAACCTCTATGAACAAAATGAGGGAGTATGTTTTATGTTTCCACTGTTCGATCGCGCCTCTCTCTCTCTCTCTCTCTCTCTCTCTCTCACACACAAACACACACAGTTCGATCGCGCCCGCGCCTCTCTCTCTCGCGGGCGCACAAACACACACGCACACACTCCAGCATTGCAATCTTGACATGAATTGCGATTGCATGCAGATAGATGAGAGAGAGCGAGGAGTGTGGTGCTTAAATCTTTAGCATACTTTTGAACGGACGACAGTTTTCTGGTATGGTCCGACAATGTTTTCTTTAGCCCTCTGCATTTTGTAGGATTATATTCTGTTTTTCACGCTATTTTTATTTATTTTTTCATGCCAGAACACTAGCCTGCTATGCCAGCCCATGTAAACCGATGTAAACGGGCCAAACATACCCAGAATTCTTTGCGTTCTGATGACGTTGCCGCCCAGTTGGTCACATGTCTTAGCGATCTCTATATACGAAAATCCTGTCCTTCTGGGTAATTTCTTTCTTTTCTTCCTTTTTTTTGGAAAACTGATCATTATTATGATATTTAAGTGATGTTTACTCCGTGATGTTTTCAGTGCTCTTTGCGCGCGCGCGCACACAAACACACACACACACACACACACACTAACGACATGTTTGCCACTTATCCTGCGATTGTCACACATTATATTGTAAAAACGGAGCTGTCCCCGAATCATTTGACGCGATTTGCCCCGTATGTTTGTGCACAGAACTGTAGATTACTCACTAGTTTACCGCATCGAGGAGGTTTCCTTCGAGGTGCATTGCCGCTTCGCACAATCAAATGTAGCTACAGCCTCTCACAAGTTAGAAAGAAAACACAAAGCCAATCAGTTTAGCAATGTGTGTTCAGGAGGCGGGACTCCAGGATTGTTCCAGGATTTGCGCATTTTTCTCAGAACGCTCTTATAAGAGATTTTTATCTAAATTAGATGTTTCCTGGTTAAATAAAATAAGAACTACGCAAAACACACTGGCAACAGTGGTTATATATAAAAATATTAGCATTTTGATCGAAATTATTGCTAGGGACAAATCAGTGTCACTGGATATTGGTAGGGACACGTCCCTATCGTCCCTACTAAATTCTACGCCCCTGAAATAAATAATAGAAATCCCTGTAGTCTACAGGTGGAGCTGCTGAGACTTTTATTTTGAATTGTCCTTTACGGTCCTTCCTTAAGTAGGTCACAGTCATCAGCTTCACGCTTTGGTTTCACGTTGCTGCATGCTGTGACAGTCACAGAGTATTTTATATTTATTAAATAACATTAATTATACTAAATCGTGTGCCTTTATATTATTCCTGAAACAGGAACGATGGTTTGTCAAATTAGCTTCAACGGCTGATCCAGCTTTCTAACCTTGACTGAATTTGATCACAGTCGAACTATTACGTTAATGCGAATACATAGAGTTTAAAATATATGATGTTACGGAATATTTGTAGGTATCACAGACAATTTGGCCAGGTCGTTTGGCCATTTCCTCAAGGGCATCATGTTCCTAGATTATCAACACACCTACAGAAGGCAAAATATGCCAGTGCCATAACGGGTAAGATCATCATTACATAGATGTATAGCCTATAAGGACAAACCTAATATATTGATGCATGATCTCTTGTTCTTCGTGTTTTGCAGAAAGAAAGAAGTTCTACGAGAATGTCTCGATATCTCAAGTAGATGGTGAGCGTTATTTAAGCATAGCAACACACATCTGCAACTTAAAAATAATAAACGTAGTTTTTCAACAAGAGAAAAATTGTTTGCCTGTTTGAAAATAGTCTTTGTGTTGTCTACAGGGGGTTTGTTTGAAATAAACCTTGACAAGCGAAAGCTGAAGACTCCAGGTGGAAAGCTGTTCACAGTTCCCAATGAAGCTCTTGCCATAGCTGTTGCAACAGAGTGGGACGTTCAGAAGGAAACACTGAAGTTTTACACCATGCACCTAGTAGGCCATTATTATTAAACGTTAAAGTTTCTAAATTATGTATTATTTAAAAATATTATATATTAACTATATTTTCAACCAGTGATGTATTCAAAGTTGCATATAAAATTCAACTGTATTCGTAATACATAATGACTGTCAATCACATAAAGCAGTTTAAATATACAGTCGTTAAAAAGAAAGCACACCCTCTTTGAATCCTTTGGTTTTATGTATCAGGACATATACATCATCTTGTCTTTAGCAGATCTTAAAATTAGGTAAATATGACCTCAGATGAATAACAACATGACATACTATTATTACATTGTCATTATTTATTTGACAAAAATAAAGCCAAAATGGAGAACCCATGTGTGAAAAACTAAGTGCACCATATGATATGATGTCGAACCACCTTTAGCAGCAATAACTTGGAAGTAATTGTTTTCTGTATGACTATATCAGTCTCTCACATCGTTGTGGAAGAATTTTGTCCCACTTTTCTTTACAACTTTGCTTCAGTTCATTGAGGTTTGTGGGCATCTGTTTATGCACAGCTCTCCACAGCATTTCAATCAGGTTGAGGTCTGGACTTTGACTGGGCCAGTGAAACACCTTGATTCTTCTTTTTCAGCCATTCTGTTTTAGATTTGCTGACGTGCTTCTTATCATTGTCCTGTTGCACGACCCAATTTTAGCCAAGCTTTAGCTGTTGGACAGATGGGCTCACATTTGACTCTAGAATACTTTGGTATACAGAGGAGCTCATAGTCAACTCAAAGAGGTGTTTGTGCTGATATTACTTTGTTTGGTTTCCCCAAATGTGGCGCTGTGCATTATGGCAAAACATCTCCACTTTGGTCTTGTCCGATGACTTCGGTTCCGGAGGTCTTGTGGTTTGTTCAGATGCAACTTTACAAACCCTTTGTAACCTTTGCAATTCCTCCTTGGCGTTGTGTAAACACACACTTGGGGTCCATTCTTCGTACCTTTCTTAATACATCAGAGATGGTTGAACAGGTGCCAGATCTTCTAATCGTGATAACTGATCTCTGGCTAATTTGGTTCTTCCTAACAAATTTGTGGATTTGATTAAAATATCTGGTTTAAGTTGTCTAAAATCACTGATGGACTACACAACACAATATTATAATATTGTTTTAAAATTATTTATTATTATTACTATTGTCCCTGGTTCAATAGGGTACTCTTGTAAGAAAGAGGCAGTGGCTGGGACAGACTTTAAGTATCACCTTTAAGAAATATGCCTGCTCCTGAGCAGGTTTGAGCTTACAGACTTGTTGCTGTGACAGCAACTCTGGGAGGGTATTTGATTGGCTGCGCCTCGTTGCTATTTACTCTCTTAATTCCTATGGAAGCAGTAAAGGGTGAATTTAGTTTTTTAATTTTAAACATGGCTTCTCAATTTTGGCCTAGTTTTTGTTAAATAATGACACACTGTAATATGTCATATGTCGTTATTCATCTGAGGTTCTATTTACCAAATTTTAGGACCTACTAAGTATTATTTAAAAATAATTAAATAATAATAAAATAATTAAGATAATTTGTATTTATTATGTCCTGATACGTATAACCATAGAATTTAATGAGGGTGTACTTTCTTTTTCACATGTTAGTTTATACTACAGTATGTAGCAGATTTCAACTGCTTGATTTTTTTTATATTGTCACAAAATGTGAACTATATTATTGCCCAGCTCTAATCTGCTAAATGCAACTATAAAGCATAGAAGAAAGTAAGATATTTTATATATATTGTATATACAAAACAATTGAACTGGCTTAAATGGTATATATGCTAATAAGATTTATTTCTGTCCATATAGACCACACTTTGCAACACAGCTCTTGATAACCCAACACAAAGGACTAAAGAACAAATGATCTCAGCAGCTTTAAAGTTTTTGGAGACTGACACTATCTGGTGAGGTTCACTGGTTTATTACTTGATGGTATTTAAATAAATTAAACCAATATCTTACTAGACCATCTCTGCCATTATTGTGCCACAAAATTGCATTAAAGGTAAATGGTATTAGTTATTCTAAATACTTCTGCTGACAGTATTATGATTTCATTAAATAAGATCTACCTTGCTTGCAGTTACAGAGTAGAAGAACCTCCAGGTCTTGTGGAACTGCAGACAAATGAATGGGAGCCTGTAATGGACTGGATAGAACAAAGGTGATATTTAGTTATTTAGGCTAGATTATTTACACATTTTGGCTAGATTAGGTTTTAATAAAAAAAAATATAGCCAATATGTCAAAATATATAGCCACAATAAATGGTGTATGAACAAATCTCGTTATTTTTTAGATACAATGTAGTCATTGGTTCATCCTCCAATATTATGGGCCCTCAAATCCCAGAAGAGACTAAGGAGACATTTCGTCAACACCTTCATTCCTACAATTTTTGGTCTCTGACAGGTAAAGATATTTGGTGCTTTTGCATCTTATGTGAATGGGCCTGTTTGAACAGTGCCGTTTCTAATGTTCCTACAGGGCTTGAGTATGTGATCACCCAGCTGAAATCATTGATCTTGTCCCTTGGGGTGATTGACAGACACCTAAGCGTGGAACAAGCGGTTCTGCTGTCCAGACTTGAGGAAGAATACCAGGTATGGTGGTTTCTTTTTTGTTCCAAATGTTTAATGATTCTAGCATGGTACAAGTTCCCCCATGTTTATGATTACTGTACATTCTGTTCTGTTTTGTCTTAGATCCAGAGCTGGGGAAATGTGGAATGGGTCCATGATTATGACATGTATGAGTTGCAGGCACGAACAGCTGCTGGTGCAATGTTTGTGCATCTGTCTTCTGAAAGCACAGCCGTTAAGAGAAAGATTTTACAGGATTGAAAAGGCCAAAAAGGCCCTTTATGGGACTGAAACAGATTTTTTTGTTATCTGTCTTTGTTTACCTTTTACAGTAAGCAGCGGTGACACCAGTCACCTAACCAGTAAAATCACATTGCTGTCCAGTTATGTTGTGAGCAATAATATAGATGTCTAAGGTCATGATATGTATTTGTAGTTATAACAGCTGCAGCATGTAAAAACTGTAAATGCATAATCGTAGTATTTCAGTTTAACGAAACAGTTCAGCAAATATATTATGAACAAAAAAAATTTAGAGACTTTGTGATAAATTACAATCATATGCAAATGTTTGATTGAGTCACCTCATTTGTTTTTGCTACATGGTCACCCAGACATATGCTTTTCAAGCAATTACCTTAAGGTCAAAGTCACATATAAAATGTCTGGTTCTTAAGTTCATAGTCTGAAAGGGCAAACTGATACATAACCATTAGTAACAAAGTATCAAACCTGCGGTATAAAACAGTCGTGTCAACGAGGTCACTACTGTCCCTTTAAGTAGCTGGTGTGTCATTTCAAAAACAGACAGCATGTTCCGCCAATAGCTTTGCAGCCCTGAATAAATCAACCAATAGGAGTCATTCATGGGCGGGGCTTGAGTGTTTACTGTCTCATTGACTGTTAATCGTTGGATATGTTGACAAGATGGAGTTCTTGCTGGGAAACCCATACAGTACTCCGGTGGGACAGTGCATTGGTATGTTTTTCAGAAATAAAATTATGCTTAAACATTATGTTACAACCAGGTAAACTCTAAGGCGATGCATTTAGCTGAGCCGCTGTACAGAAGCTCACCATATGGAGAGCCTGTCAGTTAGCTGGCTAACAGCTAAGTTAATGCTCATTCATGCTAGGTGCTCTAACTCACAGTTAGTTCTCAAAATGTGCTGCAAAATAGTAATTTCCGTAATTCTTTAAATTAACAATTCTAGGGAGGCGAAATGCTGAAATGAGTTTAAGTAAACTAGTACTACAACGGTTATTAGCCTGCTAGCCAGTAGCCACACGACAGTGCGTTTATCTCTCACACCCAGTTTCATAGCAAAAGATTGAGGTAATGTGTGTAAATGAATCACACTAATGATCAACATTTATAAATCCCCACTCTGTGTGAGGAATATGACCGCTTGTGTTGGAAGACACCCAGCATTATCAAGCACATATTGCACAGCGGTTTGCAGATCAGTGCAATGTCATTAGTGCCAATGTTTTTCCAGATTCTCATTTAGTAACAGGCAGTAACAGATTCTCTTATCAGTTTGCCTTTTGATCTTCTCCAGAAAGGGCCACAGATGGCTCCCTGCAAAGTGAAGACTGGACCTTGAATATGGAAATATGCGACTTAATCAATGAAACAGAAGATGGGTGAGACATGAAAAATGCATGATTCATTGCATTGACCTTTTTGCTGACATATTCCGTAAGCCTTAGGAACCGAAAAACATTGTTACACTAATCCAGAAGTTGCTGTCGTACATAATTTTCATTATATAAAATGTTTAATAATGGCTGAAGGATCAAGTCCAGGATGTTACATAAAATGATTGTTCTTCAGCAATGTGTTATTTATGGAACCTGGTAATGCTTTCTAGCAGAACATGATTCATTCACTTGACCGTGTCATTGTACAGTCAAACCAAAATTTATTCAGACACCTTCAACATTTCTCATGTTATCACAGTTTATTTGGTATAGTTTAGAAAATGGTATTAAAATATGACGAACTTAAAGTGATCAAATTAGTTGATATTTATCTGGTTTTGGCCATCCTTCTGTTAGACTGTCTCACAAATTAATTAGGTTGAATAGCTGTTAAATATAATTACACAATTAGATATTACTAATTTAGGTCAACCAATTACCAAGCAATGCTTAATTTTGTTCAGTCTGTGGTGGAAAATGTTCACATTAAGCAATTAAAGAAACAACTCGTAAGCAAAACATGGTCAGGTCAAAGTGTCTGAATAACTTTTGGTCCCAAATTTTTTATACATTTCACTGGTAGTCCACTGTATGAAGAATTTTTGGCTATAATATGTCACAGTTTACTTTATTTTGCTATCATCACTTACATAAATTAACTAATGTGTCCTGCACCCACTAATTTTTGGTTTGACTAACTCCATAATGAATTGCTTTTTAGCAATTAGAATTGTTTTTTATTTGTGTTATCTGATTTATAGGCCTAAGGATGCTATAAGAGCTGTGAAGAAGAGGCTTAATGGGAATAAAAACTACAGGGAGGTGATGCTTACACTGACGGTGGGCAACAGTCGATGGAAAACTATTCTCTTTATAGTCTTACTAACGGCTAATAATTCCTTTTTAAAATGTCCTGTTTATTTAGATTTTCATAATGTGTTCAGGTGCTTGAGACATGTGTAAAGAACTGTGGCTATCGGTTCCACGCACTCGTCACCACCCGGGACTTCATAGATGGTGTTTTGGTGAAAATTATATCTCCTAAAAACAACCCACCGGCCATAGTGCAGGACAAAGTACTAGCTTTGATACAGGTATGGAAAAAAAAAATCTGTATTTTTTGGTTTTGATTGTTCATGATCAGTTTAGAAACATGCATTTGCCTTATGGTTTAAACACACCATGACGAAAGGAAAATGACAAGAATGAGAGCATTATTGAGAGAGAGAAAGAGAGAGAGAGAGAGGAGGAGGTGCATCATGGGGCTGGTTACCTGATGCTCGGTAGTCAAGGAGATCCGGCTGATTCGTTGGCACTGAAGTTGTGCTCATTACAACTTAGTGGATCAGGTTACCAAGTTTGGCTCCAATGACCAAGGGTAACTTCAATTTACATGGTCTTGCATTTAATGTGATGCCAGAAATTTCTCATAGTAAAATGATCAAGATGGAATCTCTAGAATGGCGTTGTCTAAAGAAACTAAGCAAGTGAAGTTTGTGCTTTGCATTTTTGTTCGCCATACAAACAACTATTTAAAACAGTCACCTGATTGTAGTTACTACACTACTTTTCAAAAGTTTGGGTTTAGTCTTTTTTTCTTCTTTTTTTTAACGAAATTAATACTTTTATTTAGCATGGACACATTACATTTTTCAAAAGTAAAAGTAAAGAAATTCTATTTCAAATAAATGTTATTCCTTTAAACTTTATATTCATCAAAAAACCCTGAAAACAAAATGTATCAGTTTCCACAAAAATAATAAAGCAGCACAACTGCTTTCGACATTGATAATAATTAGAAATTCTTCTTTAGCACCTAATCTGCATATTAGAATGATATCTGAAGGATCATGTGACACTGAAGACTTAAGTAATTCAGCTTTGCTTTTACAGGAATAAATTACATTTTTATAATATATTAAAATAGAAACAGTTATTTTAAATTCTAACAATAAAATGGAACTGTTTTATTCTATTTTTGATCAAATCAATGCAGCTTTGGTGAGAGTCTTCTTGCAAAATTTTATTTAAATAATCTCACCGAACCCAAAACTTTTAAACAGTAGTGTAGCTTGTTTAATAAGATATTGAATGTTCAAGTATAGAGGATCTGAGCAGCCGAATGTGCATTCTTATAGAAATATGTAATAGTATGCAACACCGGTTATAAACTATATTAATAGCTAGCTATTCTGATTCAATTTATGTCATGTTTTCGCATATTAAGTTTGCATGTACTCTATACATCAGGCATGGGCAGATGCCTTCAGGAGTAGTCCAGATTTAACAGGAGTAGTCCACGTCTATGAAGAAATGAAGAGGAAGGGTATAGAGTTTCCAACGTCTGACTTGGAGACCTTGTCCCCCATTCACACACCACAACTGGTAGGTGTTGACTCCAGGTATGTTATGGTTTGTTTGTCACAGAGGTTATGGTGGCTTCCTCTAAAATATAATGCGCCTTATCATTTACTTAACTTTATCGCTTTACCTTCCCTCTTTATCTCTGCACTATCTCTCATTGTCTTGCTCTGTTGATAATAGCTGCAAAGTGCTCCAGATATGGATCAGCCGAAATACAGTGCCCCAGTCCAGCCCAAGCCACAGCCTCACCCTCACCCTCACCCTCACCCTCACCCTCACCCTCACCCTGCCTCCGCTCCTCCCTTCTCTACCCCTGTGACCCACACTTCCCCACAGATGCCCAATCTGCCCATCAACCCTTCCCCAGAACAGGTACTACACAACCTCCTTTTTTATTCTTTTACATGGGATGGATCAACATTTGTTTCCACAGATTGCTTAATGATGTCATAAAATATCATTGATTAGATTTGCAAGCTGCGCAGTGAGCTCGACATTGTGCGCGGGAACACTAAGGTGATGTCGGAGATGTTGACCGAGATGGTTCCCGGTCAAGAGGATCCATCTGATCATGAGCTTCTGCAGGTTTCTCATTCAGTTTTTTGTTTTTTTGTTTATATTGCTAGAGTCTTGAGAGAGCTACATAAGGCCACTAGAGGGAGTGTTGGTACAACATTGTGTTGACCATTTTTATTATTCAGTATTACAAGGTTTGTTTGCTTTTTGGAAGGAATTGAACAGGACGTGCAGGGCCATGCAGCAGAGGATAGTTGAGCTCATCTCACGCGTGTCCAATGAGGAAGTCACGGAGGAGCTCCTGCACGTCAACGACGACCTCAACAACATTTTCCTACGATATGAGAGGTGTGAACAAGCAGGATGAATTTGCCTTTTCTTTAAAGGGAGAGTTCACCTCAAAATTTTCATCATTTACTCACCCTCATGTTGTTCTAAACCCATTAGACTTTGGTTAATCTTTGAAACATGAAGATATTTGTAATGAAACCTGAGAGGCTTCTGTCCGTTCATTGAAAGGTGTCATAAAATGAATCCACGAATCGAGCAGTTTAATCCAAGTCTTGTGAAGAGAAATGATCATTTTATATAATGAAAAGATTTTATTTAGACTTTTATTTACATCTTAACAATTACTGACACGCATACATTGAGCGCATCACATATGTTAAACACAGAAGCTCAAATGTGCGAGTGTTGATGCACAAAAAGTTTTATTTGCATGTGATACACACGCAAGCTTCTGTATATGTTTATACAGTATGTGAATAAAAGTATAAATGAAATCTGTTAATCATATAAATCGATCGTATCACTACACAAGACTTTAAACCGCTCAATTATGTGGATTCATTTTATTGCCTTTATGACCTTTATGGATATTTTTTGGTTACCTGGACATTCACTGGAGAAACACGTCCTGTTTCATTGAAAATATATTTGTGTTTTTAAAGATTAACCGAAGTCTAATGGATTTGGAACAACATGAGGGTAAGTAAATGATGGCAGATTTTCCATTTTTGGGTGAACTATCCTCTTAAAGCTTCAAGAAAAGGCTCTTTTAAGTGAGGGTAAGGTTTTAATGATTTAGTTTTTTCTCACTTTTCTTTAGATACGAGAGGTTCCGATCTGGCCGAAGTGCGCAAGGCATAAACAATGGGGTGGGTTATGTCTTCTTAAAGAGAGTGGTTTTATCTGTGTGTTAACATCAGTTCATCATCAATGTGTATTTTTTTCCCCCTCCAAACACACGTAAGGTAAATTTGTTCATGCCAAAAGCACAGCTCAGAGTCACACGTGTCATTTTATCTTCCCCTCACTGCTTGCTTTTTTCTCTAATATAGAGTATGCTCTGAGAAAGCATGGTACGTTTGCTTTGAGATGCAAACACTTTCATCATGTGCGGTTATCAACTGAAAATGTGATTGCATGTTGGTGTTACTTATTGTGTGGTTTGGTCTGTTTTGTGATTTGTTTTTCTTATTTTTATATTTTGCTATTGCTAGCTGAGGGAGGCAAGTATGAGTCATCTAATCTCTTTTTTTTTTACTTGGACATGCAGATGCTAAAGAATGTTGTGTCAGTATTGGCCAGTGCAGTCCCAGTCCCGTGTTGCATCCATTGAACCTCCACTAGCATGTAGAATGCCTGTCCTGCAGTCTGTGACCTTTGCTTGCCATTCCCTCCATCTGCTTACCCTAGTACTAGTTCCTCCACTGCTTCAAATAAAATAGGCTACATGGGGATTTAGGAACGGTGCATTTTATTTAATGGATATATGATTTTTAATAGCTTAATGCAGCAATTATATGCTACTTTAGGCTATTTTAGTAGTTTTCAGGATTTCCTGAGAAAAATACACAACCGTTCAAAAGTTTGGGGTTAGTAAGATATATATTACGATTAAAATATATCACGGTTTTCACAAAATCGTTAAGCAGCACAATTGTTTTCAACATTGATAAAAATAAGAAAGGTTTCTTGAGAACTAAATCAGCATATTAGAATGATTTCTAAAGGATCATGTGACACTGAAGACTTGCTGTTTAAAAGTTCAGCTTTGCCACTACAGGAATAAATAAAATTTAAAAAAATATTAAAGTGGAAAAGTTTTTTTTTTTAATTGTAATAATATTTCACAATATTACTGTTTTTACTGTATTATTTATTAAATAAATACAGCCTAGGAGAGCATAAGAGACTTCTTTTAACAAAATTAAAAACTCCAAACTTTTGAATAGCAATGTATTTTGGGTATTTTTGTTAAAAGCAATTGTTGAATTTACTAATGTGGTGTCTAGTACTACGGAAAGGCGTCGAGATGCACATATTAAATATGATGTAATTCACTGTCATAGAATCTGAAGCCAGTTATCATAGATTATTAATGTGCTTTTTTCTATTTTGTTGCACAGTACAGCTATACAGCACAGATGTATTATGGCTTCTGACAAATCACATTTTTACAGCATGTGTCTATTATATTTATTATTTATGGTCTTTTGTCTTGGAATAAATAATTTCTTGTCACGAGCATGTCTCGTACCAACGTGCCACGACACCAACGAATTACGTTTTTGACTTCATTTGTGTTTCTTTAAGTGCTTTTGACTTGTAAAATAGAGAATTCAAACACATTTAAGCACAACCCCTCTGAAATACAGCAATATACCTTTTTTAAGTGGCTAAGAAACAAAGACTATGAGTAACATTCACACACACCGAGAAATAATTAGCCTGGGAATATCCATTAGCCATCCTTCTTGTGCCCAGTCTAATAGTCAATGTTCCTGTACAGTCTCACCACTTCACCTTTTCATCAATTCTTAGTGTACTTTGAGTTAAAGATTAGACTTCCTCTCACAAAAGAGTTGGTGAAACCGGTGAAAGCATCGTATGTATTACATTCCAACCATTTGTCTTAACTTTTCTCAACCTGTAGAACTGACTGCATTTAAAGGAATAATTAACTTCAAAATGAAAATACTTTCAAACCGGTATGAATTTCTTTCTTCTGCTGAACACAAAGGAAGATATTTTGAATAAAGGCAATAACCAAACGGTTGATGGACCCCATTGACTTCCATAGTATTTTTTTTCCCTACTATATGGAAGTCAATGGGGTCCATCAACTGTCTTGATATTGACATTGTTCAAAATATCTTCCTTTGTGTTCAGCAGAAGAAAGAAATCCATACCGGTTTGAAACAATTTGAGGCTGAGTAAATGATGACAGAATTTTCATTTTGAAGTGAACTATTCCTTTAAGCAAAAGTAAAACGAGTAGAAGTATGAAAGCCAGTTTGAAAATGTTCATGGTGTAAAGGTAAGATAGCAAATAAATAATCTTACATTTTTCCCTAAAGTGTCTGTAACCATGTGTGTCTATGTGAAATGGTGTTGTATATCAACAGGTCCTGAACGAGGCGACAGAAGATAACCTGATTGACCTGGGACCGGGGTCTCCTGCGGTGGTCAGTCCCAGGATCAGCGCTACTCCTCCATCCAGCCTGCCTCCCTCTGTCGCTGCTGTTCGCTCTGCCTCTCCCGTCACACTCTCCTCCAGACTGGCGGTTTTGGGTGAGTCTCGTACCTTGCATCCACAATATTCTGTACATTTTTTATAACTGGAGGTGTGCTGTTTGGTTTGCCTGCACTAATGTGAGAATATTCACAGATGTGGGTTCTGACAGTGTGACTGGCACCTTGAGCTCTTTGACTACCTGTCAACCCCAAGATGACTTTGACATGTTTGCCCAGACCAGGACTGGTACCATTCCTGAGCGGAAGAAGTATGAAGCAAATAAAAATGTCATGCAACCTATAGATTATACTTTATAATCGAATTAAATGCCCCTTTAAAGGGGTAGTTCACCCAGAAATTGTCATCATTTGCTCACCCTCATGACGTTCCAAACCCAATAAACTTTGAGTTTTCCGTTCTTCCTTTGAAAATCCAGGTAACCAAAACATATAAGATCCATAAAGGTCATAGTCATTGTAAAATGAATCCATATTTATCAAGCATCTTGTGAAGAGATACTATCACATTTTATGATGAACAGATTTACTTTAATAAACGCATACATGGAGCTCATAACTTATGGTAAACATGGAAGCTTGTGTGTGCGTTGTGTTTGTGTTGCACTAAAACAATCCTCATTGGGTTCTCATGTTTACCATATTTGATGTGCTGTCAATTTTATCCTATTTAAAGCTGACTTTATGATGATATATCATTCAATGTTATTTGAAATAAATATAAACACTAAGCCAATTAGTTGTAATACCCCACAGCATTAACTTATCCCTAATTACTTTATAGTTTTTTTTAATTCATTAAAAAAAGTATTTGTTTAGTTTGAATAATGTTTCATTTCATGTTAAATACTAAACCAAATAGTTTAAAACAATTAATATATTCACAAATCACTAATTCAATTACAATAAATGTGGGGGCAGGGGCATCATCCCTATAGTATGTTAGAATTTAAATCCTATGAAATGTTTTATATTATATTATATTATATTATATTGTTTGCATTTAACAATCACACATTGCTCACACATTCCTGGTTTTGAACTCCCAGTGCACCATTCGAAGACACAAAGGCTTCCAGTGGAGTGGCCCCGACTTTGGATGTCAGACAGCAAAACACCGGGGTGAGTTTCTGTGACTGACTGTGTGTGTGTGTTTTTTAATTTTAGGACAGTTTCTTGCCTTCTCCATCAGCATATGTTCTTATGGACTCATTGTTTTATGTCAAGGAATGAGACATAGAGCTGGATGTTGAGATACTTATTTTGGAGTGGTTTATAAAGATGAATATTACCGTTATGCTAAGTACGTTGTACACAGTAATGTATGTAGTGTACCATACTCCTGGCTCAGAAGATGACACTAGTTGATGAACGTAAACTTTTGAGTGACAAGAAATTCTTTCTGGAAGCAGGAGTTCAGAATATACTTTTTATTTTTACGTGTTCTTAACCAATATTATTCAGTCCGTGGAGCTCAATAGAGTGTTGAACTGCTGTTTTCTGCGGTGACATGCTGTGCATGTTTCCCCTGTCCATATTGGGGTAGTTGACTAATATTGGATTAAGACTTTTATGTTGAAGTCTTATTGTTTTTTTTGTTGTTGTTGTTTGTTTGTTTTGTCATGTTTTCTTGGGATTATTATTTGTATTTTTAATTTGCTTGGCTCCGGCCCATGGTTTGGGCCCATAGGCAGCTCTTGACCAGTCCTCTGTCATGGATGACATTGAGGAGTGGCTCTGTACTGATGTGGTGAGATTTCCTTTTTGTTTATTTTTATTTCACTTTTTTTTTTCTCACTCACCTATTTGAAAAGAAATATGCCCTGCATATTTCTTTTTCTTTGCCTTTTTATTCCTGGCTGACTACCTTGTACCCTCTTTTTGGGGTCACTAACAACTCTCCTTGAATGGGTTTGCTGCGTTCCTTACTTTTCTGGGATATTCAGTACATATTAGTATAAACCAAGTGCGTAGTGAACAGACCCTTGCTTGACATGCTTTTAACACTTTTATTTTCTATACTAATACCTTTGGATGTTTTGGGTAATATAATTTAGATAATCTGTTAATTCAAGAACTTCTATTGGAATTTTGAAGGGAAGAAATTATGTTTGATGTGGCTGCAAACAAATTGTGCTCCTTTTTTAAAGTAGAAATTTTACCCTTTTTCTACTTCCCTTCAGAAAGGAGATGAAGGAGAGGAGGGTGTGACAAGTGAAGGTATGAAAAATTTCTTTATACTATTGTTCAAAAGGTTTTCTTAAAATAAAAACACTTTTATTCAGCAATGACGTATTAAATTGATCTAAAGTGACAGTAAAGAACATGTATAATATTACAAAAGATTTATATTTCAAACAAAGGCAGCAGAACTCTTTTCAACATTGAAAATAATAAGAAATGTTCCTTGAGCACCAAATCAGCATATTAGAATGATTTCTGAAGGATCATGAGACACTAAACAATAGAGTAATGATGATGAAAATTCAGCTTTGCCATCACAGGGATAAGTTACATTTTAAAAATATATTACATTACATTGTAAAATATAAAACAGTTATTTTAAATTGTAAGAATGGGTAGAATAAAAAATAGCATATTATTCGAAATAAATTTTGTGGTTGGGAAAAGATGTGTCTATCCATTTAGATCAAGACACGACCAAGTTGTTTACAAGGTGTCGGATAGGCCATACATACTAGACTGACTCATGGGCATTTATTGAAGGGTGAAGAAGCACCAAAATGTCAATACTGTAGTACCAACTTGTCTGTAAAACATATTCTTTTGGACTGTCCAATCTTTAATGTTATGAGAGTCTGAGACAGGGCTTTTTATCAGGACAAACCTTTATGGACTTATTTATGGATCAAGTTTTTTTGTTTTTTTTTTTGTCTAAGTTTGTTTTCATTATATTGTACTCATTATGTTGTTAAATGTTTAGTATGTATCTGCCATGTAATAGCCGGTGATGCTATGTCAATAAACTCAAATACTACCGCTATTTGAAATTTGAAATATTACACAATATATAACACAATATTACTGTTTTTGCCACTTTTGAGTGGTAGTGTATCTATTCATAGACCCAGCAGTTAAATGCAGTTTTTGACTTTAAACGCTTTATGAAAACTTTCTTCCAGAGTTTGACAAGTTTCTAGAGGAGAGAGCCAAAGCAGCAGAGATGGTGCCCACACTGCCGACCCCGCCGAGTGACGAGCTTCCTGCTGCTTCCGGTGCTTCTGCCAGTGCAAGTAAAAAGCCAGGCAGGTCCGAGGACGCCCTCTTTGCCTTGTAGATAAGTGTCAGACCCTCAGGGGCGGCCCAGCTCTGCTCCTGTGGCAGAGGTGGGTCAGTCCCTTTGCAGATCCATCAGCATCCCCTCTTTCTCTCCTGCTTCTCCAGCACAATCAACACTATCACAGCTGAAGTGATCAGAACTGTTTCATGATCTAGACATTTTCATAATGGACATTTTCTTACTTTACCAAGTTTTCATTCCATTGAAAATGCTCCACCGAGAACTCCCTGCCTAAAGCATACCGTTCCGTGTGAGTTCGAGAGGTCAATGTCTATTTTTTTAATTGATATTTGTGGTATAAAGCAAGAAAATGTATGTAAAAGTCTATTACCAGATCCGGCCATGTCTAATTTTTGTGTTCACTGTGGTCCTGCATGCAACAGCTGAATAATCCTATTTCTCTTTCTTCAAGGATAATCTGTAAAGGGAGCTAATAATTGTTAGTTTTTCTTCATCTTTTTTTTTCAACTTTATCTGCCGGAAGATTTGCTTTAAAGGGATGTTATATATATATATATATATATATATATATAGGATTATTTATTTTAAAATTTCCAATTAATACCTCTGACAAGACATACCATAGCAGAAAGATGAATGGTAGCAGTTCAGCTTTCAGAATTGAGAATTTTGTCATATTAACGGATATTTGAATCAGTTATTGAATAAGACACAATTTTAAAAATATTTATAATTTATTCAAATTAAAACTGATTATTTAAAAGGCAGAAGGACTTCACTACATAGGTCACATCAAAGGGAAAATTATATGATTATTATTTCACTGGATTCTTTTAATGTTATTCTTCTTCTTGGCAAAAGCATTGCCTATTAGAAAGCATTAATAGGAACAAAAAGTATGTATTTCAATTTAATTTGCACTGATAGAATTATTCACCTTTCGGCTGTGTTAACAGAGCTTTTGTTCAAATACAAAATTTAAGCTGTCCTTCATTTCAACGCTGTCTATTACGAGACCGAAAAACAAATGGAGTTTCTAGAGAACTGATGGTGACTGCAAGGCAGTTTAAATTGGATTTTACGTTCACAACTGCTGAGGAAAGGGTGTCAAGCTTAGCGTTGTTATTAAGAAATGAAATGAATCTGCCTTAAAGAACAGATTGTGGCTAGTTTAAGATGTAGTCCGCTAATGATCATGTAACGTTTGGTACTCTTACACACCAGACATTTGACGCGAGTACTGTGACTCGCTGTTCTGTACATACTGTTTTGACGGACCAAATGTTTAACCTTAGCAAATAATTTAAGTGTAAAGTCAACTAACTTAAGACATATATTGCTTTTAACATCCAGATGGGTTTTAGTTGTGTTTGTATTTGTGCGAGATTTTATTTGTTGATATAGGTGAGCACAAATCAAAGGAGACGGTGCACTTTTGCATGGCTAATAGTTTTATATGATTTGTCACACTACACAAAATATGTATTACAAATGAAAACAACTCCAGATCTTTTGAGTAACTAAACTTTGGCACTAATAATTTCAGTTCAAAAACTGGGTGATTTTGAGGATCGCCGACTTTGGGAGAATTATTGGGAGTTTATTATGCTGTTTGTAAATGTTAGTTACCACAAAACTGGTAGATCTGTTAAAGCAATTTTAAGAGAAATGGTTTAAGGAGCTATGAAAATCTGAAGCTGTGGTACATGCAGCAATAATGTCTGGTTTGTTAGAAGAGCTAAGTAAAGGTTAGCTGTAGCAGGGATGCAGTCTGATAATGCACAAGCATTAATACTAAAATATTGTGGCTTTGTTCTGTTTATAACAGGAGGCTTTGAGGGACACGACATAATTGTGGGGACTTGTTAGTTTTCATAATTGACTTATTAGTTTTAAGAGATTTACATATACCCCTACACATTATTAATATGTACACTAAATTCAATGCATAAAAAACATACAGATTTTACCTCCCATGGATGTTAACCATCTCATGTAAATGCTGTTGTTATTGTTTTTGACTCTATCGCTGATATGGTTCATCTTGACATGGATAATGTTATACATCCATGGATGGATGTAACGTTTGAGTTATTTATCACTTTATTAGCAACTACCTTAAATTCTCAGCAAATGTGCAATTTCATCTATCAATGCTGCACTACAGTTTGATTTCATTTGAAATGGTTTTTGGCTGTAAATTAGTCTCAGAAATGTACAGTTTGAGAATGTAAAAGACATTTATTTTCCATCTTTTATTTCAAGAGTCAGTATTGGTTACTTTAACTTTATATTAGTATGAAGGAACTGTAAAGCTCAGAATCATAGGTTGGAGTTTCCGCTCTTGTTTCTTGTTGCAGTTTGGAGTGAAACTGTTTCACTGACTTATTTTAGGCAGACAAAAAATTTCCCCAGCATGTGGTCAGGTTTTGCCAATGTCTTCAGTAAAGAAACCCTTTTGTACCTTTGAGAGCATTTCTTTATAGGTACAGCACTTTTCTTCTCTTTGATATGTATTTGGAGTTATGTGTGACTATCTAGATGTGTGTGTGAACAAACGCTCCTGATATCTGCTGCAGACACCTTGTTTATCCTGTGTTTACCAAGGGACGGGAAGGAGAGAATCTAGCTTTCCAACATGACACATCTCTATAAAGGGAGTGAAACTGCAGCGTGTGTGTGTGTGTGTGTGTGTGTGTGTGTGTGTGTGTGTGTGTGTGTGTGTGTGTGTGTGTGTGTGTGTGTGTGTGTGTGTGTGTGTGTGTGTGTGTGTGTGTGTGTGTGTGTGAGAGTGTGTGTGTGTGTGTGTGTGTGTGTGTGAGAGAGTGTGAGAGTGTGAAGGGCTGGCGTAAGCTGTACTCTCTAACCGTTGATCATTTCTCTGGTCAATCTTGGTTTTACAGATTGTACTGGTGTTGGTCTGTGTGCTTA
This sequence comes from Siphateles boraxobius, assembly GCF_051911475.1. NCBI lineage: Eukaryota > Metazoa > Chordata > Actinopteri > Cypriniformes > Leuciscidae > Siphateles > Siphateles boraxobius. The sequence continues at coordinate 17,196,736 of NW_027509097.1, forward strand.
TCTGTTGTTATACCTCAAGCTGCTCTCTGTACTGTTTGATTCACGCATGTGTTGAACTCCAATAAAACATACCAAGATGGTGATCTGTTACTCCTGTCTATTGTAAAATTGTATGTCATAGATCTGTAAATCAGTCAGAATAGAAAATATATTTTATATTCTGACTGATTTACAGATCTAACTAGTGCGGGGCTGTATGACCAAAAATCCGTATCACTGTATGCTTTTTTTATTTTTTTATTATTATTTTAGATTCTGGTGTTTTCACAATATATCATGTTTTTTTCTTCTTCTTCATGGCTGGTCCTTTATATAAGCTTACAGTGGTTTATTTTACTGTCGGGAGTACATAGAATATGTAAACAGTGCAATGCCAAAAACAAATTTACTTTAAAAAAATTGAGGTAATCAAATCAATTTATAAAATAACTATAAAAGTGGTATAAAAAAACTAACAAAAAAATTTAGCTATCCTTTTAAAATGTAATAATTCCTTTCGGGAAGATTACGGTTTAAATTAAAACAAATGAAAACTTGTTCTATTTCTTAAAAATATTGTTTTAATTAGGGGTTCAAGAGCGTAGCATTGACAAAAACATTATTGTATTTGGTTAAAATTTCCATGAATCAGCATTCTCCCCTAAAAGTGATCGGGCAGACTAATGCCGGGTGTACACCACAGGATTTTCACAGTCCCAGACTAAAGACCGGCAGTCTTTAGGAATCTTACTGGAGTCTCGGCGCGCTCCCGTCGTCTCGATCGTTATATGTGAGGTGATAATCTGCAGTCGGCGACCCGATTTATGCCAGTCTTTCTCTAGTCTTTCATATCAAACATGTTTGATATTATCGCAAGTCTTTAGTCTGAGACTAAAAACTGTGAAACCAAGTCTTTAGATGTGAGCTGATAATAGTATAAAGTCTTTTCTAAATCTTTTCAAAGTCTTTAGGTGTACAGAAAGCATTAACCGCATCACGTTTTAGAGACTTGAAACTTTGAGGGCTGGTAGTACACACACAGTCTACACCGTCACAAAGGCTCGCTCCGATCGCCCTGACTGGGGTGCTACAGCAGTCAAAGTACGAAAGCGTTCATGACTCCTAAACCGTTAGGCGTAGGCCCAAGTCAAGTGTCTTATATTGTTGGAATCCTTGGCACAAGATGCATGGCTCGAATTTGATCGTCGTCCTGGCAAAAGTTTAGGGTATTTTGGATTTTTTTTGACAAATTACTTTTGCAAACTAGTTCTAGGTTTTTGGCCCGATCGGAGCCAAACCAGTGCAGCTAGATTGTCTGGAGTCGGATTGTCATAAATTATCAAAAATGTTGAACTTTCGATTCATGGTCTCTAAGGGGGAGGAGACACTTTTACTAAAAAAGCTATAACTCGTGAACAGAACGAGATGTTTACATGTATGTATCCAACAAAACGCGGCCTATGAATTTTGAGCAGCTGTCAGACAAGGTTAATAGAGGTCGATCGGAACAGAACTCGCTGGGCCTAGAGGCCTGTGAGAAATACAAAAGAAATTCAAGCACTCTATAAAATCTACTCTGGTACATCCCCAAACACTTTCAATGCATTTAAGGTCTGGACTAGGAGTTGTCAATTCATGAGTGGAAATGATTCTTCATGCTCACTCCCAACCATTCTTTCACAATTTGAGCCAATTTGACATTGTCATTCTGGAATATGGCCATGATGTGTACATGACTGTTTAAGAAACTAAAAGCCTACACATTTCAATTAGGGTCATAAGAACAAAAACATATAACATATGTTATAAACATATCAATCACTGCAATAAATAGACAGTGACTTGTAATTATCTATAGTCCCACTTTAAACTGTATATGTGGTGGTATAAATTTTTCATTTAATGATAATTGCTGAAGCTTTTATCATCCTAATTAGGTTAGAAAAAAGTGTTGTCCTAACAGGTTTAATAACTTTTTTTCTTACAATAAAAATAACTTTAAACATTTAAATATACAATAAAACAACACAAACACACAAATGTATAAAGCAAACAAGTGTTTCAAAAAGATTAAAGTGCAACAGAACTATAAATGAACAAGAACAATATAGGTAACAGTAAGGTTAGTTAATGTTAGTTAAAGCATTAAGTAGCCTAACAAATAGCTATAGCTACATACAGAACAGTAGTTATTATTTTTGACTAAATGCAGTTCATGTTAGCTCAAGTCCATTATTATTAGCAGATAAAACTTTTGATTTTAATAATGTACACTGTACAAAATATCGCCTTGGTTTTACAAAAAAAAAAACTGCATCAGACTTCTAAGTATTTTGAACATATCAAATTTGTGTTTGACCAAATGACGTCTTCAACATGCACCTTTAAGTAATGCCAACTCCATTTTCCTCGTAAACAAAACTCAAATACCTCTTTCTCAAATGAGTCATAAAGTAGCACAGCTGCTTTGTTTATGCAGTTACCGAGGTTTTACAACTTTTAAAGTTGAATTATCATATTAGGCTGTATCGCTGTTTTTCCGTAACCAAATTAAAAACCTCTTAAAAAAAGACATTTGTTATACCATTTAAGATATTTTCAGTTATTTATTTATTATTTAGATATTTTAAGATAGTTTTATTCACAATCATGCATCTACATCTATTTTTAGTCACAATGGATTGTCATTCCGTCTGCATCGTGGAAATCATAGGGCTCTACATGGTATTTACAATATTAAAGAGAGTTAGTCGTGTGGATTATTTATTGTTGTGTTAAAAAGTTAGAACCATTAGAAAGAAGGATATAGGCTATGATTAAAAGAGGCTCCCTCTCCACTGAATAGATTGTTTCAGCCCCACACCGGTATGACTGTAGGCTATTTCAAAAATGCATAACGTAGGCTACGCGAAATTGAAACCGGTATACCTGTTGAACCAGTATACTGCCCAGCAGATTTAATGTTAAAATGTATACACTGTATACATTTACATATACTGTATACACTTTAATGATAACACTGTTATTATTTTATTTTTAAAAATGTAGTGCTGTTAAACTTTTTATTTTGAATTAGCCATTTTATGACGATTTAAAAATTGTATTGCTAAGCTAAGTATTACTGAAGTCCCGGCCAATCAGTACTTCTGCTATAGCAAAAAGAATAAGAAATTAACCAGATTATTGAGGTCTTTCTTTTTCTGAATCTGAGAACAGGCTGAAAAAGTGGCCTTATCTTCTAGAGCTCCATTCACGCTAAACGAAAAGTGCCGCGCCTCTGACAAATCACAGGTATCACACAACACGCACGTTGTGTTTATATAGAGTGGATTCAACAAATATTGGCTCCCTTGGTAAATATGAGCAAAACTGATTGTGACTGACATGGGTTTTGATTTGTTTTAAAATATTCACAACCTTTAATTGAACTTAATTTAAACAAAATACTAATGTGGACTAAATTAAATAAATATGGTTTTCTACAAAAAATTGTGTGCCACATTTATTGCCACCCCTACAAATTCTTTTAAGTTAAATCTACTGAAGTATATTCTCGTTCATATGGTATGTTCACCTAGTGATCAGGTACACTTAAGTGTTATGACTTCCTGTTTCACTGGGCTTTAAATATGAAGTGAGACAGGCCAAATGCCTATCCATCACTATGGGAAAGACCTGAGTATGATGTCTGACAAAAGGTTTTTGAGCTGCACAAATCATGAAATGGCTACAATAGTTTAATGGTTGGAATACTCATTTCCACTATCTCTGCAATAATTAGGAAGTTTAAATCAACTGGAGATGGTAACATGCACTGAAGAGGATCCAAACAAACTGTAAAGATCACAGCTGCAGATGGACATAGCAGTTTCCTGACCCAAACCCCATAAAAAGCCTTTGGGATGACCTGAAGAAAAGAATCCTTCTGAATCTGAAGGATGTGAAGAGATTCTGTCAGGAAGAATGATGCTCTCAGATTATTATGCATTATAAGAGAAGATCTAGACCTGGGAGGCTGCACAAAATATTAAATGAAGGGTTGCCAATAATTGTGGAATGCATTTCAGAGGGGACATTTTTTATGACTTTAATTAATGGTTAGATTTTTATGAATATTTTGAATAAACAACACATTTTTACAGTTTTGTTAATTTTTACAAAGGGTGCCTTTGTGCTTTAAGACCAAAACATTGAAAATTGCCAAATTGTGCGGATGTGCAGAACACATGCAAAAATAAAAGAGTCCTAACCCTAACCTAACAAAATATTAATAACTTTTGTATAATGTATGCTTTTTCTTGTGAGCTTTTTATTTATTTATTTTTATAGTAAAATAAAACCTGTAGCTGTAATTTGACTTTTTTTTTTTTTTGCAAATAATTTTGTCAGATAAATGCTTTAACCAAATTGGGTGTTCTTCCCTCGTATTTAATAAATATATATACAAATATTTTCCTCATATGTTAATGGTTTAATATTGAACTTGGGTCCTTAAAAACAAAACATCACTTTTGGCCACTACTGTATATTTCACTATACTGTTTTACTATATTTTTGATCAAATAAATAAAATCTTGGTGAGACAGACTCCAAATATTTGAACAGTTCAAAACACACAGACAGCCTAGAAAAGGCTGGAGAAGGAGAAGGAAGAAGAGAGGACGTTTACGTATGTATCCCTCGTTGCCTGAAGGAGGGAACAGAGAGGTTAGTGACTTCCTCTTTTAGGGAACAAGGGTTACACACATAACCGAGACGTTCCCTTTCAGTCAGTCACTACGAGTAACGTCAGTACAGTGGCGGTTCTAGACCATTTCAACTGGGGGGGGGCAAGCTGGGGCCAGTTGTACTGTTAGAGGGGCCAGTTACATTTAGACATTATTGTTGTCAAATCATTTTCTGCACTGCACTGCAGGCATTAACAGACAAAATACCATGTTTATAATCAATCAACAATGTATTTGCATTTCCATTATATTTTTACATTTGCATTACATATTCAGTATTATTCACAGTAACTGTAATTGACATGATGTCCTTCTTTCTCTTCATTTTAGTGAGAACTATAGAGCAAAAGCAATGGGGACCAAAAAGCTTATTAATTAATTTACTGAAAATAACTGACTTGCTAGGTAACTAACCATTTACAGGGTTCCTGCACACTTTTTAAAGTCAAATTTAAGGCTTTTTAAGACCTGAAGAAATCAAAATTCATACCGTACATTAGGGGTGTGCAATATTGACAAAAATATATCTCAATATTTTCAATGTTTTTTTGACAATTAGATGATATTTTTCTGATTGTGTTTTTGTGCTGGTGCCATGGCTGGTTTAGGCCTGTTATTGACAGCAGACTCACGAAGATATTCATATTTTTTAATATTCTATGCAGTGGTCAGTTAACAGCAGGGACCGAAATAAATTTTTAAATAAATTTTTAATTAATTTAATTTGCCACCTTAAATTGATTTCCAGGGGCATTTTCACCTATATATGGACATTCTTTTTAAACTTATTTAGAGTTATGAATCACCTTTTATGTCAAATACTAACATTCAAATTATACAGTAATTATACTTATTTATACAATAATACTTAATTACACAATAATTATGCAGTCCAAAGTCAAATTAAATTATTTAATCAAAATCGATCTTTTCAGTGCAGTCTAGAGGTGACACAGAAGCTGCATTAATATATTTACACTCCATTTACAATTGCATAAATAAAGCTATGTGATTTTTCTTTTTTAAATCAATATTTAAATATGAAATGATTTCTAATTTTAACGTAATTTTTCCGGCCGCGATCATTTCCATTTGCATGCTTTGTTTTCCTCATCTCTCTCTCTCTACCAAAGAGACTGGATGACAACTCTGTTTAAGACATAACCGACATATTTTACGTGAATACTCTCCAAAACGGACATTTAAACATAATGTTGTGTGTATTTGTCCATTCAGACATGAAACAGAGCTCAATTCATTACTCGCGCGTTGGATAGGGGTCAATGGCTGCACGCTTCGGGTCGGGTGTTTGCGCACAGAAAGATGAGACATGATACAATATTAGACATTCATACAATACGAGACATTTATTCTATCCTTTTCTTTTGGTATAGAATAAAATACCAGTTTGGTGTTCCTCTTTTGGCTGTTTTTGCAGCTAACTGCACAACATATTGCAGGCATTACTGATACCGTCGGTCGTCAAGATGGCGGCGCAAAGCTGCAGTGACATCATGTGAACCGAACGAATTTAATCACGCCACAGCAGCTGTCTTCTAGTGGCCTGCGCAAGTCTGAGCTCCCTGTCGTGAGACTAGCATTTACGAAGGGCTAGGCTTAACGCAGGAATACCAAGGTACACTGGGAAGCATATGGAAATATGCAACACAATGCCTGCCCATAGGAAGGTCTTACAGAATACACATATGACTCGCAAACGGGATGTATATGGAAAACACTGAGGTATCCAGCCCGCAGGATGGAAGTTTTAACCCCAGGGGTGGCAAGGTGATCTTGCCAAGGGAAAGACACATGCTCAAACAGACTTACCGTGTAAATACACATGTGGGGGTTGCCCAACAGGGGAACCATGCACACGGAGGCACCTAGCCAGACATGAGGGCTTCCACTGGCATGCACTCTGGTGTCGACATCAACAGTGCTGGAGGAGCCCAGGGCTTCACAGAGAAACTCACCTGAGTAAAATAACGCACGTATCCAGTCTGTTGAGTGGAATGGCGAAGCAAGCGATGACACCGAGCAGGTCCTACTTACTGGCTACTGGAAGCGAGTACGCGGGCGGACACTGGCTCCACTCAGAGATTGTAGAATCTTGGGAATGTGTTAGGTGTCGCCCAGCCTGCAGCTCTACAAATGTCTGTTAGCGAGGCCCCATGCGCTAGAGCCCCGGAGGAAGCCACACTCCTGGTGGAGCGGCCCTTTACCCCTAGGGGGCATGGCAGGCCTTGAACCTGGTAAGCCAAGACAATAGCGTCCACAATCCAGTGAGACAACCTCTGCTTGGAGAGAGCTTTTCCCTTCAGCTTCCCACCGAATCAGACAAAGAGCTGGTCTGAGGTTCTGAAACACCACGTTCTGTCTACGTAAGCACGAAGGGCGCGTATTGGACAGAGCATTGCCAAGGCTGGGTCTGCCTCCTCCGAGGGCAGCGCTTGCAGATTCACCACCTGATCCCCCAAGGGAGTGGTGGGAACCTTGGGCACATATCCAGGCCGGGGGTCTCATGATGACATGAGAGTTAACCGGCCCGAATTCCAGGCACACTTCGAAATGCCTCAGGTCCCCTACCCTCTTGATGGAGGCCAAAGCAACCAGGAGCGCCGTCTTCATGGAGAGGTACTTTGGCTCGACTGGGTGCAAATGCTCGAAGGGAGCTCTCTGCAGAGCAGACAGAACAGCTGCGAGGTCCCAAGAGGGCATATGTGGGAGGCGAAGAGGATTTCACCTCCTCACCCCTCTAAGGAACCTGATGACCAGGTCGTGCTGTCCTACCGTCTTAGACTCCACAAGGTCATGGTGTGTAGAGACCATCGCATATTCAGGGTGGAAGGAGACAGCCTTCGTTCCAACCCTTCTTCGAGAAAGGAGAGCACAGACCCGATCGGGCATTTTTTGGGATCTTTTGGGCGAGAAGAACAACAGGTGACGAAGAGGTTCCACTTCAGAGCATAGGCGTGTCTCGTGGACAAGGCTCTATCTGAAGTGATGGTAGCTGCCACCTGAGGTGGTAGGGTACTCAAACCTTCCATGTCCCATCCAGGACCCACACGTACAGGTTCCAGAGATCAGGACGCGGGTGCCAAAGGGTGCCCCGTCCCTGAGAAAGGAGGTCCTTCCTCAGAGAGATTGGCCAGAGAGGGGCTGTCAAGAGGAGCACCAGTTCGGAGAACCAAGTCTGGGTAGGCCTATGAGGCGCAACCAAAAGGACCTGCTTCTCGTCCTCCCTGATCTTGCACCGGACCTGTGCGAGAAGGCTCACTGGGAGAAACGCATACTTGCGGAGTACTCTGCATCCGTGCTGAGGGTCTCCTCGGTCAGGGAGTAAAACCAGCGGGAGTGGGAAGTGTCTGCAGAGGCAAATAAGTCTAACTGTCCGTCGCCGAACTGTTCCCAAATCAGCTGAACCGTGTGGGGATGGAGTCTCCATTCCCCGGGACATCAGTGTTGTCGTTAGAGCTCATCGGCTGCACAATTGAGCTCGCTCGGAATGTGAATGGCACAAAGTTACCTCAGATGCTTGTGACTCCATAACAAGAGATGCCGGGTGAGTTGCGACATATGGCGGGAGCGTAGACTACCCTGACGGTTGATGTACGCTACTGTCGCCTGTGTTGTCTGAGCTGACTAGTACGCGTTTGGCAGTCAACATCTTGAATGGAAACCTGTGGAGGGTTCGATTTATGACTCGCAGGTCCAGGATTGGTCATAACCCACCGCTCTTGTTGGGTACTATGAAGTAGGGACTGTAGAAGCCGGACTTCATCTCGCGTAGGGTGGCGACCTCCGCACGCATGACAGGGGCATTGCCACCAACCATGGTATAGCGGACTCCCCGGAAGCGGGGACGAGACCGTGCGAACTCTGAATCGCATAGCTGAGCCTGATCGTTCATGCGAGCCAGCGGGACAGATTGGGCAGCTCTAGCCAGGCTCCCAAAAACTGAACCAGCAGGGTCATGTGAACTACAGGCGTACCCACGATGGGGCAGCGAAGCGGAATGACCGGCCCAGACATGGGAGGAGGAGCGTCCCGAAAGTGGGGGCACGTTCCGCGCCCTGACAGAGGAGGCCAGGGAAGGACGAGCGCTCCGCGGCGACCTCCTCTGACAGGGGTCTGGTGACAGAGGGAGATGAGAGTGGCGAGGCGTCACAGATTGTCATCCACGACCTCTGGGTGCTCAGAGATATGGGTGCCAGTTCTTTCTTTAATAACATTAGGGTGCTGACGGCCGTGGCCGACGGTGGGAAAAAAAGAGAACCAAGGATTCTCCCCCGGCCCTCCACTGCAAACATCTCCTGGAAATAACTGCGGTCTATCTCTGAGCTGCCCGCATCAGGAGCCTTTCGCAGCCACCTCCACGGCGTGGCCCGGGTGAAGGCTGCTGTTGGGGCCGGGCGGGGAGGGGCGGGAGCCACAGGGGGGCACCCTCAGCGGCGAGCAGACTGAGGTATCTGAGCTGGCAGCTTGGTGGGGGCAGCAGCTGGCCGCCGTGGAAGAATATGTTTATGGCCTCAGTCTGCTTCTGGGCGGCCGAGAACTGTTGGGCGAAGTCCACGACCTCACTGCCGCAGAGCCCAGCCTGGGATATGGGTTGAGGAAACGTGTTTGCTCAGCCTCCCGCATATCTGCCAGGTTCAGCCACAGATGCCGTTCCTGGACCACACGTGTACATGGCATGCGGGACACCTGACCCAGGGAGCTCGCCGTTAACGTTGTCGCCAGTAGAGCGAGGTTGGTGGCAGTAGCAGCCCTTGCATGAGCCTTGTATCAGCCCTACTGACACAAGCCCGATCCTCGCGGCCCTCCAGGAAAGACAGTCAGTTCTGGATCAGACTCGGGCAATGCTGGCACCCCTGAAGGTGGCCACTCAAGCCCACCTTGTGATGTGGCGATAGACATGACGTCATCTGCTGGGGCGCCGAATTAAATGCTGGGCCCGCCAGAAGACTGGCCAGCGACATCATCCGACAACCTCATGGGTTGCAATGTGCTAGAGGGGGGTGTGGCCAGGGGAGGATTCGTCGGGTTGTTTCACACGGTCACCCTCAAATCACCCTGGCCACCAGCCAAAGTATCCCCTCTTGTGGAGGGAATAGATTGGGGTGTGGCGGAGAGGACTCTTGTGGAGGGGAGTCTCGATCGCAGCATTGCCATGGTCATGTTCCTGCAATGAGAATATGGTGCATCCACGAATGCTGCCTGAGCGTGATTTAAGCCCAAACACGCCAGGCAGCGTTCGTGCCCATCAACGGAATCAATCGTCTACTGAACCCAGAAATACACGGGCGAGACATCTTTAAAAAGATGTGTTGCATGCAGTTCTTATAGAGAGGATAAACTCAACAGCAGTGCTGAAGCGCCCAAGGAAAACACACACACTGTTGGCAGATCACTGCAAAGACCAGCAGCAGGAATGTGATCTCGCTGGAATGCACTGTTACACCAACACCGCTGAAGAGTCGCTCGTCTCGTCTTTCACAGAACTCATAGACCATATGCAGTGGAGAGAAGTGAAGTACACTCGGCTCCGAAGCAGAAACATAATGGAAGATTGCACGCGCAGCTCCTTTTATACCCACGAGGTGGGGCGGAGTTGCGCTATGCAAATTCCGCAGACCCATGGCATCGTTTTGCCATTGGCTTGTTTTGTAGAACTCGAAGGTGATAGGCTTCTAAGCAAAAACCCCATTTTATCAGTCACTGACATAACTCGTAGTGACTGACTGAAAGGGAACCTGTTTCAGACTACTAAAACATCTAGTTTGAATGAAAGTACAACTTTCAGCAGGAAATGATCTCAAACAGACGTGAGTGAGGAGCAGCTCAAGATCTAAAAGCTGAGTGTCTTTATCATAACTCCATTATTTCATGAGTATTAATTACGTGACTGCCAGTGAAGAGGTTACGTTGTTTCTCGTAAACCCTTGAAGACAAGAATCCTCTGTGCATGTGGACAAATTTGACAACAATTTAGAGGAAATGATGCAAGCACCAATGAGAATCAGGCTCGCGTGGCACATTCCTGACTAAGAGGTAAACCTCTTGTGTTAGAAAGGCTGTAGTAAAAACTTACAACAAGTGCATAAACAGATTCATCAAGGGCAATGGAAATTAATTATTTCCTGATCATAGTGCAGCGGCCCATTAACGTGTTCGCTTTTTGAGATCTGTAATTAATATGATAACCTCAATGCCTCAAATGACTAAGTATTGCATAAAAAACATGGCTTGACCGTCATGGCTTTGTATTGATAGAAATGCAGGTATGACAACTGTACGTTTTTATGACGTTTATGGTCTCCTGTGAATTTTTCAACCCGATCTCATGGCAATTCGTACGAGTTTTACGAGGTGGCTAATTCGTACAAGTATATATTTTACGAGTTGCCCAATTCGTATGAATTCATACGAATGACCTACCTCTGACCCCGCCCCTAAATCTAAACCCCACTGGGGTTTAGACAAATAGTCTGTATTCATACGAGTGAGGTCATACGAATTTGTACGATTCAGCCACATTTTACTAACTCTTAAGAATTTGTACGAATTGGTCGTGAGATAGAATTTTTAGGTATTTAGAGGTGATGTTGATTACCACAAAATATTTTGATCACTAAATTTGTAAGCATGATAATATATATATATATAAATCTTACATTTAACTGGTGTCAGTCAAAAACATACAGTACTAAACCTCATAACCCGTAGTTATTTAAAGAGCTCTCTTTAGCTTCCAGGTTATTCAGAAGCATGTGCACATCCAGCCTGATTCATTAGATTGGGAGTTATTCAATGAACGCTACATCCTTAGCGTGCACTAAAAATCACACCTTAAGGAAATCATGATTGTTAATCAGGGACTTATTATTGCTTTATAAGTATTTCTTAAAGGTTTCATCGCTATCTTGTTTTTGTAATAATTTCCTGGCCAAAATCCAATTTTAAAACAGGGGAAAAGGCAATGAAAGCTAAACATTTTGAGCAAATTAGCTGTTTATGTTTATTATATGGGTGCTATTATCGTTGCACATCACTGATTTCCCAATTTCCTCGTTCAGTGCTGTTTACCTAGCCCTAAGCCTTTCATTTCACCTCTCTGACAATGCTTCAGTGTAACGCAATAAATATATGCACAAAAAGAGGGTTTATTTACAAATATGAGTGGGAAAGATACAATGTTTTATCTTAAGATCTATACAACAACAGACAAGGCAAGTGAACAACACTGTCACAATATTCCAGAGACACATTAATCTATGAAGTGTAAACTGGTTTTAATTAAAAAGCAAACCAAAAATTAATGTTTACTCCTTAAACTAACGTTACTAAATCTGTACGTCATGGCAGGGTAAAGGAATGCAACCAGAGCTTTGAGGGGTTTCTTTGGTGGGGGGGGGGTATGTTGGGCCTTTTAAGATCAAGCCTTGAAGCACTTTATGCTAAGTTAATTTACCCAAATATATCCACACCAAAGCACACAACATCAACAATTCTGTTAATAGAAACCTGCTGATCCATAACACTTTTAGAGTTAGATGTTCACTGGGGGCAGTGCAATATTTACCGTAATATCAGTGATCGATCAGAGGATTTGCAAGCCGGCATAAGGCGTTTAATTATAATTGCATCAGGATAGGTGTTGTAGTGGCAGCAGGATTTGAATAAGGTCACATCTCTGGATAACCTTGCAAGTGTAATACTATATTAAATGCCACTCATGTTAAGTGTGTTGAAACCTTTCTGATGCAGTCACTCCGTAATATAAAGGTTAAATTGAAAAATGTCCCCTCCTGAGCACAATGCAAGCCATGATTGATACACCTTAGAAGGAAAATAAATGTTAACAGGCTTCCCGTTCTAAACTCCCAGCTTTATGAGTGATATCTATTCTAATAGAGTGTTTGGATCGCATTTAGTCATACTTCATATAAATGGAAAAGGTCAGTCAGAAAGATTAGGGAGATTTGGAGAAGGTTAGACTGCACTTGTCTGACAGTTTGCTAATATTCAGTTATGTCTATTCAAATATGCCAAATGCATGTCTATACCATTAAGCAACATTTTCATGGCATGTGAAATTTTTACATATATATCATAAAAGGAATCACTATTATTAAAACCATTTTAATATCAGAATAACTGTTTGTTAGGAGATTACAACATATACAGTATCAAATAATATTGAATATCTTGAATAATGAATGTTGGTGACTGGATCACTGGAAGGAATGAGGCCTTATATTCAATAATTACTGCTTTATTGCCTCATATTGGCATTTAAACTATATTTCATAGATCTCCTATAAACCTACTAATTTAACAGATGCTATGGTATAACATACTGTATATATACATATATACATGTATGTATGTATATATTATACACACACATATACTGTGTATATATATATATATATATATATATATATATATATATATGTGTGTATGTATACATATACTGTGTATATATATATATATATATATATATACACACACACACACACACACACACACATACATATACTGTGTATATATATATATATATATATATATATATATATATATATATATATATATATATATACAAGCAGGTTTGATTTGAACTAAAAAACGAATTACCAAATCAAACTATTATGTGCTATTGCAATTGAATCAGCCAGACAATTAGGACTGAGAATAGTGTAGCACATCACACTTTCCTTTAAAAACTCCTTCTTATGTCATCTTTGTACAAAGTTTAAATATGCTTTAAAAATAAACAGAGATTCCCAAATAAAACATCAAAAGCAAAAAAAAAAAAAAACCCTGTGGAGGGCTTTAGACATGGAGGGCTGTGGTTTTGCCCAGGGGAGCATATTCTCAGTGTATCAGTGATTGATACGGATCACAGACTGTCAAGGGCCAATGATACACATTATAAACAACATATGTAAACAATAGAGTCGTTCAGCAGTTGTGCAGTGAGCAGGGAATGCTGATTACACTAACCTCACTAACCTAACCAAACACTTCACTAACAGCATATCCCGTGTCCAAACACCTCAGGAGATCATGAGATTTGTAGTTTTTACTGGAGGAAAATGAAATTTTGAGTTATTTAGCCTATTGGTAACACTTTAAAATAAGATCGTATCAGTTAACGTTAGTCAATGCATTTACGAACAATGCATTTGTTACAGCATTTATTCATCTTTGTTAACGTCAGTTAATAAAAATACAACTGTGCATGTTCAGGTCCATTAAATAATTTTTTTTGTTTTTAGCAATGCGGTAACACTTTAGGTTTAAGTAGTGTAATATTAATGAACAACATGTACTATATATAGGGTTAAAGTTACAGTAAGTATGTGTAATGACTGTAAAATAGTGTTACTACACTTTATTTTAGTGCCCTGTTACACAAGTATAAATTAGACATAATCACATGCAATGAACTCTGAACCAAATCCTAACCCTAAGTAACATTACTCTTACTTAAAGTAGAACCAAGTAACTTTTTTACCTGAACCGAACAGCTTTGGAGTCATTGTAATGTTTATATTAATGATTTCGTGTTGAATGGTGGTCGTCTCGCACCCCCCTGGCGCCTGTGAGCCGCAAAACCACCCTTGCAACTTTGGGCCGGCGGGCCGCCGGCCTCAGTGTTAGGAAGTATGGTGTGATATCAGGTCTCGCGAGGTAACGAATTTCTTTACGGCACTGCACGCCCCCATCCAGAATACGGCTAGCTATAAGAACAACTATCGTCCCATGGCAAAGCTGGCATATAAGAAGCAGAAAGCTAGAAAAGCATTGTAGGAGGAACAGAGAAAGAGGAAATGGCAGACTGGCCGAGCGAGGAGTCAGACACAAGTAAACATCGGACCTGCGTTTTCAGAATGGCGAAAGAAACAAAGAAAGCGCGGTCGGAAGAGTCTAGAAAAAGGTAACGAGAATCTGACAGCACGAGGAACCGGACAAGAGTCCCACTCGCTCAGTCTTTCACTGTTAAAGTTGATTCCTGCGATTATCATGAGAACAGTTGTCAATATCTCACATAATTATCAGGACATAAATAAGCCTACATGTTGTAAATAGTGTAAATGAGCGCAATTTGTAAACTATTATAATAAATTGCAATAATCAACATCATAACGGACATTGTTACGAAATCAGGGCTCTCAAGTGTCACGCATTGAGAGTGACAGTCACTCATTTCGGTCTTTTGTCACGCTCTCCCGCCACACATTGTATTTCTCACGCTGAAAAACTATTTGTAATATATTTAATATGCCAAAACTCTGGCTGCGCCGCTCTCACTGTGGAACCGGCAGGAATCAAGCGCGTCTCCTCTGGTGTTGTTCGTAGAGCTACACAATAGCCAATCAGAAAATAGCACTATTGCACCTGGGTAAGATTTAACGCAACAATCAATGACAAAAATGTATCTGTCGGCTGGATGTCACTCTTGCCTGTCTTCAAAACTTGAGAGCCCTGCGAAATAATGTGACGTACATGATACACTTTATTGGTGTCATCTGGCATTTAGGCTCAGGTAAGCCTAACGTGGTAGACTACTTTATTATTATGAAGTGCAGAGGCCGTGAGTGCAGATACGCTCTGCGTGAGTGGTGTTTTCGACAGTAACGTTAAATACATGTCCATGGATCCATGTTTGACAAAAACAGAAATCCTGCATAGTGCCTTTTTAAATGTATAATTACACGGTAACAAGGACACCTTAAAATAAAGTGTAACCAATGATGCATTAGAAAATATTAACATTAATTGAGATTAATGAAGGCTTTAGAAGTATTTTCCATGTTATTAAAACATTTTATGTTAACTAATGTTAACAAATATAACCTAATTGTAAAGTGTTACCTGTTTGACATGAACAGTCTATTGATTGATTTAATCAAAATCAACCGTCTATGCTTTCAAAAATTCATGCTGATATACGAAGTGACCTTTTTCTAAATGAGCATACTGTATACGCAAACTCCTATTATTAATCATTAAATAATTGTATATTCATTATTTACATTCTTATTAAACAGCTTTGCTAACATGAGCGACAGCAGACTACTGACGAGAGCACTAGCACACAATAAACTACATGTGCCTATACTGACAAGCCAATTTGCATTATGGGAAGGACTTTTTTGTACACTATTGAAGCTTAATTTGTTTTTTTTTCAGGTATTTACTGAATCTGTTCTGCTTTCTATGGTTTAGGTTACATGGTCCAGAAGTGTAGATTGAGATGTTGTGGCTCCAGGTGGTGGATCACAGCTCCAGCTATACTGTTAGGGGCTCTAAACCCTGGCAGAGGGTCCGGCGTGGACAGAATGTAGTCAATGCTGAATTTGATCTCAGGCTCAGGTTTGCTGAGGGGTGGGTTGTTTTGGGCCGGTCTGTGACTGGTGTTCATGGGGCAGAATGAATCTGATTCTGTGGATCTTACTGCGACGCCCTGATGGGTGTCTGTGGCAACAAAGGTTTCGGCTGGCTCCTTCAGGCCCATTTTTAAGTTGCGTCTGCGGCGCCGGCGACGAAAGTTACCATTTTCAAAGAGGTCCAGCATGGACTCGCAGCCCGTGGCGAACGTCCAGTAATTACCTTTTCCTTTCTCATTACCTTCCGTACGGGGCACCTAAGGAAAACAAATAATCAGCAGCCAGTTACAGCAAACTCATAAAGTTAAGAAAACCATTAGTAATAATGCCCTTACAATTATATATTCTTTACTTTTTCTTTAAACGTTTGTTGATTTCAGAACTCCCAGTCATGCCTGGTTGCACAGCATAACAAAACAATTTGGTTATATTTGTATAATTGCTCATCCACTTAGTTTTTTTTTTTTTTTTTTTTTTTTATCTAGGTACTTTATGTTTACATTTTAGCATACAGATCCAGCCTCCATCCTCATACCTTTATGAAGCAGCTGTTTAGAGAGAGGTTATGCCGAATTGAGTTTTGCCAAGCCCTCTGGTTGGATCTGTAATAAGGAAATCTCTTCATGATGAACTCATAGATTCCAGATAGGGTAACTTTATTCTCTGGACTCTGCTGTATAGCCATCGCTATTAGTGCAATGTAACTAATAGAGAGACAGAAAACGCATGTTAGAGAAAATTTGTCCTTTCAAAGAGGCTTGTATGCCCTAATTTAAGAGATACGTGCTCATTTGTAATAATTCACCCACACCCACACACACAAATAAGTAATAAAAAATATTCTAAGAATATAATAAATGTTCTGAAACACGTATTAATCTTGCTAACATTGCAAAAGCTTTATTCCAAGTCTTCACTGATCTAGACAACAGCATAAACTTATTGTCATAATTTCATAAAAAATACTGTCATTATAATTACATAATACATATTGTTTTAATTTTACATAGCCTATAACTTAAAATAAATTTTCATATCAATAATATAATATAATATATTATAATATAATATAATAAACTTTCATTCATTAGCCTACTATAATATTATTACCCTCTGTAATGCTCAACAGCATTAATTTGTCAGATTAAGAAATAGAATTTAAAATATAAATTAATAAAACAATGCAAAACAAAAATTAATTTAAAATATCAACAACTTTTACAACAATGTATTTAACTTAATTTATAAAATTATTGTAAAAGTGCTAAAATAAAATGTCACTACCTTTTATTCTATATCATATAACAAAACAATATAATAGTAATAATAATAATCATTATTATTATTATAAATAATGAAATACCTGTAAGCCGGACGACACACTTTCTTCTCTTCATCCGTGGCACAAGAGGGATATCCTTCTCCATCATAGTTAAAACAGTTATAAGGATATTGCGAACTGTCAAACATCATCAGACGTCCAGGGTGGCAAGCCTTTGTGATTTATAATAATAAAACAGGCTCTAGCTGGCCAAGATAAATGAAGTAGCTCTCATGAGAAGTGTGTGTGTGTGTGTGTGTGTGTAGTGTAAGTGACCGGCTGCTGCTCAGATGCTCATGTAATGGGCGTACATGACTGGAACTACTGTAAACGTCTGAACCCGGGGCGTGATCAACAAACTCCAGTCACTCATTCACTCTTTGATTCTGGGTGGTCCAGTCCTACTCGGGATTGGATGTTTTGTTTTGTCGTGTTTCTTTTTATAGTCTGACCCTCTTAACTATAATTGAACGACGAATGAAACATTAACAAACATGTTTCTCGTGTCTTAGTCTTAACTCTTTCAGGTTGTTTGTGTTCCTCTCAAAAAGTTGTTGCCCCTTGAATCACATCTCTCGTCAACAACTCTTGGCTTCTGTAGATGCAATCTATAATGCAACATAATAGCCATAAATTGTGTTTCCGTGACTAAAAAGGGGATGTGTGTTCAAAAGAACATTTAGTGGCATATAAGGGACTGAGAAACACGAGCAAATAGCCCGCGGCGCGAGATGTCTGCGTGTGGCCTGAGATCGATCTCGCTGCCATGTTTGAACACAGCTAGGACAAAAATCGTTGTTTTTTTGGTTATAGTCTAGGCATTGTCAAAAGTTGGCCTTGATTTGATATTTTAGCAGGTGAGAATTAAACAATCAATTAGAAAAGCCCAGTTGTTTCGTCTTAAATGAAGGTAACAAACGCGTAATGATCACACAGATATTTGCGCTCATGTGGCGTTTCCTGTCTGACTCTGAGTGCACAGAGAGTGCGATCTGATAACGTTCCCTGCGGAATCCCGGTCCGTTCCCATGACGCCGTTTCCTCTGCTGGACCGTCTGCGGCTGCTCTGATTACTGCAGTCCCTGTCCCCCCAGACCAGACCATTTCTGCACCAGCACAACAAGTGTGCGTCAGGGAGAGACATTAGCCAGGGCTTGAGGCAAAACTGCCCGATATATTTAAATTGTATCAAATGTTATAGGCGTATAATAACATTCGATATATTTCATTTACAAACCTATGGATTTATGCCTCTGAATACACTGACTTGCAGTTGTCAGATTAGACTTTTAACATGTTTATGCTTTTATATATATATCCTATTTAAATGGATACTTCACCAAAAAAAAAAAAAAAATGTTGTCATCACTTACCCTCAAGTTTTTCCAAATCTGTATGAGTTTCTTTTTTCTGCTGAACACAAAATATATATTTTAAAGAATGCTGGTAACCAGACAGTTGATGGCACCAATTGACTTCCATGGTATTTTTAATTTATTTTTGATACTATGGAAGTCAATAGCTACAGTCAACTATTTGATTACAACATTTAATGTTGTCTTGTTACCAACATTCTTTAAAATATATTCTTTTGTGTCCAACAGAAGAAAGAAACTCATATAAGTTTGAAACAACTTGAGGGTGAGTAAATAATGACAACATTATAACCCTTTAAATTACAAAATCTACATGAAATACATTAATGTTAATGTATTTATTGCATTACTATATATCATTATCAGCTCATTTTTAGCTCCTTTTAAAGTTTATTCCATAATTAAGTCAGTCATACTTGTTATGAATACAAATGTATTTGTATTCGAAAGAATACCTTGTTGTTTCTTTAATATTATTTGACATCGTAGTGTCGAGGTTTTCAACCTTTACAGATTGGAACCTCTTAGACACTCAGCAAACTCATTGATCTACAAGATAATAAAACAAATTCCTGTGCTCAGTAACACTTCATAAACTACTTTATTATTAATTATTATTATAACATTATTAACATATGCAGTGCTTACATTAATTTTCCTAAATCTAATGATTTCTGAGGCTCTATTTTAAGTCCCATTTAACTTACCATGTTAAAGTGGAAAAGCTTCAGTTACAGTTGGACATCTTTTAAAATTGTTCAGATGAATCATTAATTAATACCATTATTAGCTAATGTATAGCCATGTCATATTAACATGGTTAATAGAATTTGTCTAATCACTTTACCGATTTTTTACAGGCCTCTAGCTGGACCAAGCTGGTCATTTATGGCCATTAGCTGATCTAGAGATGATTGATCAGTTGGACCTATTTCAACACATTTCTATATGTGATTGCTATTAGAACAAACAATTGCTCTAAATGTGATTTTGTAGCAATTAAATTGAAGGAAATGTTTTCTGAAAATATTTTTGGTGATAAAGATAACATGGTAACACTTTGTTTTACAGTCCTTACACATGTTACATGTAGTAACTGTACTAAATTATGCATAATTACATGCTAAATCAAACCCCATTCATAACCCTATAACCTTAATTAATAGAGTAAGAACATGTAGTTAATTCATATTACTCAGTACCTAAATATATATAGAATTAAAATTAAGTGTAACCGATAACACTTTACATAAGGTTTCATTTTTTAACTAGTTATCATGAACTAACAATGAACTCTACTTCTACAGCATTTATTAATCTTATGTTAATCTCAACATTTACTAATACATTTTTATGATCAACGGTTTTCTGTTAAACATTTATTAATGCACTATAAACTAACATGAACATTTTTATTAACTTACATTAACAAATGTTAATAAATGCTGTAAGAACAAAGTGTTCATTGTTAATTCTTGTTAGTTAATGCATTAACTAATGTTAACAAATGAGACTTATTGTAAAGTTACCTAATGATCGGTCACATTTTTATGGAAAAAAAGTGCAAAGCAGTCCGTATTTTAAAGCCTATGATTACTACACTGGAAATATTATATAGGTTATATTAAAAAAGATGATCTGTATTCCATCATTTGCTTATTCTCTGTTTATTGCACCATAACCAATGGACAAACTGAAACAAAAGGTCCCGTTAAGAGACAAATTATGACAGCAACAGCTAAACATACTGTAATCCTTTGAAACTGTGAAAATACTAACTGTAGGTATGAAGAAAACAACAAAAAGGTATGAAATTGCAATGTAGACATAATATAATAAACCACATTTATTCCGCTGATTACTCTCACATGTCCACAACCGAGTATTCAAGTATTTCTCTAATTGCACAGGCACTGGATTCACACGGTATTTACAGAACGTTTTCAGCAGTGTTAGTAGAAATGTGTTTTGTATCACAACAAAGCCTGTAGAGAGCTGGACATAAACACCCACATCCTTCCCACCCTGAACCTAAAAGGCAACGAATGTTCCAATGTACATGCATGTCTATACATACGCTGCAGCATATCATGTACAAAATTATACTAAGAAAAAAGCTTAATCAGCAAAACTAACATGACCTCTGTGCTACTGCCGACGACTAAACCAAGTGTTATTCATGCATCAGTTAACTCTCATGTACTGTTTCTTTAAGAGCTGTGTCATTTTTCTGATTCAAAATGAGAAAAAAAAAAAAACGAATTAAAGATTTTTTAATTTTTTTTGTTTACGTGGTCAAAAAGTCAGAAGACTAAAAAGATTTGTATATCATCCATTAGATCTAAAGAACATCATTCACAAAATTTCACAATGTTTTCACAATTTTTGTTTAATAGCATGAAAATTCTAGTCATTAATCTGACATTATTTAATCCGCATCCTTGTGCAATTTAAGGGCTCCATTTACAGGTCACATGTGGATGAAAATGCAGCAGTCACTGACAATGTTGATTATTGATATTTGAATGTTGAATTTTTTATATCGCCTTCAATTTCAATGAAAACAGATCTTGATGTGCAGGTAGAGTAAGCAAAGCCAGAATGATGTGAGTTGTTAAATCTTAAGGACATTTCTCTGAAATGCAGTAAACCATCAACTTTTTCAAACATATACTGCACATTGTTACTTATCTACTCACTATAGCACAAATACTGCAACTGGCTTAATGTACCAGATAAATTTACCTCTTTGATTTCATGAAACAGAATGTATGAGTGGCATGTTTGGAACAATAAATATGAAACTCAATAAATAACCTCTGATCAGCTGTAACATTACATGACAGACGGGACAGTTTTGGGAGAAAACTAATATTTCACTCAAAGCTTTTTGTCCGAAATAAGGTCAAGAAAAATACAGTGCTATATGAATACACAGTCCCTCTTATTCCTCCTTGTATGGAGAGAGTATAAAGAATTTTATTTGAAGACATGAAAGTCCACGTATATTCAGACAGATGCACGTCATGTACAGCGGCGAAAGAGTTTGTAGTTTGAACCGTCTTTAGCTGCAAATACTTCAGCCAAACAAACACTGTAGCAGTTGATCTGTCCTGCACAGCATTTGCTCCTTTCTTTAAAAAAAAAAAAAAAGTTGATATATCTCTAAAGTTCAAATTCTTTCCCAGAGGGACAGCAAATACTGGTTAAATGATGTTCTGCAAAGACATGGAAATATAAGCGTTTTTGTTATGTATTTATCCGTTATAACAGTGGTTCTAAACTGGTTTTTCTTTACATCTCATGCAAGACATTAAGTGGCAACTCAACACAGGAACAAAGTTATTCACCATAAAAAAATAAAACCAAAAATATCCTTTTTACACTGAAAATTATAATTAGGCCTATTAAGAACTGCATTTTTAACCTGATATAGGCTGAATAGGAAAAATGGCCATTTAAAAAGTTTGTTTCATTTTTATAAAGTATATAAATAATAATTATACTACATCAGAACAAGTCTGTGACCCCATTTTAGGTGATGTTGCACCAGTTGAGAACCACTGCTTTATAACACCGGCTGTTAAATGTGATGATCATCTTATATTTTGGATCAAATAAATGCTGGACTGCTTTCTCTGTCTACGGTGTGTCCTTATTTGAACACATGGTCCATTGGTTAAGGAATGAGTCTTTGGAATTCACTGAATTCAGAAAAGTCATCTCTTGCAAGACGTTCATGGTCTATAGAGCTGTGGCGGGACTTCAAAGGACCCGCAGGGAGCATCTGATCAGTCTGTGCCCACTACCTCTGTGGGACTGTGCCCGTGTTCAGGCCCTCTGTGCCCAGGTCATCCTCTACTACGTTACTGTAGCCCTCCTTCTCAATGCAGTCGGTAAGTACTTGAAGCACCAGGCGTAGCCGACGGTCCATGGCCTCCAGATGAGGTTTAATGAGAATGGGCGTCAGCGTGTCCGTCTGTAGACTTTCCTCCATCAGAACACTCAGTTTGAACTCCTCCTTAGCCAGCAGCTGAAGTCGTAAATGAGTGGACTTCTTCATCCTGAGTCAAACAGATCAGACAAAATCACTAACCAACAACTACAAAGTAATCAGAACGTTCTTTATGGATTTCAAAATTAGGACTAATAAAATATTTTTAATTTCAATGAATCACAAAATATTTATAATAACAGTTCATAGAAATAATTAATATTTATAAATAACCATTTCAAAACATGATTAAATAAGTAAGGGATAATCCAAGGGTAGCCTAGCTGTGCATTAAGCGGAAAAATTGTTTAATGCACAGTTAGCCATGGATTATTCCACTTATACCATGGTCATTTGACAGCATTGACAAGTTAAACGGTTATTGATGTTTGCAGCTCAATATTTGACCGGAAGGGTAAAATAGGCGGTTATTTTTTTTCGTTAGTTATGGTTCTACGGGGTTCTTTTG